>NC_140292.1:3408642-3483048 GCF_964030765.1 Micromesistius poutassou
TCAGTGACTTTCAGAGAATCCTTGCACTTTAGGGTTTTATGAGGCTTATGGATCAATAATCTGTAAGGAGGGATTGTGGGAGAGGGGGGGGGGGAGGGAGAAGTGGACCACTAGACCCTCCGTCTCTACGGCCTTCCCCTCATCATAGTCGCAGTAGTGCACACAAAGTGGAGAGTCCCTGGAACGAGGCATTTAGCGTATGAAGCATAGCCGCAATGGCCAGAATCGCCAATAAATGGGCGATTGTGATGGAGAATTACCATTAGAATTTCTCAGGAATCGGGACTATAACCCACTCAAGTGTATTTAAAAAAGACAAATGTGGCACGAAGAGGGAAAATGGCAAAAGAAGTGGTCCATCTATCGATTGACAGAAGTGTAACGTTTTCATCTCAAAGTGGCCAGCCGCTACTTCTGCATGTCACGCTGATCTACGGCGCAGAAAATCCTGACACCTTTCTAGACGATATCCTGTATTGATTTTTACATAAGAAATCATCTTTCTGCATTAGAACACACCCCGGTGCACATTCTGAACAAAGACTAGCGCATATTTATCATTATTTGATATATGCATTAGCACTGCGCTGTGGCGCGGGGGTCATTGCAGTTGTCCGCAGGGTTAAAATGTCCTAATGGTAATGAACTGGTCTCTATACCGTTTTAAAACAATGGCTCCGAAGAAGAAGTGTGCATGTTCATTGTGAACGTCCATAATTCTTGCTAAGCTAGCTTGAGTCCTGCCCGCATTAAGGCAGCTAGCTAGCTTTACTTATCCACAAATGCACATTTCACACATCTGGAGCCGCTATCGCTAGCATACCGCGTTCTCTCATCCACTCAAGCATCAACAGTTGTTGATGCTGGCTCTTTTTATCAGTCATGTGGGGAAGTGTGTCCCACATTATCTTCAACCCACTTATCCAGTCACGATCTGAGCCCCCCCTTCAGGGACCCGCACATTTATTTAATTTGGCTACGCGCAGGGGGATAGGCCAGTTTTTTAGAGGACCTTCGCGGTAATGTCATTGTCGTAATCAATTCCCCGATAAACAGCCCCCCTCGCGTTGGTCCGCGTGTGCAGCGATCGCGTCAAAGAGAGAGAGATCTGGATATTCTCTTTATTTTCAAGTCAGCGGAATTCAAGCGAAACGTGTTTTTTTTTTTTTTTTTCCTCCTCGAGGGACCCGCGTCCAGGTTTCCACTTACCCGGAGAGCCGGTGTGCACTTCTCTCTCAATAAATACCTGAGGATTGGATTGGACACACTTAGAGTCATTGGCTGTAAACGGGAGAGACTGTGAGGTCACCGGCCGTTATAGACCCTTTATAATGTGGCCCCGAGACGCGAGGCGCTGGACAAATTGCACGGCAATGTGTGAAGTATTGCTTTGTTAGGACTTCGGATTGGCCCGGGCGTCGCTCGCCCTCGTTGTTGAGTGTAAGCAAATGCGGGCCACTGAATTATTTAACGTTATTGTCGGATGAATTATCAGCCCGAGTGCCGGCCGTATCGAGCCGGCTGAAACTCATCTGGGCAGGTGCTTAGGAGAGCCGATACATGGATGCGTTGCTGCGGCACACATCCACAACGCTATACAAAGCTGACATATGCTACCTTGGGTACCGTGTGCATGTTAGAGTGTGTGTGTGTGTGTGTGTGTGTGTGTGTGTGTGTGTGTGTGTGTGTGTGTGTGTGTGTGTGTGTGTGTGTGTGTGTGTGTGTGTGTGTGTGTGTGTGTGTGTGTGTGTGTGTGTGTGTGTGTGTGTCTGCCTGTGGATCTACTTAATAATCATCCAAATGTCATCCTATGTGGATAGTGTTGTATTACTGGGCTGATAATGGCATGATCACTCATGCTGTCATGTGGGACCGTATGTAAGCAAGAATCTAATATGTAGGAGAAATATGCAGAATGATTCCATTTGGTTTTATTTCAGTAACCTCGCTCAAAAAAAAAATAGAACTGCACACTCAAAAACAGTCTACTCAAAAAACACAAAAATCTTTTTGGCGAAAGAAAATCCCGAAATAAATTAAAACTAAACTTTAACAATGGTTAGATTGACTTAATTTATGTTCAATATATTGGGTTGAGATTCAACCCTTTGTATAAAATGAAAATTATTAACTTAATAAATATTTTGAGAAGTGTGTTATTATAAAACATCAAAGCATCCTCAAGCATGTTTCTCGACAGATCATGTCCCTTCTTGGGTTTTCATGATGAGTCTGTTGATTGGCAGGTTTTGAGTACCTCTCTGCCCATCAACCAATGAAACACGACGTATTACCACGAGTCAGCAGAGCCCCCATTCCCAACCCAATGGCTCAGTTTTGATCTTTTCGATCAATAAATCAATGACAACCCTCCAATAACAATCCAATAAGGCGCTCCTTTGTGCTAGAATCTCTATTATTCATGAGCTGCATCCCATAATACTATCATAAACACTGATTACTTTATATAATATGTAACAGTGTCTGTGTGGATGGTATTTGTATCCACACACACACATATAGAGAGAGAGAGAGCGGAAGTGTGTTTGTGTGTTTCACCCATCACTACTATATCTCAATGATTGTCTGGAGGGCATAGACAGAGAGCGAGAAAGCGAGAAAGTAAGAGAGCGAGAGAGAGAGACAGAGAGAGAGATACAGAGAGAGAGAGAGCGAGAGGAGCTGGTCTATGAGCAGCTAATTCTATAATGGTTGTTTTTAGGATGTTTATCTTGTTTCTCTTTGGCGTATCATCATTGTAACCCATTTAGGAAACACTTTATATTAATGTTCAGTCATAAGTCATTTATAAGGCCTGTCGTTAATGAAGTAATCATTAACAAAACATTAGTCTCCATACTCTCCCATACTTTCCTACAATTGCAATTGAATGTGCTACAGACTTTAACTTTGTCTCAACGCACGGCTCCATGGCAGTGTTGAGGAACTTGGACCCCCTGTAGTTTATGTCATGGGTAGGGGGGCTGCCTTAAAGAGGCGGTCTTTAACACCCCCACAATGCTGTGAGACAAATTGATACAAATTGGGTATTTTTCCGCTTTATAGGATTACAACGAGGGTCCCGGCAGGGGGTCTTCATGGGTGAGGGACGGGAGCAGTGGGGGGGCGACCCGGACCTCTGGCCAAACAAAGAAGCAGAAGAAGAAGCTGCCAGCTCATTTATCTCAATAGCTAAGTAGCACACGAGAACTAGAGCTAACGGGATTTCAGATATTCAATGCTATGCTAGCATGAATGTAATGCTAATGCCGACAGTTGGCCGCTAGATTTCTCAAATAGCTAACACATTAAAGTATATTTTCGGTTGCTCATGTAGCATCGTCATTTATTATTTATTAATGCATTTATCAATGTGTGCATTCATTTATGTGTTTCTTGTTTCATGTGCAATATTATCATTATCATGACTATTACTTTATTTGATATATTTTATACTTAATTTTGAGAATCTTCAGAGAAATACTTGGTTGAAAGAACCAAGTTATATAGAACATTTGGAGACAGAGACAGAGACAGAGAGAGAAGGCAAGACAAGAACCCTAGCTCTCTGATTAATGACCTTTGACACAGGGGGTAAGGCAACCCTTCTCCTGTGTGCCCTGTCCCCGCCTGGGAAAGTTAGCAGACAAGACAGAATGTTCCCAGGCCCGTGCAGACAAGGTGGACAACACAGGCCTCGGACTGTGCCTTGATCCTCGGCAGGTCACTTTACTCCTGGGCTCTAATGCGGCTTTCCCATGCTCGACGAGGCTCCCAGCGTTTGTTTAGCGTCTTCGCGACTGGGCGTTAATGCCTCTTAGCGGTGTCACCCTACCGCAGCGCGGGCCGACTTTACGGACCCCCCCCCCCCGTCTGTTGTGTCCTCTCAGGGGCCGGTCGGTGCTTGTTAACCCTGTCACCTCGGGCCAATCGGCGCTAAAGCAAATTAAAATGCCTGGTCCTCATAAATAACTAAGGAGTCTGTAGTAAATCATTACCTTTATTTGTGGACAATCAACTCGGGAAAGGTGCACGGTGCTGTATATACACCAGTGAGGAGGAATTCGGTGGAATCTGTAGTGAGTAAAGCATTCCACCAACATGCTATGAGAATAGTGGTTGGGTCCTCACGAAGCAGCGCGTGTGTGTGTGTGTGTGTGTGTGTGTGTGTGTGTGTGTGTGTGTGTGTGTGTGTGTGTGTGTGTGTGTGTGTGTGTGTGTGTGTGTGTTTAGAAGTCAGGGGGACTTCTAGTTTTTTGAGCATAGACAATACATTTTTTTCAACATATAACAGCACAGGTCCACAGCATTCCTGACACACACACACACACACACACACACACACACACACACACACACACACACACACACACACACACACACACACACACACACACACACACACACACACACACACACACACACACCAACTTTCAGAGCGCCTACAACTGTATCACCAAGCGACCACTACAGGCCTGCCTAGAGAGAAGCGTTGAGTCCTCCATGTGTGGGTCTCAGCTGGGGTTGTCGCCGCTGGAGCTTTTGTGCGGTGCTGTATGCAGTGACCTTGCTGTCGTGGTCGCGGGCACACGCGGGCCCGACCCGCCAACCCCCTTGTTTGGTTTATTGACTGACCGCCGACACGCAGCCCCTGCGCCGCCGCCGTCCGTCTAAATGGGTTTACATTTTTTATTGGCAGGCCCGTGACAGGGTATGTTTCGTGGGGGCTCTTTACTGTTTAACAGCTCAGAGGGTGGTATCAACATGTGTTTTACTGGCTCTCGTAAAAATCAAACAAAATGAAATAAATCCAAAGTATAGGTGGCGAAAAAGGCAAGGGGAGGGGTGTGGGGGGGGTGCCGGGGGCTTTTAGAACAAACAAAACACAGAGGTGATGGTGGAGGCAGAAACAGAGTGGTGCACATTGTTTGGTATTAACGTTGTGGAAACAGCCATTGTGTGACTTGTTTGTACGGTGGTGTAGCCCCGCCAAAGGTATTCCTGTTTGTAGCTCCTTGAATAGCGTTATGGGTATCGATCAGACAATGCCCTTTACCTATTACCACTAATACGCCTAGCATGCGGCTGGATGTTCAAATAGGGGCTCCGCAGAGGTCATAGAGACACACATGGGGCAGGCAGGTTCACCACAAGTCCAACTGAGAGAAGCTTCTCCGGCAGGCCAAATAAAAGGACCATGGCACCGGTGATCTCTGGGTGACCTTCTGCAGGGAGACGGCCACACAATGGCCGGTGTTTACCCAGGACGCCGCTAAATTCTACCAATGCACTGGATTGGGGGGGGGCTAAACAGCGCCACATAAACCACCCTAAACGACGAGGAGAACCGAAGCAAAATGGGAAATTACCCCGGGCTAATGTCATTGAGATATAATGGAATGGAGATATTGCAGAGAAAGTGTATGCTATAAAGGATAAATGCGAATCTACATCTGTGTTAGCCTATAACCGGGTGGTAATTCCCATGGAACAAATATAAAACCAGCAGTTTTGGAAAGTGAAGGAAAACAAGATGCTTTGGTGAGTTACAACTAGAATTTAGTTCCAATGCAATTTCCTAATACAGGGAAGAAATAACAACTATGATGCGTCCATTTCCTGTTTATGCCTCACCATTGCCTCTTCTCAGAATAGTGCTTTGATCCAAGCAGGTTAAAAAACATCCCATATTCATGAGGCATTTTTGCTCATACTTTGAGCAGGTGTGGCGGCGTTTTACGCGTGCATATTTTCATTTCATCGCTTAATTTCATCATGGACCGTTTTAGTAAATACTGCAGATGTGCACGACGGTTACCCCCGGCAACGGCCACAGCTAGATGTGTCCCGCGCACCAAACCTCCTGGGGTGATGCAGTATTTCTGCCCCCTGACAGACCGCGTGATGATAAATAACTCCACGCCGAGACGAGGCGGGGAGTGAGCACACAATAACCCGCTGAACTTGAGAACCTCTTCTCATCGATTATGGAGATCTGCCCGTCGGTGACCTGGGGTAGCATGAGGGTATTGATTCAATAAAAACAAAAAAGAGAAAATACATCGGCAGTTAAATCAGGGTTTTCATTTGATTTGCCTTCTCCCCCTTTGCCTTGGACAATCACCACTTTTGAAATGGATTCATTTCTTTATTCCTCTGTTTCTCTATGTGCCCCGTAGTCTCAAAATTGAATCAACTGTTTTGACAATGTTAATACGAGGCGACCTTGGGCTTGGTGGATGACCTTTGGCCGTTGACCCGTGGGAAGCGTCTGGTCAAAAGGAGTAGCAAGAGAAAAGAAGGCAAAAGGGGTCAGACCCCATACACTTAAGTCCCTCTCTCTCCTGGCCTCCCTGATTTGGCATTCAGATCAATACCTTGTCCCACGTTCATCAGCCGGTCATAAGAAGCATTTCAGATATTAGCGCTTTGGAAAATGAGGCCTTTTAAAGTGCCTCCCCCTACCTTAAAATGAAAATCACACAAAAAAAAAAACAGAACGAACATCATTTCAGATTTTCGGACAGTTGGATCAATAGCTTTGAACACGGTATAGTCATCCACATCTCTGACGTCATTGGACAATATGATATAGCTACTAGCTACCGTGTTATATATCTATATGTTCTGATTGTTGTGACGCAACTGATTGTAGCTTAATATTACAGTTCCTTGTTTATTTCAAATGTAATCAAAGTTTTGGAGAGAACCCAGAACATTTTTTGCTAAACCTATTCATAAATTATTAAACATCTGCAATTTATTTAAGTTCCACACTATTTGAGAATATCGTAGTCTACAATTAAATGATTATGTCTCTGAATTATTAAAAAATGTTGAGTAGCCTACAGACATGTTGAGTAGCCTCCCAGATAAGAGACTTGTCTTCTGTATTTAAATATATGCCCCATTGCACATCCAGTGTTTGCATCATTCATAAAAGAAATGGTGTGTCCAGTGTGTGTATCATTAATATGCACAATGAATGATACACACTACCAAATTGTCTTAGACTGCTCTTCTTAGCAGTCTATTGTCTTAGACTGCACTTCGTTATGAATAAATATGCTTTGATGTATTGTACTATAGTTACTTAATTTGCTTCACATTTGATCATTGATCTAACATCTAGGTCAACTGGGTCCTCATGACTTGGCTTTGTACCGAATTCTGCGTTAACCAGTGTGACTTACCAATAGCTGTGCCATCATAAGCCATTTCTGAATCTAGCCATGTGTGACGTGCGACTGATCACAAGTGGTAATGTCCAACCAGTTGTGGATAGATCCAGTCCGCCCAGTCACCCGAATGGTGGCCTGAACCAACTGGTAGGCTGGGGTTCTATCTGGGTGGACACTCCCACTTGTGACATCGCAAACAGATACACGTTGAAATACAGATACACGTTGATACTCCATAACATCCGCACGGAGACGTCACAGGCCCGGCCAGACAGAAACACCCGCCCCTGCACAGCAACAATCCCGCTAATATGACAACACGGCACTCCCCTCTGTTTATTATGGGACGCGTCCAGCACCAGGCGGAGCCCGGCCCACCGGGGCTCTTTGTGAGATTCATTCACAGGCTTGCATTTGTCAAAACACGGATCTGTATAAAGACTAATGATCCACATGAAATTAATGAGTCCATAAAGTAGAAAATCCTGCGTTCACATGGGCGCGACGGGACTCCTCTGACTTTGATAAACCGTTAAATGGCAGATAATCAGTGGGGCGGGTGAGGGGGTGAGGAAGGGGGAGTGGGGGAGGGGGGAAGGGGGAGGGGTGGGGAAGTGTGTGGGTTGTAGTTTTATTTTTTTTTCTGAAGGCTCTGTATAAACTGCATGTTGACCAAAAGGTGGAAATATCATTGACCATGAAAATATTCCATAAGCACAATGGAAAGAAAGAACATGCTTAAGGAAAAAGCATTAATCTCAATTAAATATAGGTTGGGATAGGTTTTGCTATGACATTACAACAGGCCTGCCGCCTACAACACAACTCTCTGGAGGGAAACAGGAGACATGAGCGAGTGAACACAAATATGAACACGAGTGAATGAATTAATAAATGAGGCTTGTGATTCTAAACTCCACTGAAGAAAATGATGTTGTTTATTTCCATCTTCTTCCTTCATTACACTAGAAGGCTGACTGAATGCACAATCAGGCTTTTCCTTTCTCCCTGGAAGACCGGACAGGCAGAACACAATCTATTATATTTTCTGCACCCAGCCACGACCCTGCCACTTTATCTGTTCGTTTTTATTCTCAGAGTGCACGCTGTCCATATGTTACTTTAATCGTTGCTATAATTCTTAAGCAACGGGACTCATGTTTTATTACTTCGGAGCAAAAAAAAAAGGTTAGGAGAGAGGGAGAGCGAGAGAGTGCGAGGGAGAGCGAGAGAGACGGGAATGCATTTTAATATAAAACTCCATAGCAACAAGCTAATGGTGTGACCCTGGGATATTTGCATAGAGATGAATTACAGAGCGGTGACTTGACGTGACTTTTAAAATATGATTGAGGAGGTTATTATTGCTGCACTATGATATGTGTTAGCAGGTTATTTTAGCACGGCCGGTGCTAATAAAATACGGGACAAAAGACTTGGGTGATGAGGGCAGAGTTTTCATGGCCAGAGTCCACTGAAGGTGCTCATTTTGCCATTACTTAGTGTAACTCACCCTTGCCTTCCCTTCTGTTCCCAGGCCCCTCGGAAGAGAAGTACCAGCGTAGCCTACATACGACAGTGTTCACCGTGAAGTGAGAAAACCCCCTAATTATTCAGAAAGTCTTCAGGGTTTATTTGTAGGCAGTTTAGACCAGTGGTGCTCAACCGGAGGGGCGAGGCCCACTTTGGGCTCTGTGCAGACGCAGAGAGTTGTGGGCGTGTGCTAATTGTGCTTATTGTGTGAATTACCATTAAAACCCAACCTGTAGTTTTTAATTCATTTGATTATATCATACCCTGATACACTAGACACGGTGAGGACGTCCATTTCTGGGGTTGTTGGACAAAGTATTTATGTCAACGACTGTTAAGCACCAGAACTACCGCACTCGTTGTTACCCAGGTAGTCAGCCCGTAAGCTAATGTCTGTCCCTACGTGGTGAATTGAACTTGAAGCATGTTCCTAAGCTTCCTAAGTGCAATCGTACCTATCTAGGGGGTTAAGTGCGAGGTACTCACCTCAGGTCCACAGCCACCGTAAGCAAAGAGGCTCTCTCCGTGACACGCCCCACCAGCACCCACGCTCCATGTGACCAGCTCACGCTTTGAATCCCGTCGTTCAGTTTCGTCAGTTTCGTTATTATGACCGAAAGATCTGTCATAACAGTGTCTTGAACAAAATTGTGCATCCTTTGTGTTAAATCTCAGAGTCTCACCTCCAGAGCCACCTTCAGAGACTCTCTACCCAGAGTCTCACTTAAAGAACCTCCAGAGACTCTCAACTCAAGGCTCTTACAACCTGAGCACTCAGCTGCCGCCTCAGCTGTTGCTATTTAGCGCTAATGAGCACCTCAACACTGCCCCCTCTGTGTGATGTCAGTACTGACCCTAACCATAAGCACTCTAAACCTATTCCTAAGCTAAACCCATTCCTAATATCGCAACACCTTAATTGTCCGATAAGTCAACAATTTATTAAGAGAAAGACAAGTACACCAACAACATTCAACTTGAAACATATTTGTAGAACAAAATATCCCTGGCTTGGGTATTTAGCTGACGCTTTCACCCAAATCGACTTACAACAATTGTACACATATATATGGCTGAGTGAACCTTACAAGTATCAACAACAAAGACTAGCAGGAACCAGGGATCGAACTAGCAACCTTGCGATTGCATGTCAACCCGCTCTACAACCTAAGCTAAGGCGGCCTTCGAATGCGGCACTGCGCGGACTTCACTGCGCCTGAGAAGGAATACAACAACGCATAAGAACAACGTTCAAAGTTTTTTGCATGACAAAGATCTGTTTCCTTCGAGACACTTCGATTGAGCGCATAAGCAAAATAAGCGCATCTTCACTTTGCACTCAAAAAGTGGCACGACGCTGACAGCTAACAGCATGTAGCTTGCTAGCAACAACAGAAAAGCATAACGTTACACGTATTCCAAAGCAATGTCATAAAAGTTATCAACGCAATAAGCATTGTTTGATAATGGCATACGGATGTTACATGTCTTTCAATATAAAGCATGCACGTTTACAATAGAAATGGGTTGTACTGAACTCACCTGGTCAGCAGTTCAATCAGAGCGCCAAGTTGATACGTTGCGAAAAGTAGTTCCCTCACAATACTTAATTATTATGTGTTTTAGTTTCTTAGTAAGGAGGTGAGAGACTATCAACATAAAACAATGGTTGGATCTAGATGTGACATTTTATGTGACATAATTATGTCTGGGGTGTGTTTATTTTATTGTCAAACTGAAATGCATACATTGTCCACATACACTGCAGACCCCCTTTCATTATTTGCAGTAGTAACACAAATCTTAAATTAAAAGGAGATTAAAACAGCTCCACCAGCTTCACATGAGATCTCTCTCAGATACTTGAGGTGGAAAATACTTGTGCAGCACTCTGGGCTACCAGAGTGTGTTACATTTCCTCATACACCTGTGCTCCAGGTAGGATCTCCCACCACCTCCACCCACATCCCCTACCACATCCACCAGACCTGAACATCATCTCTTCCTCCACCCAGACCGAGTTCATGAGGCCCAAGTGTTCCCGTGCTTGCTCAAGCAGACAGAGCAATTAACAGAGACTGTATTCATCCTAGCCTCTCTGGACCAATGAGATCGCTCTGTGCCGTTTAATGGCAATGGAATGAATTACTGTTCCTTAAAAAAAAATACGCCGCATTCAGAGCCGCGTGGATCAGACGATCCGATATTCACACAATGGGGGTCGCGATGGGATGGGGGAGAGATGGGAGGGAGACACTGGTACGGGTGGGCTATGAGCTTAATAGCGCGGGGATGAGGGGGGGGGGGGGGGGGCAGTCCCTGGGCGCGTCTTATCAGGTGCGGCTCCAAAGCGTGCACGAGAGCGATAAGGCTGCTACAGGGCAGACGTGAGACTCACAATTCATGTGTTATCCAGGATCCACAGCCCCCTCCTCTCCCGTGACACGGATCCTCGTGTCTAATCTCTTGTAGTACACGGTCAACTGAGAGCTTGTCAATGGGGGTCTTTATGGAGATGGGCGAACTCCGAGACATATTAGTCACATCAGTAAACAGACAGGGGGGTGAGCAATTGCGGGCGAACAAAAGATACAGTTGGTTCTCTCTCTCTCTCTCTCTCTCTCTCTCTCTCTCTCTCTCTCTCTCTCTCTCTCTCTCTCTCTCTCTCTCTCTCTCTCTCTCTCTCTCTCTCTCTCTCTCTCGCTCTCTCTTTATCTCCATCGTAGTTGACAAGCTACAGCTTAATCCTCGCTCTACGCACATAATTCGCTGTGGACCGTGAGCAATTCGTTCCTCGATCTTGTTCTCTAAAGCTTCGGCAATGTATCTATTCTCAAGTGAACCCCCTCTCCTCCTCTCCCCTCTCCAGGTGGTGTTTAGTTGGAGTCAGGAGTGTTAAAGACCGAGGTATAAACTAGAGGTGTAGGCCTATAGCTGGTGGTGGGCTGGCAACGAGGTGGCATATAAGAGACGACGGTTTTTTTCGTTTTGTTTTTTTGATGTCCACGGGCCAGGCTGGCAGGGAAAGCCGGGGAACAGATGGCACAGCCGGTCCCAGGAGGGAACCGGCCCGTGTTCGATACACCTGGAACACATAAAACCAATGTTCCCGCACCTGCAGTACAGGGAACCTCGTTACCTCCACCTGGACGGAACAGATGGAGCGCCTTTCAAAGGCCTTGTTGTTGTTTACCTTCACGTGTCTGACCCTGATCACTCAATCGCATTGTATGTAGAATAATTATTGTCCACTTAGTAGCTAGGAGGTTACCATATAAAGTGAGCTAATTTATCTCTCATGATAATACTAATAATAATATTAATGGATAATAATTATTCTCGATACTTATTATTAATAATACGTATGATTATATTAATATTCCAATTATATAGGAGCCATTATTAAAAGTCAATCAAAAAGTAGATCCTATTTTATTGTCCTTAATTATTCCTATGCTTCCTAATGAATATCCAATAAACACTTAAAGTGTTTGTGTGTGTGTGTGTGTGTGTGTGTGTGTGTGTGTGTGTGTGTGTGTGTGTGTGTGTGTGTGTGTGTGTGTGTGTGTGTGTGTGTGTGTGTGCTCTTATTTATCCCACGTTAATCTTAACCATCTCGTCCACGGTGTTCATAGGACTCATGGTCTCGTGACCTTTCGAATTAGAGCGCGTGCGCTGCATACTGAAGCGCTCTTTGATCCAGTCGGAACACACGCCTCATGCGCGAGACTAATGAGTGCCCGACCTTAATGTGTTGAAAAATAGTAGGGGGAATCAAAATGGGGCAGGATATATATGTTTATATACAGATAAACATATCTTTATCTATATATGTATATATTGATATAAAAATAATTCAATATGATATTTTAGAAGCCTAAATAATGTGCTGTTAGCTTCAATGGTGTTAGGATATTGCATATAACTAGGGAAATCTAAAGTAGGAGGACAGAAAAAAATAAGAAAGCAGCCAATAACCAGTTCACGCTGATATCTATCTATCTTAATATAAATAATGCGTTTTCAGCACAAAAACAGACCTTCATTTGGTCAATAATAGGGTAAATAAAATGGGGGAGGGTACCTGGCCTCCAACGAATGACCCAGATTAACCTATAAAGATGTTTTCTTCAGCATAATTTTGATTTTAAAAAGAGGAGACTATAAACACGCTACATAAACAGAAGACAATTATGTAGAATGTGTTTCCGCTATAAAAATGCAAATGGTGTACTACAATAAGCAGATGCTTTCGATTATGATCGGGTCGACCCGGGTACAAAAAGGTACTCGGTGTGCGCGCGGGATGATAATACAAACGATCTTGTAAACGTCATCAACACAGACGCCACGTTAATTGCTCAATTTGGAGCGCGCGCAACCTGTGACACCGCCGCTCGAGAAGCTGATTCGTCCGCGTGTCTCGCGCGGGCGGCGTTCTTAAAAGTGGTATGGAATAGTCCATTGCTGCACAATCGAAAAGAAAACTGTTTACGATTGGGTCGATGTGGAAAACCTAAAATGATGGCTGTCATTTTTAATGGTTATTCACAGACTTTGTCACTCTATTTGGTACCGATGAAAACAGTTTTTTAATCAACACTGTTCACTAATTAGAGTGAACCGTCCCATCATATCCCATAACCCATAATATAGCCTGTGGTCTGATCGGGTAACCTCGTAAAAGCGAGATCCAAAAGGTCTTGGCGAATAAAGTTATACAGTCAATGATATATTAAATATTAGCAGCCTAGATATATTAGTGTAAATCGGTTGGATGGTTTTCAATTTGGGGAGAAATGCTGACGTAATCATGCGAGTCGTTCTGGACGCAGGAAGCAAAACGTTAGCTCTGTTGGAAACCAATGCATCAAATATGTTTAAAATAGGCCCTCTATATAAATAATCCAAATCATGGTCTAACCTACGAACATATTGTCTACTGTAAGCCTACTCCTTAAAACTAAAAGGGTAGCATTTTTTTCTCAATTTAATAAATGTAGCTTACAGAGGATAATTGTTTCCTGAATTCTGCAGTGTTTCACACGGTTGTTCTCTGAGTTTAAATATCAGTTTAATTTTCCAAAGTAAATTGTGTAGAATTGTATAATTGTTTTTTTCATTAATGCGCCACAGATAAATTGCACCAGATAGCCTCGATCTGCGGAATTTATTGTATTAGCTTTCATAATAATAATATTTAGAATAATAATTTTCATTATTAGCCTATTTATTTGCATTGTCGTTATTATTAGTATTACTATTAGTATTAGTAGTAGTGTAATTTGTATTAGTAGGCCTATTATATTAGAATTAGCCAATATAAGAAAATAGATCAATAAGCCCTGTCATACGCTGAGTCTGCTTAATGCATTAGAAAAAACTAGTCAGATGTAAATAACTGCATTGATTGATGGGGAATTAATGCCTTCAAAAGTAGACATATATAAAGGACAAAAATATATGATATTTGTTTGTATTATTTCGCAGAGGGATTGGCCATTTTAACCCCGATATCTTAAAACCTAAACAATCAGTCATGCATTTTAGTTTTTATTAAATAAAAGTGCAATACATTAACCTGCGATACACAACCGTGCAGGACTCTGTCACTGTTAAGAACTTAAAACATTTAAATAAAATAAGTGAAGAAATATTTTTGCCACTGGCGAGAACACGGGAGTGTTCCTCATAAAAATGCACAATTGTGTCACAACCAGTTTATATGTACAGTTAATGTAATATTATTTCTCATTCAAAATATTTCAAAAAAGGAATCTGCCTCTATGGCGCCAGAGGCCCAACATGTTGAACATTCCTCAACATTCTTCAGATATTTGCAGAGGGTATGGTTGTTAAGAATGAGTGTGCCCACATCACCCAGCCAACACATTTAAACTAATAATGTATCTGAAATGTAATGTGGTATAGGCCTAACTAAAGTAAAAAGAAAAAATCTAAATAAAATGTATTTTTTTCTTGTGTGAGAGTGCATTTCCATCCACTCAAACTGTTTGTTTGACCGAACGACTCAGCAGTGCATAATGTACAAAACATAAGTTATTTACACATAAATTATTAACAGCGTATTTTCTATGGGATACAACTCACATTTATATTTACAAGTCAGTACCGTGTCCTCGTTAGGTAACTCGGTCGCTGAGTCCACGGTTTGGCCCACAAGCTGCTTCTCCTTGTTTCAATCATCATCTCTCGTCCCGGTGCAAAACTTCGAAGATGTGGACGGAAAGAGCCGAGCTCGGGTGTTCAATTGTGTTCGTTTACGGCCCTCCGTCCCCCCTCCCCCCCTCCCCCGTCCCTCCCCTGCCCAATCTAGGAACTGTCATTCTCTGAAGTGTGGATGAGGAGGGACGAGCTTGGTTTATGCTTTTTCAGCAGCTGTGTGATCTTCTCGTCGTCGGAGTTAGGGTCCAGCGGTTTGTTGTAGTCGTCGTCGTCCTCCTCGTTTTCCGAGGCGCCCTTCAGCCTCTCGGTCTCCGAGTCCTGCTTCTTCTTGGCCGTGGCCATCTCCGCCGCGTGGCGCTTCCGCCACTTTGTCCTCCTGTTCTGAAACCACACCTAGAGGGGCAACACATTGGTTTTAGTCCCACGTTGTGTTTTACTTAAACCCACTCTTATTTCCACCTTCAATTGGAGTCCATCCAACCATCACAAACCACAGAATGTGCTCTAGAAAAAATATAAAATCTAAGTTTTAGGCCGATAATTCCTATTGAATAGGCCGATTGAATAAGCCTACATCATTCTGAGGCATAGGCCTTGGAGTTCTTATCAATGCAATTTTAAATGAGAATGGCGACTGACAGGTGTAATTGTCTCATGCTGGATATTTGCAAATAGCCTAGTGCAATATTTATAATGGGAAATTGTTATTTTTTTGGTAGCCTATGTTTTGACAATATGTTGGTTTTAAAAAGGAGCCGATACGAATAAGCATCTCTCTGAAATATAATAATTGTTTCTATATCAAAAACAAAAGTCCAGCACTTTTCAAATTTTTATAAAATGTAATATACTATTATATATATACTATTATATATATATATATATATATATATATATATATATATATATATATATATATATATATATATATATATATATATATATATATATGCACATAATGACATAATAATTGTTCTATATATTTCTTGAAATTTTCAAAAAGAGTTGGGTTCCAATAGGCCTATATCGAATTGCCATAGTATCACGGTAAGCAGAACTGATATATTGCAGTATCTCCCCATGCACCAAATGTTCCGAAGAAACGTTAATTCGTACCTTCACTTGGCTCTCCGTCATCCCCAGAGAGTAGGCCAGGCGGGCTCGTTCCGGGCCAGCCAGGTATTTCGTTTGTTCAAAAGTCTTTTCCAGGGCAAATATTTGCTGTCCAGAGAACGTGGGTCGAGTGTGTTTCCTTTTTCCATCTTTATCCAACAACACAGAGTTTTGATCTGAAAAGAACACTGATAAGTTTACTGAAAGGCTCTGTGTCTAAAACATCCTCCTATTCCACCCATGTCCCATGCAACTTCACCCCATCGTCTTAAAGCTAAACCCCAGCCTACGCCTTTAATAAACATGGTCCCCAGAAAGTTGTGGACTACAGGATTACATCCCACCCCAATTCGTTAGAGAAAATACTTACGAGGTGAACACGCGAAGCGCGCGTCCCTCCAGTGCGGACTCTGCATGACGCCCGGCCAGAAGATGGGGGTCCGGCCCGGGAGGTCTGCCAGGGGCTTGGGGTACCGGGACACCGCCACCGCGCCGGGGCTGAAGTAGAGTCCGTGCGGAGGCGGGGGGGGACTCAAGCTGCTAAAACGCGGCAGTCCCGACAAAATCCCGGCCGACGAAGACGCGGCGGCCGCGACCACCCCTGCCGCAGCCATCCCCAAAGAGGGGCGGCTGAGGATGTCGTTTATTCCGTGAGGGGTGGCGGCGGCGCCCCCGCACTGCTGCGGGGATCCGATGCCGGACGTCTTGATGCCCGGCGAGGACACGGCGACGCCTCCGGGGTTTGGGGAGGTGGCGGTGGGCGAGGCGGTGGAGGACAGCGGGTAGGCCGGGTACAGAGGGGTCTTCATCTCGGTCATGCTGTGCAGGGCTGCCAGCGGAGGAGTGTTGAGGAGGAAAGCGCCCTGGCGAGACCCGTCCATCTGGCCCACGGCTAACATCACCGGGGGCAGGTATGGAGCTGGCGTTTTGTTTGCGTTGAGGTATCCTCGGTGGTTTCAGCAGCCCTCAAAGCACGGCTAAAATTCTAATGATTCAACACCCCCTCCTCTAGAACGGATTGAGTTTACTTATAGTTTGGTTTGAGTGTTTGCCCAAACCAGACGTACCTGGCACATAGCCTCGGGTTGAAACGATTCTAGTGTCCACAAGATTGACCAAAAAAAGGAAATCCACTATTGGGCTACTTTAGATCGAGACGAAATGGAGCCCGCACAGGCAATATGTGGCCATGCAATTCATTGTTGCGCTATTATTAAAAAAAAATGTGGAAGTCTATATAAGTCGTCTGGAGCCCGCTGAACGTCCCAGGGACAGCCCCAAAAAATCACTTCAGCCTCATAGAATGGGATGTCTCGGGCGATGAGAGCGAGTCTCTTTGTTGTGTCCAATGAGCTCTTTGATAAGATGAAACATCATGCTCTGTTTCTCGGGTCTATTGCCTAAAAGTCCAAACTTTGCGCGGAGGAACCAGAAAGAAAAAGGGGGAGTTTCGGATGGGATTGGGTGACTTCAAGGTGACGTAGGCGGCCGGGTAGGTAGAGGAGAGCCTCGAGCGTCCTCATTGGCCCGCAGTCATCGGTTGGATTTGGACAATATAGTTTCTATATGATGTACTGTCCAACACAAATGAACCTGTTTGTGGGTTTTTTTCATCATAAAGGGAAAGGAAATAAACTCTCGAGTAAATAAACTAAAGACCATTCTGAATATAGGCTATAGCCCCTAATGAGGCCATGTGTGCTTAATGATTTTAGGATTTTTAAAGATAGAGGGAGAGAGACACAGAGAGAGAGAGAGAGAGAGAGAGAGAGAGAGAGAGAGAGAGAGAGAGAGAGAGGGGAACAGATGGGAGAGCGATATGGTGAGAGATATTTTTTCTGTAATGGTTTAGTGGTTATTGACAGATACTAGGCCTCTTAAAATGCAATTATTACTACTTTTTGGTTTTAACTGAATAATAATTCATACAAAAACCCAATGTTTGTTATTTGAGACTAATTGAGTGCATTGTGGAAGATGCATTGGGCTGCATTTTCCCCTTGGGACAGATCAAAATCCATTATTTATATTAGAGAGACCTATGACCCGACAGGACCCGCTCCTCAGAAAGAAGGGATGCTCAAGGATTTCGACTTGGTTGGTGGAGTGCGGTTGACACATAGGCCTACAGTGTTGCAGAAACTAACTTCAAAGTTCCCGTTTTATTTTAAGGGCCTGGCAAGCTATATAAACAGTAATCCTATAGGTTGGGTTAAAATAACCAGCGAGTTGAATCTGTCACGGTTTTGTTAAGCTTACAGGCCCAGAGTGGTGTGAACCAGAATGTGGCCTCTGTTCAGGAGGACCGCGAAACGGTGTGATTAAAGTGGTGCTATCCGTGCAGTAAAGTTTGGTTATGCGTGACTGAATGGAAAGGCCTGATATGATTACACACTCTATATACAGGCTACAGTGTTTATGTTTTTTATAAAGTATTTTTAAAATCCCAAATAACCCACGTTACATCATTAGGCAGTACGGATGCCTATCTTATTGTAGGCTACATTGATGAAATTACTGATAAAATTGGCTTCAGGCCTCAATATAGGCCTATTCTACGAAGTGGTTTACTTATCCGTGTATATATATATCAGGCGAAACCTTTACACAGCAATAAGCCTATTAACCTAAGAATATTATATTTAAAACATGGCCTATATTTAAAACAGGCCTATAATAGGCTATAGAAGGATAAATGTCAATCGACTAATATCCCTAAATGAATGTTGACAACTTAAAAATACATTCAGATTCATAATTGGCATCTCATAAGCCTATGGCCTCCCATATGAAACCTGAAAATAATAATTTTCAGTAGGCCTATGCCTAATGAGTCACATTTAAAAGGTTACTTTACTATCCCAGTCTCTAAAGTAGCCCTACCTCTCAAGTGGTCTGAGAACTGATCCTTTCATTACATCCAAGGCGAACCAGACTATCAATGCATTTTAGTCATTATACAACAGCGCCATCTTGTGCTCAACTACTGGTACGGCGTTAAGAGAGTTCTCGTGATTATTTCGCGGTTTTGAGAACAACTTTCCATACATATTTAAATTAGGTGAAGCCGAACTTCCACTAGTAAAACAAACATGTATGGTTGTAGGTTGGATATTGTCTATTTTAGGCTACGGCATACATTCAGCAGGTGTATTCTACAACATAATTATCCTGAGCAAAGGCCTATTTGAGACAAGTGTGTCCACATCTAATTTGAACCAAGACAAGTAAAGGAAAAAGGTAAGAGGTCTTATATACCTGTGATGTTCCAGACAGGTAACCCTCCGCATAGACCACCCGGCCAGTAGCAGCTGATAATATAAGTGCACCGGCGGTGCATCACAGGCAGCCCGAGAAAGTATTTAAAAATAATTTATTTCAAATAAATGGCAGATGAGTGATTCAATGAATAGACAAGTCGTAAGTTCAATGTATTATTTAAAAGATGTCTTTCATCAACATACGGTGCATTTTAAGATCAAATTAAAAACATTTCATCTCACTCACGATGCAAGGCAACTCAGGCAAAGAATATACAATTCTTTGTTTTGACTCTAGATGGCACTACAGCACAGCGATTAACTGCGTTTATTTTTTAAAGGAGTTATTTTTTCTGTTATTAATTAATCGAAATTAACACGTTGATTTGACAGCCCTTATTTAAACACATTATATTTGGTTAATATAATAAACTACACTAGTGACATTCAACTTTATGATTATCTGCAATTTTAGAGCCCACATGTAATACTTTTTCATGTAGACCTACCTTGGAGTTTGTCAAAGCATTTCATGGAATTGTTTAAAGATTTTTAAATCATAGAGTCAAACACATTGCAAATAACAATTTAAGGTGAACAAAAATACAGACATTGATCAATGAAAACACAGGAAACATGAATGTTGTTAAGTGTCCCAGTTTTATTTACATTTACTCGCGTGCCATGAGTTTCTGCTTCTTCAGCTTCTTCTGTGAGACCTGCAAAATCAAAGACCCAGTTATTAGTTTTACACTATTGATTTTGTTTCCTAGCAATACATTGCGTTGTGGTTCATCTTTTAGTTTGGTTGCTCAGGTCTTGTGAGTATTTTCATGGTTTATCCAAAGGTGTCCTAAGTTGTCATCATTGCAACCATTTTCACAGAAATGCAAATTCACAAAAGTAGGTGTAGTCCGGTATTTATGTATGGAGCTTCTGATTGAAACCCCTCATTTATGATAAGTGCAAAAAATCCCATGTCAACAGCAGAGAAGCAAACTTCTGCACAGATAAACAATAAGCAAACACTTGCATGGGAGGAAATCAGTTTCCATAACAGCCATTACTCAAGCATTTACCTTTTTCTTCTGGGCGACCTCTTCCTCTGGCTTGGGGACGATCTGTTCCTTCTCCGTGAGGATCATCTCGATGTGGCACGGGGAGCTCATGTAGGGGTTGATGCGACCGTGGGCCCTGTAGGTACGCCGCCTCATCTTGGGAGCCTTGTTCACCTGGATGTGCTCGATGACCAGGGAGTCCACGTCCAGACCCTGCCACATGAGCGAGAAGCACAGCCAGAGATCAGCAATGGATAATGTGTCTTTTCCCCAAGTCAAGTTTGAAGCATGAAACAATTAGGCATAATTAGTTGATACGGACCCTCATTCTACAGACATGATATTCCTACCATGCGAGTGTTTACATACAAAGCATGGAACTCAGATTAATTGTAATCAGATTCCCTGGGCTTGATCAACTCATTCTGACAAGATACTTGCCTTGTATGACGACAAGGTAAGCACACTAAACTCCATAACCATCCATTCTGATTGGCAGCGATGTTTTGGTTCAAAGTACTCTAGAGAAAGCCTTTTCCTTCTACAAGTCTCCTTTATAATAATGAAATTGAACCAACGAGAGAAATCTTGAAGTCATACCAAAGCACTTTCAAGTGCAGAAATGCAATACGTCAACTGCAAGTTTGATGCTATTGCACTTAACATCCAGCTAAAGATAAGTAGAGATGATGTTCTACCAACATCGGAGCACATTTTGTGAATATCAAGCTTCAAACATTTCAGACTACTCACTACTTTAAACTCATGTCTAGACTCAACAGCTTCAACCACCCCTTATAAGAATACTACTCTCCCCCACCCACCTCCAATGAGTGAAACCTTGTTGATTGAATTTAGCCGTTTTTTAAGTATGGTTGCTCAGGTCTTGTGAGTATTTTCATGGGTAATCCAAAGGTGTCCTAAGTTGTCATCATTGCAACCATTTGTCAATAAACTGTTAGTAACCCAGCTTTGTCGTAGACTTGGTTTGTTCTTTACAAACTAAACTGAACTGACAGTATAAACACTAAACCCACTTCAAGTAAAGAGTGAATTAACTCTGGTAAGATGTTAAAATTTATACCTTGAGCTCAGCATTGCTCTCTGCATTCTTGAGCATGTGCAGAAGGAACTCTGCGCTTTTCTTGGGCCAGCGACCCTGTGTCCAGTCGAACTTCTTGGCCTGGAAGACAAGAGCACCACAATAGTTTTAACATTCAAAAGTTCAAAATCCATGACAGAAGATTCTTTACTTTTAACAATATAAAGCTGCTCAGATCAGATTGTTGTTATTTTCATGGGTAATCCAAAGGTGTCCTAAGATGTCATCATTGCAACTTTGAAGGCAAATGGCCTAAACAATCCTTTCCCCAACAAGTCAAAATACTAATCTCTCACCTGGGCACACCTGCCGACACCTCCGTTGTAACGACGGAAGGGGACACACTGGTGTTTGATGGTCACATCCCTAAGGTACTTGTTGGCCTTGCGGATGTGCATTCCCTTGATGGCCTGAGCTGTCTCACGGGTGTTCTGGAATAAAATAAAGCCATTTGACAGATATTAGCAAGAGCAACTTGGAAACAGTTGTAGTATTCTAGTTAACTAGGTGATTCATGTGTTGTAATGTATGTTTATTAGAAGTTAGCATAGCATATTACCTTGAAGTGGACACGGAGATTGGAGCCCCTTGACTTGCATGCTAAAAAAGAGAAACAATATTTTAGAGAAACACGAGAATAGGACGGACGACCACGTTTAGAACTGCGGAAACTCAGTGAGTCTTCTGTTATTTTCATGTTTAATCCAAAGGTGTCCTAAGGAGTCATCATAGCATCCAGCAAGACGTATAGAGAAGGGATTCATTATGTTTATACTCACACTTGGTCGGATTTTCGGGGTCTAGGGAGTAGCGAACCATGATGAGGATCTGTAAGGAAACGCGGATTATTAGCGAGGTTAAGAAAGCATTTATACGCTCCGGATGAATGAGTTGTTGCCTGTCCGTAGACAAGCTAACATGCACACATTCGCCGATAACACCGACCTACTACAACAAGGCGAGAACGGTGTTCATGCAATATAATGTGTTTCTAGTAACCCTAAAGAATGTAAGTTTGTATTAACACGAGCAAAAATGGCCGCTAACAGCTGAACGCCCGATGAAACAATTCAAATAAGTGGTAGTACAGCTATATTTAAAACGTTAATATAGACATATGTGCTTCGTTGACATGAATACTTTTACAATTTATTCGGCGCACAAGTCAAACATAAAGGATGCCTAAGATTTTGATAAGATGATGTGGATTGTTAACTAGCGTGCATCGATGCTACCTTACCTCTCGACCCACAAAAGGGAAAAGGAAGTTCTTCGAGTTCCGGGAGACGTTATCCTGTTTAATAGTCTCGCGAGCGTTCGGTCTTGACGCGCTCATCTGTAGTTTCATGCGCAGACCATTGTAGATATCTGAATTGTTCTGGTTTTATGGCTTTTTTCAAACCTACTGTAAATAAAATGCTCCCTTAGAAAATGGTTTTATATCGTATTCTTGTTAATTTAAACGTAATATATGTACAATAATATATGTCTAATAGCGAAAAAGGAGGAATGTGCCAAGATTTTTTGATCTGTTCTGTAGTTTTGCGTTTTTTTCTCGATTTATCTTAAAATCTAAATAGATTATGACTGTTGAATCATATGCTACATATCAACGACTTAATGTCCTTAGTCATGTATAATACTATTGAATAAAGTATTCAGCTCATCACCAGATACTGCTCTAATGTAGCCAGAAAAATAAATAACACACGTACACATGTATCAAAACCTGTAGTGGGTTTATTCATATTTGGTATTCAACATTGCATTGGGAGATGTCCTAGTTGGCTACATATAAAACAGTCTGTGCACTCTCCCACTGTCTCAGTGAGCCATGCACCACATTGCACTGTAAATAAGGGCCAAGCATCGTGTGTCAACATACAAAAATAAAGATATTATGTACAACAGAAAAACAGTGCTCCCCCTCCAATTACAGTATTTTTTCTTCTATACAGCTGAAAAAAAACGTACTCTGATGCATTCAAACCTTGCTATACAAGACCACAATAGTGTCATGAAGACTTACAGAGGAAAGCCTTGAAAACATATTTTTTACATACCATGGGATTATCTCTTGCTTAAATACAATTTCATTTGTCTTTTTGGACAGGTGAAGAGGAGTACACTTAGCGGTGGTGACATGAGATATGCAACAGTGGACGACGACTGGTCATGAAACAAATGGTGAAAATATTGCATCGGTTGAGTTTGACATTGAAATATACATTTCCTTTGTTTCAAGGCAGTTTCTCATCGTGACGTTTCACTGTAAAGTTGCGTGGACTTACTGATTTGGGCCACAATGATTGCATTATAAATTTGAACAAAAGAAGTGGATGAGATGGATGAGTGATTCTGTAACCATTTGTTTTCCATAATAGGGGCTGTACAGATATTAAACAACTATTCTGCATTTGTAATTTTACTCAGTTACACATGCATATCCATGATAGCCCGTTGGCTTCCAAATAAGACCATATACATATGACGAGTTAGATTAGAAGTCTACAGTGGAGATTAAAAAATCGAACAATCAAAACTTTTTTTTTTGTTTGTTGGTTCCGTTGCATGTTTGTAATTCTGCACTTTAATGTGCATTCATCTAAGAATTGTGACGCGGCACTCGAGAAATTAAACATTAATCATTTTAACCATTGCCTGAGTTCTTAAATAGTTTGTTATTTTGACAAAATCATTTTAAATACATTCTCATTATTATTCGGTACAAATAACAGACACTTTGTTGGCACACAATTCAATGTTTTCCAGATATTATAGAAGTGGTGTACAAATGCAATTGGTACAATATCCTATTGAAGATGCTATTTTGTATTTTACGAAATGAGTTATTCCCCGTAATTAACTAAATACTTAAGGCCACCATTCATCATTTTTATAATTATTCTTCATTGTTAATGTATTTATTTAAAGGTGATGACAGATATAACAGGAAGGCAAGGGTTGTGTGATTTTACTTTGCTATTATTTGATGCCCAGCACCCATAGACACCGCCTTCACCTAGCAGACATATTGGTTAGTAGGGTGGGGCCAACCTTCCTGAATCTTTGGAAACCATGACAACTGAACTCTGTACATTATTTAAAGAGTCGCATTTAGAACGCATTTCGGATGAATTGTCATGGTTCCTCCCAAAGATTCTAGAAGATCTCCCCACCCAACTAATAAATATGGCCGCTAGGTGAACACGGTCTGGTGCACTCCTGTCCAAGCCCCAGAGAGCGTGATCCCAGTTATGTGTTCTTTCTCAAGGCGTCTTCTTTCCTTTTCCCCCTGGGCGTTGCGGGAGGAAGTCTTCTGGAGCCCTACGTGTGTGAGCGACGGGCGTTACCTGGGAATCTCCCTCGAGACCGTGTGATTGTTGGCAAGGCCTGCACAAACAACACTGCATAACTGGAGCCGACCAGAGCTTGTCTCTTCCTCCTTGGCTATTGTGTGAACGTGAATGAAGTACGGTCTCCCAATACTGTGGTTCTGAACATTCTGAGGACCCGTGAGAGCGGAACATTTCACTTTGGTGAATGAGAGGAAAGTACAAACAGAAATAACGGATCTGGGTGGATGGTTATACAGTGGCTCAGCAGTGTCATGGTGAGGGAAAAGAGTTTCTGATGAGCGGGTGAACACTGCACCAGGTAGTGAGATGCAGATACAGATTACACAGATACCGTTGGTACTAATGTTGGTGGTTCAGCTGATGGTTCAGTTCAGGGTAGGACCGGAAAGGACTGTTTGGTTTGACTGCTCTTGGTTTGGCACCAGTGTGAACAGAAAAGAGTCTGTTCAGAGTGCCCCCAAGTGACACCGACAAGCCATTAAAAAATCTATCAGTTATGATTGTCCATCCATCCATTAGGTGGACACCCCCACTTGTGATGTCACAAGCCGATCGATTTTCAATTGTCTCATCAAGACTCTATCCCCTCACACCCGGTGGTCGCTCCTTTAAAAGTCAAAATCATCCAACAAAGTGACAAGAGGCAGCTTTAGATAAGCTAATGCAGGGTAGGGGTCAGCCAGCCAGCCAGTCAGTGAGTCAGTGAGGGATGGGCAGCTGCGGTTCCGATCCAGCGGGTCATTTGCAGCAGGGGCTGACGGCGGTGGGTGTGGGGGGGTACACCAGAGCCACGTCCACCCGCTCCGTGCCACTCTTCGGGCAGATGATCTCCGTGAGGCCTTCGGGGCGGGGCTGACTCAGAAGCTCACCTGAAAGCACAAAGGAATAGAGAAATAGGACCTTAATATCTCTAAGAACGTTAATATACTTCGTTAATAATGTTGAAGTGTATCTAATAGCATGGGAATATATCTAATAATGTTACTACATGCATACTAATGTTAATCAAACATAGTCACATTTTAAACAGGACAATAGGACAAGGTATGCTTTCACTGTTTAACCAGTAGGGGCCAGTATATTACAGTGGAGAATATAAGACTGCACAACACAGCGGATCCCAGAAGGTGGCGCTCTATCACTTTTTCCTAACAAATTCTATAATGTAAGGCCTTCCTGTGTGTGTGTGTGTGTGTGTGTGTGTGTGTGTGTGTGTGTGTGTGTGTGTGTGTGTGTTTGAGAGAGAGGAAAACGGCACAGGTGTTTCCTTACTATTTCCTCCTGGGCCAGTGAACAAGTGAAATTCATTCTCCTCAAAATAATGTTCAAATCCGTGGCAAGGTGGCTAAATACAGATATCTACTCGAGCAAATAATTCCCATAAGAGTGCAAAGCACTTTTAGAATCAATAACATCACCATTCTTTAATATTCCAATTCTGGAAGGAACCCTATACCAGGAATATCTAGGAATGTAAAAGATCCAGTTTTAAGAAGTTTGTGTAGTTATTTTCTCATATAATCTCCAGTTATGCTTATGAGCCAGTACATAAGTATAGGCTCTATGGTGTTTCTCAAACCAAATTATCATGGATCAAGTTATTATTTGTTTTGCCTCGGTCTGTCTGGCTCCTCCTTAATACCTCTTTGTGTGCTTAATGTGTGCTAAAGATCAGGTCCATTGCCAGTGTAATCTGCTCTGTACTGCTACAAGATTAACCTGAATTTATCATCCGGGTCTCATCACTACAAGCTGTGGCAAATATCACAGACACAAAACACGTGGCTCCCTTCAGCAAACAGACCTGTAGACATGATGCCTATACTACTGATAACCACTGTACAATAATTAAAGTGGTGATTTATTTGCTTATGTTATTAATTCAACACAACACTTGAAGGGGTGATTTGTAAAAGAAGCATAGATAGGTCAACGATGATCTATCATATATAATTTAGTTTTTCTCTTTTCTTCCTTGCCGATACGACATTTGTCATTCTGAGACGTAACTACTGATTAGGAATAAATGATCACTCGATTAGCTTGTTCATCCACATCAATGAATCAATGCCAATTTTCATAATTTGTTTTTGAATGAGGACTGATATACTGTATATTGTCACTTATTAATGCCACATATTCCCTGCTTCAGAGCTTCAGAAATTACAATTACCATCAAATATTATATTAAATCGACAATGGAAATAGAAGCTGAGTAACAGCTGTGAATGTACTGCACACACCCCCTCTGGTATCTGACTCCTGTATTCTGTTGTTTACTGATACACTGATATATGCATTCCACTCCCATATTGCCCTGTTTACTAATATACCGATATAGTTACGTGGACGGGGAGACCGGCCTCATTATCTCTGGCGGCTGGGATTTTTCCACTCCAAACTTTTCCAGTGCTAGTGTCGTTCTGACCGAGCTCAGTTCCTCCGCTACCATGAAAGGAAACCACGTCTCCTTCTGGACAGCTTGGAGGAAGAGATGTTTTCCTGTATCCAGGAAACCCTCGATGGGATGTTGGCCTTCGACCAACAGCAGAAGAATCCGTTCAAAATAGTTTCCAAAACACTTGGTCCCCCCCGTCCCCCCCTATTCCTCTTCCTCTCCCTACTCCCTTTGCATTGTGAGCCTCCCCGGTCGCCGTGGTTACTGTACAGTCACTGAAGTCAGAATCAGTCCGAAGCATTGTCGTCATCTGACTCAGACGGAAGGGGTTAGGTTAAACTAAATCACTTTCATTTCACACCTACTATTAGTGATCCAGCTTGAGCTATGTGATCTACAAAAACACAACTCTGCATACAACTAAATCACAATACGACTCCTCACTATTCAACTGAAGCAGTCACACAGTGAAAACACAGGATGTGTTTTATTGCTTTCTGGTTTGAAAAACACATACTCCACCAATACCAATGTGCTCAGTGCTCATTAATATTCACTGGAAGAATCTCCAGCATAAAAGATAATTCATGGGTGATCTCTCAGCAGGTCTTCTGTATGGAGAGGGCTACAGTTGGTCCATCTACCCATATTGCCCCATTTTAACCGTATGACAAAACTTTTCGGTTTTAAAACATTTCCCTGCAATGACCCTTTGGATGTACATTTGGCCCAGGAGGGAGACCCACCACGTATTGGTATATTGTTATTACCAGGTCAAAAAAGTGAACCAATTAAATGTCTATGTACATTGATCATCGCTTAAGTATAAGTACATTACAAAAAGGCAGTCGATTGCGGCCCTCCCACGACCCACTCTGCCCCCTGTGGTCCCACCTTTTGAAAACCACCGACTGAATCAACACCACCTTCGAGTAGGGCCTCAAAATAGATCTGACGCAGTTCTGGTGAGGAATCCACCCCATGGTGCCATTTTCCTTCGTCTCCACCCATTAGAACTGATCAGTACTAACCCCTTTAAGACCACTCCAGTGTCTCTGTGTCTACAACCAGAATCAATAAGATACAGTAGACGGACTGCACTGAGTCTGCCTTGGGAAACAATGGATCTATTTTTACTAAGAGCTTCCACTGAAAGAGACAGGTCTCTACCGTCAGGGGACATGACTGAGCACGCCCCCCACCCCCCCCCGCCCAGAAAACCATTGTGACAGGAATTCAGACAGACAAAACATTGACATGCGGTATTGATGTCACTTCCTTCTCCCGTTTATCCGTCCATTAATGACTGCGATGATGTCACTCTGTTTTGATTGTTTGAAAAAGGGCTTCAAGTTTCTTTTCTTCACTGATATCTTTCTGAGATAAAAAAAAGAGGGACTGGTACACCAAATAGGGATTGTTTAACCCTACTAATCCTACGCTCATCAAACACAGCACAGCCATAATTACAGAACACAAGGCCGGTCACGAATTGGGGCCAAGAATAGGATATACCATATTAGGTCACAGTCAGCTTACCACACTCAACAAAGCGATTTCAAGAGCCCAGGAAAATCCCAATATTCATTAATCCCCTTTTGTGATTATCCGCCCAGAATATACATTGTGCCAACTGCAATGGTGGTCCAAAACCAACTCCAAACATAACTTCCTAGTGTCTCTCCCCAGGGGTAAACAGGGTAGGGCTCTGGCTGTGACCTGACTACAGGCGCCAAGCTCAAACAAAACAAAAACAAAAAGACGTGCAAAAAGTCTCTCATGACGCAGGGGGGGGGAGCCTGTGCTTTCGTCAACAACAAATTAATCCCGTAACAAGTTTACCGTCAGAGCTTCTAGTAAAATCATCTATCAGCGCTGCGGCATCTATTTGGGTTTGTGTATTTGCTGTCAGATCCAGTTTGCCGCTGGGTCGAGTGGGTTTTATGGGTCGAGTGGACACTGGAGCAAGGGCAGCTGGGGACCGGCTTGCGGAGGCCGGGTCTGGCGACAGTGTGCACAATGGGTGTGATTGTGGGTGGAGGGTAGTGCCATGCGCAACACAATGGACTGTATCTCTCTAATGACCAGCAGACGGACCCCAGGGTCACACGCTGGGTTGACCCGGAGGGTCAATGCCGTGAGGGAACCAGTGTCTGTGTGTGTGTGTGTGTGTGTGGATCATGTGTTTAAAGGGTTCATTATTTCACCACCAGGTGTGAGGTTGAGGTTAATGAGCCATTATTTCGAAGCCATTTCATAATGGATCCCCTTTGTGACATCACAAGCGGTAGTGTCCTCATTTGATGGGTGATGGACAGATCCACTCCGACCTACCAGTAGACACAGCCCACCGAAAAGTTTGTTCCATCCGGCTGTTGACTCCCACATTGTGATGTCACAAAGGTGGCGGATTTAGATTTTTGGCTCGATTTTGTATTTTGCATTTAGATTTTGTTTGTTTACTCATTGAGTTGAGTTAAGGACGACGGCCGATGTAGTCCTGCCTCTGAACATCAACCTTGTGTCCTGAATTATCTCAAGCAAATGTTTATTGTTCAAAGATCCAGGACATGGACTTTAGTATTGATGTAAATGTCATTGGCAATTTAAAGTAAAGAAAACAGAAGGCCTGGAGTGTAAAATGCTGACTCCAAGTCAATTTGAGTCGCAAAAAAGGTTGTAGCAGTAGAACTCACTAAACCAAGCCAAAACATGGCTTATAACTGTCGGATGGACAGTGCAAGTTCATGGTCAAAGCCCTTTTAATTCTAGGCTATAATGCTAATAACAGTTTTTTTCTTGTTGCCATTCTGTATGGTCCATCATTACCTGGGCTATTGTTAGTACAGCTGTAGCTGGAACATCTGCAATGTCTATTTTGATCCAAAAGACAAGGGCCAAAATTTATTTTTTGAGATCAAGCTGGAACGTTAACACACAAAACAAATAAAGCCTGCGGCCAAAAGCAACGAGTAAACAACAAAAGGCAAATACACAACCCAACCAAACTTCCACGTAACTCTCTCGTTAGGACTCACATTTACGGTCAAACCTTGAGTAAACATGACCACAAAGCTACAAACAAGTCTCCAGACGTACGACGGTGGTACGACAGCGGTTAGTGACATTCAGTTTGACGTGGCAAAACACCGGCCAGGTTATTCGAGCTTCACACACTGAATAGAAATAGTTTGAGCAGCTCAGGTTCCAGGTGCCCACAAGGCCTGCAAGTTCAGCTGAGCACCAGGGTTATACGGTGGCCTGAATACCGAGGAACAAACTGCCAACCCCCAGCTTGTGACTCTCTCATATTGACTTTCATACATTAATAATTGCCTTATGACCCTGTAGACAGATGGCCCTGTGTTTACTCAGGGTAGGGTGGCCGTGTCTCAGAACCACCCTGTTAATTATCCAACTATTATTATTATCTACCATTAAGCCACGTATGAGACGCGTATATTTTAAGCTACCTACAGTGCGTTAGTGTACGAGTCGTCAGGGGGCAGGTAGGGGTGAGGCCTCTTGGGGCCTCCAAAACGGTGCTAAATTTAGGGAGCTAGTTGAAGAGGTCAGCCACCACAACTCATGTTCTAAATCACCCGATGGCACTGGCTGACAACGCTCTAAATCACAGAAGAGCGCACCTTAACCGCACCCACCGGCGCAAAGACCAGTGGTGTAGCTATGGTGGCTGTTCGAAGCAGATGTATCATTAAACCTTTGCGGCCGCTGTGCGACCCGTTAGCCACGTGCTAAGCGTAGCGTACTGTGGCAGACAATGAGCAGTGAGACTGAATGACTGAGGCCAGTGGCGGGGAGACACAGCTGTGTGATAAAGGTCATCAGCTCAGCCAGAGGATTAGCGCCACACGGCATGTGGTGCCTACAGGGGGCAGTGTGGGCTCTTGGTCTTAAAGAAGATACCCCACGCTTTGCATTCTACGAATTCGACTCCGTTTCGACCGGAAGAATATTACAGGTTAGAAAAAGTTGGGACTGTTGACCTCATTGTTTGGGGATTTCCATTCTCTGTTGGTCCAATTCTGAATATTAAGGTCGTAAACGGAGTTGATGTTGTGCACGTGGATGAAGCGGTACGCTCTTGTATTAGGACAGGGCCGAGCGTGACGGTTCCCCTTCAGACAAGCTGTGCTACTGTAGTGCAGCCTGCAAAACCACGCCTGTGTTGTTAGGAAAATCTTGTGATCATCTTGAAAATCTTACAGAAATAATTTTTTAACACCATTTCTGCTTGTAATATCCATGTTCCACAGTTAACAATAACTATAGGCATACTAGCTTGTAGTAGTAGTAGCAGCTTGTGGTTGCTACGACTCATTCATATAAATAATGTTTTCATGTCATTTCCACTATTTCAATTCCCTTTCCTGTCGGTCTACACTGTCCTGACTCATGTCCAAAATGGCAGTTAGTTAATTTATACCCCATATAAATATGGATAATAACAAGAAAAAAAAGAGCTGATGGTGGTCAAGACCACCATAACCCGTGGTGTGGTGATCTCTAATCCTGATATTCCTAGAGGAATGTTTAGTTTTACGCTGCTCAGAGACATATTGTGTATCACAAGATCGACACAGTGTCGATTAGTACAGCACATTATTGCAAGTAACACCGATGTGACCAAGTCATGGGATAAGCGGATAAGCGGCTCAATAAATGTCATTTTGAAAAAGACTTTTGAAGGCCAGTGTTTGTGTCCATATGCAGAAGTGCATTCGTCTCAGTTTGTCTTTGTTGGTCTTAGTTCATTATACAACAGATGTCGAAATGCGTTGTGCAATGAGCTTACATTTAACAGATCACCTGAAATAACTGGAGTGTCTCAAAAATAACATCATCTAAATGTGTATAGAACAATACTAATAATGGATTCTACCAGTATTGCACAGACTGCATTCTCAGCTACACTACTATGGTTTTTGTTATCAATCTGGTTAGCCAACTTTGCTAACCTTGTTTAAGCTAAGCTAGTCCGATGCTAACACTTAACGTTCAAATGTTAAGAGTTCCATTGAGCCAAATGACGACAGGGCAGTCACAGGTCTCTGGCAGTGATGACATCACGGTTGGGTTAAAAGCCTACTGCAGGAGTCACATGACTTGGCTAATGCAGTTGACTTAGAGAGTGGTGATGTAACGGGATTCATCGTCTCTGAATGATCACCTGCCCGCTGCAGAGGTCATAACCTCCATGGTACAGGAAGGAGAACATTCCTGATCGTTCAGCTGGTCAACAGAGAGAGGGATGTTTCTCATGTTTTATACATTTATACTAATGGCAATAGGTAAAAGACAATACAAGACCAAAATCAAAATGTATTAAAAAAGCTTAAAATAATTAATATGCTTGCACAGATATATTTTTATTAAAATGTGTGGCAAACAAACATTACATTGGTGAGCCCCCTGATTTTAACGTATACTGAAAGTTTGTTTCAGTCAGTGTGAAAATTGGATGGGAAGATAAATGTTATATATGTCACAAACTTTGAAATGAAACGTGTATGGTGGAGGTCTGAATGAGAACAGCCCTGGGGGGTCAATTAGTCTTAGGTTTGTGGTCGAATGCGTGTGATGCAGATGAAAACCCTTCATAAAGAGCTTAAGCTCGATCCACAGTCAACATGAGCCAACTGGCCTCTCACGTTGTTCTCTTAAACGCGTGGCTGAATCACTCACCTAACTGTCGTTCCCGACCAAATTTAATCTTACGAGAACAGTCAAAGAACTGTCAGCCAACGATGATCCAGGTATACAGAGTATGACTGCTTCAGTACAAAAGAGACTCTTAAGATCTTAAAATCTGAACTCATCCTCCTGAGTCAGCCAAGTCACACTAGGCTAGTCTTTCACAATAAAAAAGTGGAGCAAATATAACCGGAATGATAATTACAATAAACTCATGTCTTTCTCTCGTTAATCCTTCCTTGCTCAAGTCCTTCTAAAAGTTCATTAGTAGTTAGTTTGAATTCTGTAAGAATCACTACCGTAGCTCTGTGGTGAACTGAGTTGAACTTACACCAGAAGCCGTTACACTGCATTGAAATGTGATCTGCAGGCCAGGTTTGATCCTCAAGGGCTCCTATATCTGTCCCCAGTAGTCTGGTCTACACACACACACCTTCACAATAAACCTCAAACACATTCTGGACGGTCACAGAGCTCAACAAACTCTCAGTTTAGGACTTGGCATTCGTACAACAACAACAACAGACTAGGACAAGCAAAAGTTCACAAAATGTTCTGGAAGAGTACTTCTGACCACTGGGTCAGAAGTACTCTTCCAGAACATTTTGTGAACTTTTGCTTGTTCTAGTCTGTTGTTGTTGTTGCTTTGCTGTAGCACGCTGCTCTCTATCTTGCCCGTTATGTTGAGGTTGTTGTAAACTTTCTTTTGAGATTCTTTCAGCTACCATGTAGTATGTGTAACTGCATGCGCATATCTCTGATTATCGTCTTTTTTTGTTCTGGAAAACAACATCGTCATAGTACAATAGTGAGGTGATGTAAATAGCAATCGTGATGTGACGTAGGGGGAGACAAAGATTCTCTCTGAAAACGTTTACCCAAACGTGGTGGGTTCAGAACACGTATGCACTGAATATGTCACTCAGTGAGCAAACCTCCAGCGGACCTTTCTATCCACAGCGAGCACAGTGAGGCTGAGGACAATCCTAGCATATCAAAATTGGCGTAGTAGAAGGAAAAACGACACGACATATGAATTCAAATGAATTAACAATAACGCACGAAAAAAAAAAAAGGGTTTGTTATAAAAAATCCCCTGTGTTGGCCCGGCCTGGCTGGTCATCCACTGAGGCCAGTAACTCCCGGCCTAATCCCAACAGATCCTCTAAACAGATTATGGGCAGCGTTGCCTCGCGGCTGCGGGTCGGGTCGGGTACGACTACAACGGGAGAAAGTGGTTCACTTTCACGTCCGATGGAGGCTTGGCACTCAGAAGGAATCGATCACTGGCTGGTCGAAGCCTCTTCACGAAAGAAGAACCGCACATTATCTTGTTTTAGTAAAACCTCCAGGACTTTCAGGCGAAAGCATGCGTGTCTATGTGCATATCGCTGGTACCTGGTAACTGACACCTACCAGCGGATGGATGTTTTTTAACTGCTTAATTAGTACCACATATTTTGTAATTTATGTTTTACAGCCCTACCTTTGCTACATTTACTTTTTTAATATATTTGTACTCTCCCTAATGCATGTTTTTGCTATCCAACATAGCAACATACATTAGGGATTCCTCTCACCATCTCACCCATGTCATAATGCACAACGTATTGAGCATATGTAGATTCAAAATCCCACATCGTGTAGATTAGGTCGAGAGACGGAAATACAGGCCCTGCAGGCTAGGAAGCTGAAGCATTATAAACACGTCCTCCTGTCCTGTCTTGCCTGTCAGGAGGCGTTGCTGCAGAGTACATGGAGAGCCTCCATGATAACACTCCCTCTGCCTTATTGGGTTACCATAATTGAGTCAACGCCGCTCCCATTACAATGGCTCTTAAACCATGCCAGTGGGGCGTGAGCTGGGCACTAGCGGCCTAATTGTTTGGTGTACAGTAGCAGTGTTAAGACCGTGTGTCCCTCTAGTCTAGATCGCTGCTGTCTAGTCTTTTGTTCGACGGTCCGATCGATGGACCGCAACAGTAATGGGAAGCTGAACCATATCAGGGTTTTCCGTATGCCATCCATGGATTCATTTCTTCCAAAGTGCCTTAATTACTGGGAGTGCATGCGTTGGCATGGGTGGCCCCAGTGGGAACTGATAGAATCGGAAATCTGCCGTGCGCTTTGGCTGACAGGTAGGACTGATAAGAGCATTATTGTCCACGCAAACCAGAACAGAGGAATGAAAAGGGCCCACAGGGGATGAGGGGGGGGGGGGGGGGGGGGCAGGGGAAGTACAGTGATGGGGTAGCCCCGTAGCTCATTAAAGAGCTTTACTCTAAATAAATAAACCTATGCCGACCATTTGGACTTTAAAAGCCATGAGGGTATGCATTTCTTAACACAAGTTGCCCCAGTGGGAATCAAACCACTGAACCCAGGCAGCGTTAATGCCTGGCTCTACCGATGAAGTGACATAAGGCCAGGAGGAGTGCTCAAACTGCCAAGTCCAGAGGTCCTCTTGGAGCGAGGCAGTATTCGTCCTTGAACATCTCTCTCTATCAGTTTAGCATGGGTTGGGAAAAGCAAGGCGTGTGGGAGGATTTACCTATGTTTGAAAACCCACCTCTGTCTACATCACTGCTTCTTCTCTTGCATTTTACTGGGATTTGTACAGTAATGGCAGAACCCGCTGCCACAAATGTAAACTACAGTGGTAAACACTGAAGGCCTTACACAAACACACTTTTGCTCCATTCATGTGAAAGCATTGACTTTCTAGAATGAATGTACCCTTCAAGGAGATCCCAAAGCTCACTAGTCTAAACATCCATTGAAAAAGCAGTTTCCCAGTTGAATTGTCTTTTTTTTAAATACATTCCGTGCATATCTCGGCCTGATGTATCAAACCCACAACAAAAAGGCCTGCAACTGTACACGGAAACACACAGGATGTCATCGAATGCCAGAGAACATTCTGAAGACCAGACAGGAAAAGCAGCAAGGACCAGGGCTGAGTCAATGGGAGTGATATATTGACGTGGTGAGGAATCTGCTTGTCGGACAAGATAGTAACTATTCCGACAGGAATCCATGGGCCACCTGCCAGTTGTTGGCGATTAGCGGTCCAGACAACCTTCACCTCAGATTCACCTCAACCTTCACCTCAGTCTTGATCTGCAGCGCTGGTCCACCGCGTCATTCAAGATAGACGCCTAGTAGCAATGTAGACGTTTATCCAACATTGCTTTAATATGATAGTTTCAAGACTTTTAGGTGAATGATGTGAAAAGTGTGCTGCATAACCATAGCCTCGTTCTAAACATTTAAATATATTTTTGTAATATACACAGACGACCTCAGTGAGCGGTGCTATACTGTTATTATAGATCATAAACACAACACAGATGTCTTGATGGCTGTTTTATACTGGAGAGTGAATCCTCTTTTAACAGTATGTCTCTGAACTTAAAAGCCCATAAAAAAAAAAGCTCTGGGCAAGTCAAAAAATAAATAAAAGAAAGAAATACACTCGTCGCTACATGAAAGCAAAGTGAATATCTGTCCCTCAATGGAAAAAACAACACAGGTGCACCTAAAACAAAAACAACTCCCCAGCACCAAAGATAAGTGCAGTCCCCTTCCATCATGTGGTCCTGTGGTGCTGCATCATTACAGCACAACTATTTGGGGAATGAGGGAAACCAGGCCGGTGTTCTCTGGCGGTCGAGGTGTCGCCTCGGTAACCATCCGAACCAAAGGAGAGCTAGTGTTCCACAGCATGCTGGGTGGAGGCTGCAGCAGCTGCTACTGCAGCAGCCAAGAATATCATCTCCATAAAAGGACAGAGGAGCCCTATAGGGGCCGTATCGCCATCATAATATTTAAAATAAAAATACATGTTGTTAATGTGGTGTGGTCGGGGACGTGTATGAGTACGAGTATGAATGTTTAGTACTTATTGTGTTCTGTTGAAACAACCTTTAACTTGCTTTTAATGTGGTGCCCTACACTGAGATGATTATGTGTAGTTATGTAAATCACACCTTAGATATAATCCTTATGCTGTTGTTCTTATGTGTGCCAAAAAATATATATTTGGTTTTGGATCCTTTCTTTTGTCAAACAAAACGTTTCTATTCTTTAGACACGTTTGGTGAAAGTTATGATATTCTCATAATATATAATAAAAATTGGATCAAATTGTTTACATCAAATCATGATATTTTGTATGTAGCATTTAGGCTTTAAAGTAGACATCTTTAATCTTTAAATGACAATGACTCCGTATTACGACTAGCACCAAAAGTGTGCCAGACACATATCATGTGATCCTTACGACCGCATCTACACATCCACTTGGACAGACGGGACGAAGCGACTGCGTGGTCATTTTGTTGTGTCAACGTGGAACCATAACGGAGCCTTACGCGGTAGTGCCTGGGTCCTGTGGCACTGCCGCTGATTTGCATTCAATTTAACCTCATCAATAATGAAGCAAACTAGACAATTACAAAAGTGCTCTTTGTGTGCTCCTGGTGGCCGTGAAACAACGCCTATGGCAACCATCTCCGTCCCCACACCGCCAACCACCCACCCACTCCCTCAGATCTGAGTCCCTAAAGCTCTGTGTTATTACCATGTATTAGCATGATCACTGGTCCGTGTCAGGGACTAGTGCGGAGAACCGAGCCAGCTGGCTTTGTGAGGAGCCCAGAGCTACGCCCGGCTAAGACATTGTTCATAAAAGCCACCGCCGCCGTCTAGAGTGTAATGATGCAGACCAGCAGCAGCACCGTAGACATGAACTAATCCTCCAGGACTCCTAAAGCCCTTCCAAGACCCGGGCAGGCGGGAGGGAGGGAGGGAGGGGGGGAGGGGGGGAGGGAAGGAGAGAGAATGAGAGGGAGAGACAGAGAGGAGAGAGAAAGGGGGAATGAGAGAGAGAGAGTGAGGGAGGGAGAAGATGTGAGAGGTAGTGCTGTTAAACAAAGCAGAGGCAGATACAGAGTCTATTCAAATGTGAGAATATCAGAAATGTGGACTCACACTACACCCTGAAAGGCATAAGAGAGAGCGATACTGACAAAATAAACGATTGTTACTTGGACCAAACCATCTTTAACAAGGGCTGCCTGCTCAACAGTGTGAGTCTTCTACGAATATGCCGTATTATTCCAGAAGACGGATAAGGCTTGATTAAAAAAACCCTTAGGTTAGGGTTTAACCCAGGTTCAAATCCAATCTGCTATTGGCCTTTCTTCTCCCTGTCCACCTACTTTCCTGACTTTCTTCACTGTCCTGTCACTCTTCACTATCCTGACTCACTCTCTCTTCACTGTCCTGTCACTCTTCACTATCCTTACTCACTCTCTCTTCACTGTCCTGTCACTCTTCACTATCCTTACTCACTCTCTCTTCACTGTCCTGTCTCACTCTCTCTTCACTGTCCTGTCACTCTTCACTATCCTGACTCACTCTCTCTTCACTGTCCTGTCAATCTTCACTATCCTGTCTCATTCTCTCTTCACTGTCCTGTCACTCTTCACTATCCTTACTCACTCTCTCTTCACTGTCCTGTCTCACTCTCTATTCTCTGTCCTGTCACTCTTCACTATACTTACTCACTCTCTCTTCACTGTCCTGTCGCTCTGTCCTGACTCACTCTCTCTTCACTGTCCTGTCTCATTCTCTATTCACTGTCCTGTCTCACTCTCTCCTCACTATCCTGACTCACTCCGTCTTCACTGTCCTGTCCATAAATGCATTAAAGTCCATGAAATATACTGTTGATTAAAAAGTAACAGCAATCTAACTGTGTATACTATCCATGTTTTGTAGTAAACATTTGATTCCTCAGGGTTCTTTTCAATACAGCAAGACATATTTGAAACAATGTAATGACAAACCACAACAATGTGTTCCTACCATTGCAAAGGCAATGTGTATTATTTGCATAAAACAATGCAGGACGTCATCATAATCATGTCATGCAATGTTTTTTTGAGCTTTACTGCAGAGCCGAAACTGTGACTCATATACTGACTAGTTAGCTCCTGCCTGATCCACTGTGTGTGGCCTAAATCTCTTAAACATCTCTCAAAAACAGGCAATGTTGTTTGTTGATATTCTGTCATATATGCCTCCCACCGCTGTTTCCATCCAATAGGAGCCACAGCTTCCTCTGACATCATGACTTGACTACTGCTTCGAATTGAGTTGACTTCCAACTGTGAAACTACGCTGTGAAACGTGGTCATGGGACAAATTTTGCTGTACACTTAAATGTTAAGGAAAACAAAATGGTGAGGTTGAGAAAGTGTGAAGATAATAATGTAAAGTAATAATGCATTGTCATGACCATGAGTATTAAATGTAAAATATAAATGTAAGTCATGTGTTTCAAGTCGATTAGAAAAAGAGTTTGGTTATCATGTTATCATAAACAAGCAAAAGAAAATGTAAAACATTCAAGTAACATAATTCACGACCTCAAAGTCCCACAATGGGGACATTACCTGGGAAGCGGTGCGGGCTGGCCGACCCGTTCTTGAGGCACTTGGAACACAGGATATGCACCGAGTAGTGGAGGCCCGGCCACTCCTGGAGCAGGACGTTAAGCTCCTCCACCAGGGGCGTCACGGCCTGCCACGCCGTCCAGATGTTGGGCAGCGAGGCGTGGCTCGCGATGGACAGCGTCTCCGCCTGCTGCCTCGTCCGGGCCGGCCGATAGCTGATCACCACGGGCACCTTCCCGCGATGGGCGAAGATCTGGTTCCGGCCGTCCGACCGCTGCACCACGTGGCCGTTGATCTGCACACTGAAGCGCGTGAACAAGCCCGGCGGGAAAACGAACGGGAAGCTGTACTCGATGTGCAGCTGCTCCACGGAGAACGGCGGACACTGCTCCTCCTTGCTCCGGCCCCCCATCCAGGCCTCGGCGCGGGGCACCTCGTCGCTGACGTAGCTGGGGAACTTGTACCACGCCGTGGCCCCGTTCAAGGGCTTGCTGCGGGGCTTGTTGATGCAGTAGCACATGCCCATCTTCTCCAGTAGCTCCATGATCAGGTGGAGGTCCTGCTGCGTCTGGATGAGCGGCCGCAGCAGCAGGCGGATGACATTGGAGGGCAGCAGGCCGTGCTGCAGGAAGCCCTCCAGGTGGTGCTGCAGGTGGGTCACCTTTAGCCGCTCGCCCTTCTCCCCCTCCATGACCAGGCTCACCCGGCCCTTGTCGCCCCGCTCCCCCTCCGACAGCAGCCGGTCCAGCAGCGTGGACTGGTCCCGCTGGAAGAAGACGTTGAGGATGGCGATGAAGCGCGGCAGGTTGTGGAACACGTACTCCTTCAGCGTCAGGCTGTCCTCGAAGTAGAGCAGCTTGCCGCTCTCGTGGAGGTAGGACAACGCGCTCTGCAGCCGGTCCTCCGTCAGGCCCGCCTGCAGCCCCAGGCGGGCCGAGTCCCACCACGACAGCCAGAGGTCGGTGGGCTTAAAGTGCAACTCCTCCAGCATCTGCCAGGACATGGGCAGCACGCGGTGGAGGTTGGGGAAGATCTCCCGGTGCTCCGCCACCGACATGAGCTTCTCCCGCAGCCTCTGGACGTTCCTCTGGCTCGCCGTGCAGCTGACGCACAGCACCGGCGACAGGATCTGCAGCCGGTGGTTCAGCATGTACTGCAGCTGCGTCTTCTTCCGCCGCAGGCTCCGGTCCGAGACGCCGTAGAAGAGGACGTGGGGGCTGCAGGAGCGGAGGTTGAAGCCCTGCTCCAGTCCCTGGTCCACCTGCAGGGCCAGGCTCCTCAGGGCCTGGACGTCCGCCTTCTCCTGCAGGGAGATCTGCCGGTGGATGTCCAGGCTCTTGCCTTCCAGCTCCGCCTCCGCACACAGGTCGGCGTGCGTGCCCACCAGACACACCACGGCGTGGGGTACTTTGGCAGTGAGCAGGTGGAGGAAGTACCCCACGTGCGCGTAGAAGTTCCTGGGCGAATACGCTTTGAGGTTCACGACGAGGATGTACAGCGCGCCCGGCGACAGGAAAAAGGGTTTGACGAGGTCGTAGTTTGGCTTCCCTGACAAGTTGTACACCAAGAACGTGAGGCTACGCTCGGCGTCTGCGACCCAGTTGGTCACCTCGATCCCCTTCTTCCCCGGGGAGCCGTCCGAGTCCCACTGCTTGTCGACCACACTCTGCCTGAGCAGCGTCTTCCCACTGTTAGTTCTGCCCATCAACACCAGCTTCAGCCTGGGCTTGATGGCCAACTGGGAGTGGGCGAGCTCCTTCTGGTAGGCCGCGATGTAGGGGATCCCCTTCATGCACACCTCATAGGGCGGCTGGATGAGCGGGTTGTCCTTCACCTTCCAGATGTTGACCTTGGCGAGCTTCCCGAAGTTGTCTGGCAGTATGGCTATTTGGTTACCCTGTAGCACCAGTTCCTCCAGGTTCTCCAGATCCACGATGGAATCCGGCAGGTACGTGATGTTGTTGTTGTCCAGCCACAGGTTGGCCAGCTTCAAAAGTCTCCCAATCTCCTCGGGGACCGACGTCAGCTTGTTTCTGCTGAGGTACAGCTCCTCTAATCCTGTGATATTCAAAATGACACTGGGGAAGTTCTCAAAGTCGTTTGAGGATAGGTTCAGCATCTTCAGTCTCTGGAGGTTACCGAAAGAGGCAGGCAGTGCAGTGAGGATGTTACTGTCCAGCATGAGGCTCTCGAGATTGTGCAGCTGACAGAATGTGTCGGGTAACCTGGAAATGTGAAGACTACTCAGCCAAAATATTTTAATAGACTTTTGCAGCTTTGTGATGTCTCCTGGCAGTGTCTCAAACTTATTCCCAGAGCAGTCGAGTTCCTCCAGGTCCCGTAGGGCAAGGATCTCCGAGGGGAACTGGTTGAGCTTGTTGTGATCAGCATCCAGCGTGTGCAGTTTGTTGAGCTGCATGAACGACCTGGGCACGTCACGAATGTCATTGAAACTCACGTCGAGCTCCTCTAACCCCTCAAGCGCCCCGATTTGCGATGGCAGGTACTGAATCTTGTTGTGACTGATGCATAGCTTCTGCAACCGTTTCAACTGGCCGATGTCCTCCGACAGGCTCCGCAGGCAGTTGTGACTCATGTCCAGTTCTACGAGCTGCCCGAGCTCAAAAACGACAGAGGGAACGGAGGTAAACTTGTTTCTGCGGAGTACGAGGATGCGCAGGTTGTTAAGGGTGGATCCCAGACCATCCGGCAGCTCCTGCAGCGAGTTGTTTCCCAGATTGAGCACCTCGATCTCTCCTATATCATCGGGCAATATAATCTTTTGGTCGTCGGTAGAGCAGAGGGTAAGTTGGCGCAGGTTGCTTCGCAGCTTCCTCGATCGGATAGCCGCATCCCTCCACAACCTGGCCGTTTTCAGACTGTTCTCCTTGTCCTCCATAGTGTTGCAGCCCTACCCCTCCTCCTTGTTTTCATTGGGAGTTTTCATCGATTCCGTTGCGTGGGGAGCATCTTGGTACCGCGCGCCACAGCACCGCCTTACTAAAGTCTTCACTCCACGAAAAGGGGAAAACAGCGAGTGTTTCAAGCCACACGAAGATCAAGCTTTTCAATCGTAACCAGACGACCGAATCTGGCCGCGGGTGCTCTCCACTCATCCTTTTCTCCTGCGCCACACACACTCACACACTCACACACACACACACACACACACATACACACGCGCACACACTGCACAATAAGAGAAACCTGCCTCTATTGTAAATCCAACATCAATCCCAAGTTATTCTTCCCGTGGCGCCTGGACATTCTCGCTTCAACGACAACAGATCGCTATCGGTTGTAAACATGACACGGGCTACTTCTTATAAATCACACCGCTTAGCTTCCGCTGCTATCCGTGTGTTGCTCCCTCTGGTCGGCCAGCGAGGGGAGAGTGGCTCGCTGCTCCTTGTGGAGGAGCGACGCCCGACCTCTGCGTCACGTTGCTCAATCCACCTTCCTTCCTGGGTGTGCTAAAAAAAATAATAAGGGAAAGTGATATAGATCTATGGTTGGATTTGGTTGTAATCAATTCGCGCCCGTAGCTGTTAGTTATTCGAAACGCCAAGCGTTTAGTTACTTAAAAAATATAAATAATTGTGAAATAAACTCCACTGACGTGTATAACGGCCAGCAACAGTCTTTATAACTGCTGTCCTTTGTCATGGAGAAGATAATCAATATCACACGAATGGTGTTATGTCCGCCACTATAGGGATGATTTTAAAATGAAACACAAAGAAGACAAAAGATCAATGTGGGTAGTCCACAACAAGCATTGTGTCATATAAATCTAAATCTTTCCTCGCAATGCTGAAAACGGTTCTATTTAAATCAGTCGGTACGCTGTCGCCCCCTAGCGGGAAGTTTCGGTCACAGACAGACATGCGTGAGCAACAGTCCCTTGGGTGGTGTTTCCCGTACAGCCCTACAGTGAGTCATTTACAAGATATGGTTATTTCTCAACTTAAGTTGAATCACTTCCGTGAGAAATAACCTAAAACGGGTATGATGTCAAGGCCAATGCAACCTTTGTGTGTTTGTTTCTCCCACCTTACTTTGGTGCTCCCGTGGTCAATATTGACTGGCCTGTTTTAACTGATTAGGCCTACATCAACACAAAAAACATTGATCATCACAAAATTTTATTTAACTCCCCTTTAAGCTGTAAACAATGTCTCAGACTACTGGTTTACATGAATAACTGCAGTGAATATACAAAGAATAGACACAGAAATTGTGTGAGCATTGGAGGTGGTGGTGGATTTGTGGTCGTGTAGCCTACTATCTTATGGATGTACACAATCTAGGGTCACCCATTCATTTCCTATGGCGGTCATTTTTGACCGGGAGTTGACTAGACCACTCAAAATTCAATGAAAGTGGTGATCAGCAATTGTATATGTTCAAATGCCTAGTGTGGAGGATATCATAAGGCCTTGAGACAATAAAATGTAAAACACAATATTTATGATTGATGAAAGTAGGAAATCGGTCAGATTTGACACGAACAGAAGGGCTAAGAAAAACAAGTCTCAGATCCTTTTCCAGGTGGAATGTCGTATGTTGAAATAAGGATCTAAAAGTCGAGGTGGAAATGTATTTCTGTATAGCATACCGGCATAGTAGGTGTATATTTCATAGTCAAAATGGTCAAGATTAAACGAAAGAAATTCGATAGAATAAACACAACAGAATAACAAAACGTTTACTGTAAAGCTGTAAAAGAAATTGCCACAGCAACAGACACTTCTACTATAGGCCACAATCCTGAGGACATTTATTTTTCTTCAGATAACAGGTGACTAAGATGACCAAGCACTGGAGAGGCACTATCAGACTCTCCAAATATTTCGACAGCACAGGGTGGAGAAAGTCTGTTACACAACCAAACTCTATAAACATTGTGTAAAATAAACAAGAACCATTATAAGATAATGGTTAGATAATGTGAAGATAATGTGTCAACAAACTGGAAAGAAATGTAACATACAGTATATAAATGTATAACATATATAAATGTAACGTTTATATATGTTCCTTCTAGAAAATTATGAAAAATGTGTAGACTATTACAAGTAATACTGTACTAATAAGATGTATAAAATGTTATTTAATAGAATCTATTGTATATTTTGAAGAAAAAATAATAATTCAAACCCTCAACACAGATTTATCGATTTTCATGGTGACTTCTGACAGATCGTTAACCTTGTCTGGATCAGATGTGAGGCTATAAACATGATGTAATCACAGAAATCAGGGACTGATCCGCCCTTCCATGCCCCCTCAAGGTTGGAACGTTCCCGTCCGTCCAGGGTCAATCTCCTGTACTGACAGACAGACACAGTGTTACATGTCGTTCTCTAGTTCTTGTCTCATCTGGAACAAGTCAGGGAACAGAATAGACCCTTGTGGCTAGAATGCTCCATGCTGAATGTTCTGGGTTCAACCCACAATGCAGCCTAACCCCCTCTCAATGTCCTAACCCCTACCTGCTCCTTAGGCACATCTATCACTATCTTGTCACTTGTCAGGGTCTGCTCAATAGTAAATGGGTTGCCGTTGGGGAGTAATTCCTTGACCTTTTGAGGTCAGGCATGAGCCTGACACATTTAAGCCCTCTGAATGCGTGCATACGAAGGACTTTAAAACTTTCGACAACAAGCCAGGGTTGACGCGATGCCACATAGGTTGTCAGGGCACTAGTGCAAAGGTAGACAATGTATAGAGGTTGCCGCCTGCACGCTGTCCTGTGTGTGAGTCTTGTAGCCTCTGAGGACATGGAGGTCAGTAAACATGTTTACTGTCGTCGTGATGAGGCAAAGCTGGTTCAATGTCTGTACAGGGATAACACGTCTGGGGATAGGAGTCCTTCTCTGTACTGTGATTGATAATAATGATACGCCTTTATCTGTTTTGCTCTCAATCCTCTGATGGTATTTATGAATAATTGTTTTATATGCATCTGCATATGTCACCTTTGAGAGACTCTGTAATTAGTTATCGCAAAGCTCAATAAAAGTTGTATCAAAGAATAATTAAATGTTGTGTGATATTGTGTCGTGATGTTTGTAGTCCCAGTTGCGTTAATAATGTATGAACTCTACTTAGTAGAGAATAGATTGTATAATAGAAGAATAGAAGAATAGAATAGATTCAACAGGCAAGGCTGTTCCAGCCTTGCCTGTTGATTCAGAGTGATCACCGACTCTGGAGAAAGGGAAATATTTTATCTGACAGAAATCTCTGGTGACCTTGGACCTGGCAACAAAGAAGAAGGACCCAAAATAAAACAGTGCAGACTAGTAGTGCCTTAGTAAAACAATTTGTTAACTAGGAGTTAAAACTGCATTTGATACAGAACCACCAAGCTATTATCCATGCCTTTTCATATTATTTTACAGTTGAGTGGTGTTCTGTTTCCATGGTGAATGGATAGCAAGTTCAAGTCCCCAGCTGAGCACTGTGATTTGGTTTGAAAAAGGCAGTGTAAAACATTGCAACAAGGTGACTTACTTAGATAGGCTTTTTCCATTCAGCCCTCTTCTATTGTTCAAGCAATTTGAGCAGTTTGAGCAGAAATACCTCTAACCCTCTTTTCAAAACCATACATAAAATGGATGAGGCAATTCAAACAATATTTATTTTGTAAATAGAAAAATCATACAAAAGCAAACATATCAGGAAAATCGTTGACTTTGGTTTTTCAAGTGCTGAATACCCTTGAAAAGGTCCAAAACCATTATATGTACACATCTGGTATATCTTTGCATCAGTCTCCTTTATATAAATGAGAAAGCAGAGAACCAAATAATGGTAAATAGTGTTTTAATAGAAAGGAACTACATTAAAAAAACTTCTCAGAAAGGGTCATTATGACATTCATTCGATTTACTTAAAAATAAAATCATTATTGAAATACTCAATTCCTACATTTACAATGAAGGTGTTCGGCTGCTCTAGATTAGTGTTGCGGTTGCCTAGCGGCAGCATCCCGTACTGGGCGTGGCCCAACTCCCCTGCCCCAGCTACTGTTCAATATTTCACTGCAGATGATGTCATGATACGTGCCAACCCAGCCTCAGCAGCCTGCATCAGAGAGGCTCCATCCACCACAGAAACAGAGGGAAATAAGGTGGGGCTGCTAGGCTGAAAGATAAGACTTGGGCCTTGCGATGAAAGCATCATATTTGGTTATGTAGGTTTTCATTTGAAGAAACGATAAAGATATGGAGGAGCTGTGAATTTGAACCCTCAGGGCCTATTTTTTTTAAATGGCTACCAAATACCTCGCTACACTAGATTCAACCAGGTTAAACCGGTTTCATGAGTCTTGACGATTGCAACTTACTTTCTTTCAATATGGAATGACAATGAATCAATACATGTAAAGAAAGGCAGTCCCTTTAACGCTGACTGGCTCAGACCATGCCTATTTGCAGGGGTCATTGAAGAGTGATTTGTTATTTAAGCAGCTACCAGCCATGACCTACCAGATAAGGAATCCGATATGTTTCCCAAAATAGTCTAAATGAGTGCCTATTTTCCAACTGCTCTTTTCTGTCTTATCACTGCTTGCTTTCTGGTTCTTTGCAGGTCTCCCCAACCTGCAATAACAAACAGGCCCATCTGTGACTTTATATCACCCGTTCTAAATCACTGTGTTCGACAAGTCTTAAAGTTTCTAACATGTCAATTTCAAACAAAGGAATCAATCACCCCAACAATACAATAATTAAAAAATGTGTTTATTGTACTTACTCTTTAACAATTAACATCCTCAATATAATATTAGGCCATCATTGTTTAAAAAGTAGCCCTTGTTCTCAGGCTTCTAGATAGCTATGATTTCTAGTGAACTCAAATCCCCCCCCAAAAAAATCCCCTCAGGTTGTGCGGTGTGCTCCCGCCCGCGGGAGAGCAGACAGTTGAAGGAGGAAGGCATGAGGTCGAACACCAGTGGGTCCTTGTTCACCTTTGCGGCCTGGACTGAGCTGATGAGCGGCTGGGATAAGCAGGAACAAAGACCCGGTTGTTCTTATGACTTCTCATCTGACCGCCTGGACCTATGGTGGCCAAGAAGTGTTCAACAAAATGCATATTCGAAATGCAATGCATTGCAATTTTGGAAAAACACAAGCTTATTAATGGAATAAAAGAAAGGCAAAAGCCACAACACAACTGCAAACTCTGCAACACAACTGCAAACTCCATAACACAAATGCCAACACCACAACACAGATTTGTCAGAAAACATGTCGACAATGAAACACTTAATGCGGGCAAATATTATCATATAGCCTACCCATACAGCAAATAATGTGGATACCTGATGCTCAATTAATAGAGCTATGTTTTTTAACGTTTCTTTCACTTGTGCAAGGTTTATCAGCATCATATAATAATGGCAATAATAAAGGCAATTGTTATGTTGTCAAACTTCTCAAACAGGCAAGAAGTTTACTCTACTACACATTCAGCTCAAACGTTTCATTGGACCAGTAGAGTAATAATCATCTTTGCATTGAAATAGTACCAAATCAAATACTTCATACAACCACAATTATGACAAATCACATTTTAACATAGCAGCATCTGTTTAAACTTCATTTATTAAATAAGGCTTTGATTGATTAAATATATTTATCTTTCAGGGACTTCCAAAGAGAAAGCTACAGGCCTATTTACAGCAGCAGCGCCTTGATGGTTTTAATCAGTTCAGTAAGTGTAAGTGTAAGTGTAAGTGTGTGTGTGTGTGTGTGTGTGTGTGTGTGTGTAATAGAATGTACATTAAAACGTGTGATTCAATGTTTCCACTTGAGAAGACGCTCAATAATACGGACCAATGTTCTCATACACATCATAGCCAGGCCAATCCGGGAAGAGCCCGTGGGAACACGTGGGGCTTCCGTAGTTGTCAAAGTGGATCCCCAAAAGAGACGAGTGTCGCCTACCCTGGTGGTGGTGACTGCGTTCCCTCTGTGACGACCACACCACCTTGTAGTTATTCCCCTGGTTGCTGTCCCAATGCACACTGCCGCCCACCTCATAACAGATAGCGAACTCAATGCGCTCGTCCGGCACCAGAACATCTGGCAATAGCACCTCAAACGAGAACGTGTCGTGGTCGGTGTCTGGATACGTGCTCATGACGTACGTGCAAGTCACGTTAGTATAGCTTTTCCACGTGTCAAAGGTGATGCGCACGTTCACAGATTTCTCTAGGGATAGGTTTTTCACTCGGATGGTCCCTGCCAGCGTCTTCTCCTTCAGCATGCAGTGCTCCAGGCAGACGTTGCACCACCCCAGCCGCCGGCGGAACTGCAGGTAGTCGGCGGAGGGTTGCGTGAAATCCAACACAAGTTTGTCCTCCTCCTCCACCGCCGAGAGCTTGGCCGAGTTGCTGAACAACTTCTGGATGTTGAGAGGGATCTCAATGGGGTCTGTGCTCTCCGAGAACGTCTTGACCCGGGTCAGCGACAGACCTTTGTGGTCCGCGAAAGACACTGACTTTTTCGCCTTTTTTTCTTTTTTGTTCTTGTCGTTGTTGTGCAAAACATCGTTTGGGTCGATATGGTCGAACCCTCTTGAATGGGCAAATGTTAAGGTCGGGTTGATGCAAGGCTTGGGGATCTTCCTGTAGCCGAGTTCCTCGTTGGACAGGTAATGGGGAAGGACCAGGTCGAACGGCATTTTGGCTTTACCAGGAAAGTTGAGAGCACTAAATAATGATAAATAAACAAGCAGGGTCAGCATGGTGTCTAGAAAGTACATGATGCAATGTAAATAATGGAATTAAATAACTAACTCTGACTAGGCTGCCTAAAGGCAACAATTTTAAACCAACGTGTCACCAGTATGCTGGCCATACAGCCAAACCAGTAGCCTAACGAGCCTAACCAGTAGCCTAACGAGCCTAACCAGTAGCCTACGATCTGTGCCTTTGATCACTGCGTTATCTAGCGTTATCTACCTTATCACTGATAAAGATGAATTAAAACGTTTACAGAATTTGACATTTAGTAACTTTATGACATTAAAACAGTTCCTGCGTTTTTAATACCCCGACTAAATACTACATGGATGATGCCGAATCGGTCATTTTATACTTACCTAAAACTCTGGGTTTGAAACATTTGAGAAGTTGGAGAGGGCTGCAGCAGTTGCAATCTTACTCTTGGATTGACGCAAATTTATTGAACATTGTTTCGGCGTTAATACCCATTTCCAAGATGTGACTTAACCGCAACAGTCGGTTTTGCAAACTACATGGTGGATAGTTCTGCTTGCAGCCAACGTGTTTCGCTGGTGTTGTAAAGCTCATGCGTGGTTCACGTGAAGATCTGCCCTTAGCCAATCACAGTGAGTCTGGAGTGAGTGATCGAAGTTGACCCTCCCACCCTGCTGAGTGAACTCAGAAACAGGCCATATAGTTGAAATCCTGGTTGCTCTCTGATTACAACAGTAGGCCTACGGCACAAAACAATGTATTTAAATAACCAAAATTGACTAGCCTGGTTGGTGCATTTAGAAAACAAATAAATTTGAACAAATTCCACAAACAACAATCTAATCTAGCAATGTACCGGTGTGGTAGGCCTGTTATTAGAGCTGCTTGATTTATTGATTTAAAAGCAGCGGATTAAATGGATCAAGTTGAAGTGTTAATTAAAACATTTAAAATATATCCATTGTTATTGATTCAATTATCAGTGTTTCTTTTTTTTTTACACTGTTGCGTCATTGATACCAATCAAATACAACCACGACCTACACATTGTTTCATCAGAGTGGTGAAAGTAGCCTACTGATGGGAGTACTCAAGTACTGGAGTAGGTCTACTCAAAAATAAGTCTCTTTGCATCAACACTTATTTTGAGGAATCCAAGAACCTTATTTGGAACCATATTATAAATCTTAATACGTTGTACGTACGTGCGTCAATAATGGATGATTATTGATGGGGTGTACAAAACACCGCTACACTGCCAAGATCTGCTCCATCACAATGTCATTATGACATCAGTTACAAGTTGTTGAATTGATGGGTGCAAAACCATACATTTCCCATTCACCACTAAAACATTGGGACATTGAAACAATATGATTTTTCGTTTTTTTTTAAATATATATAGTTTTAGAATCTATACAATTGGTCAATAGTATATATAGTAATAATTCAATGGAAGAATGATAACTAAGAATAATTATTCAAATAATGAATGTGCATAAATCAACTCATGATAAGAGCATTACTATAGCACATATTGGACTAATTTATTTGGGCATATTAAGAGGCATGCAATTCTCTCATTCATTCCTATGCAGTATACCTGAAGATAAACTTATTTTAAAGTCTAAAGTGCATGCCTTCAAAATCTAAAATAAATACAAAATGATCAATGGGTCTAAAGTCAGATGCAATCTAGGTCATCTCTTTCACTCTCACTTTAAATCTTTAAACGTATTTCATACGTTATAAAAATAAAAATAGTCAGGGATGACACAATAAAGCCCTAAGGCTTATTTCCATTGTGGTCCTTTGTGTTATTCCTGCAAACCAATTGTTTGAGTATGAGTTACCACAGTTTACCACTACTGTTGAGTAAATTTGTACAGAAAGCTAATATCAGTAAAATGGATAAATAATAAATAATTACAAACATTATTTTGAGAACATTAAGTCCTTTTTTAACTGAAAATCATGATTCCTCATCCCATCCTTTGGGGCTGATGGCATAAATTGTTTGGAATGACATACTTACATACCAACATCCGGCTACATACTTGACTATGTACTAATAGTTTGGGTTTCATTGTTGCAGCATCCTATTGAATGCATATATAAACAATGCACACAATAAAATGTATAAGGCTTGAACATCAAGTGACATCACAATGACCGCCCCCCTTTTTGGGAGCCAAAAGGCATAGGCCTATGTATTTATTAAATACATATTATAGAAATTACGATTGGTGAATTTGCTTTCATTACAGACGTAAAAATTAATGAAAGGTTATTGCTTATTAAAGTTTTTCATTACAAAAAATGCATGACATCATCATCAGCAACAACATCAGCAAGTAGGAGTTTGTCATGTGGCCATAAGTGTTACATAAGGTCATTCATGTTGAGCCCAGTCTATACAAAAAGTAATGAAGTGATGGGAGTTTTTGGCAGGCCGATGATGCAAATATTTGAGTTGGGAGAATATTTTATGTCGTCTTGCAATAAAGTGGTGTGTGTGTGTGTGTGTGTGTACACAGCCTTACCCAAAGCGACCTTAGCAAATCGGTGGGCAGGTTGTTCCAGGTTGTTGTGTTAGGTAAGAGGGGTTCGGTCGGGTTGTATTTGCTCATATAGGCTATATTTGGAAATCGTGTAAGTCCATGATCCGATCGTAAATTTCACGTTGTCTGATATACCTAACAGTGATAATGCAAGTATTGCATGGAATTCATGAAGACGTAATGTTTTTGATTCATTATTCGATGTGGTGACACGTCAAAAAAGTAAATCAGAATAATAATGATAATAATTATGATTTATATAGAGTGTATAAAATGAACTTATAAAGCACATTTTAAACTGCATTTAATACCTTTCAAAACATCTTGACATAGTGCTTTGACATGTACATTGAGAAAATAATCTATTTTAAATACACAAAGCTTCTTTTGAATCTGCTGTGGGGAGGAGCACACTGTGCAATAAATTATTGAACAGGCTAATTTAAGGAGTAGGAAAGAAAAAGTGTATGCTACAATGTAGTTTTATAGAATACATGACGATTTAGGCCTACACAAGTAACATTGAAGCAGGCACGGCGCCAGGATTTTTTCTCTCCCGGTGCTAATGGGGAGCTTGACCGATAGGTGGGGGTGCTAAGAAAATAATTGATTTTCACAACTTCAGTTACTTTATAAAGAGGTTCTGTTTTTTTCAATAAAAGCAGCTATGATACACAGGGGCTTAACTGGGGCTACACCGATTTTTGACGGGGATATAGCACCCCCTAGCCCCGGTGTAGCGCCGTCCCTGCATTGAAGAATTATCTATTTGTTCTAAACTACACATTGGTTCAAGGGAAAGGGATCTTTCCACCATGATCCTAGTCTCCGATCATTTGGGGTCTATGGGACTATCATCAAAAAAAAAAAAAAAGCTTGAAAATTGAAATAATGAAACGCATAAGCTATTGAGGAATATATGAAGCAGGGTCACAGTGCATATGAAGCCATGCTGGCTAATCACACTCACACCTGGTGGCATAATATCACCCCTTTAATTAATTAATGTAAGTATATATCATCTTCTTCAGGTTAGGGGACCGTGCAGAACTCAAGCGTGTTCAGAGAGAACTAAAACACAGCATCAGGGAGAGTAAGGAAAACTACAGGAGGAAACTGGAATTCAAACTGGAAAACAATAACACCAGGGATGTATGGAGGGGGATGAGAGAGATCACTGGCTTCCAGAGAAGAGGTGGAGGAACAGTGGAGGGAAATGTACAACGTGCCAATGAGTTCAACCTGTTTTTCAACAGGTTCGACTCAAGCTCCCCCAGCAGCCCTCCTGCTGCTCCTCTGAGCAGCAGGCCCGACAACGGCCTCACAGCCACACACCAACCCCCGCAGTGGACACCACCTTCTTCCCCACCCCCAACACCCCTGCTGGCCCCCACCACAGACTGTCTCACCACCCCCCTCCCCCAGGACACTTACACCTCCCCCACTGCTGCCTACATACTCCTGCAGCAGTCACCACTTTGCACCACCCCCCACCCCCCAGACTGGACTTAACATCACAGCCAGCCAGGTGAAGAGAGAGCTGGAGAGGCTCAATCAGAGAAAAGCTGCTGGACCGGACCGCATCAGCCCTTGCGTGCTGAAGGCCTGTGCCGGCCAGCTCTGTGGAGTTCTCCAGCACCTCTTTAACCTGAGCCTCCACCTTCAGAGAGTGCCAGTGCTCTGGAAAACATCCTGCCTTGTTCCAGTGCCCAAAAAAGGACATCCTGTGGCACTGGATGACTTCAGGCCGATTGCACTGACCTCTCATATCATGAAGGTTATGGAGAGGCTGGTTCTAGTACACCTCAGACCCCTAGTGTGCTGTTGGGAAAAACAGTCTGTCTAGTTACTTGACCAGATAAAATGAGACGGTGAGGTAATAAAGTCTGTCAGCACGAGGGCCTCGGATTTATTGAGTAAAGTAGCAAAGGTAATACTGATTCATAAAGCGTGAGAGATCGAATATTCTACGTCCCCTAACAGCGCTGAGGTCGTCTGTAGCTTCGCCTCCGTGGAGGTTCTGCTTCAGAAGAGCACCCGTGATCCGGTGCATGTGAAACTTATAGTTCTTTCCTAGCCAGGTGTGTGTGGTAGACTTTGTGTGGGTTATCGAGGGTTCTCTTGTCCCTGAGCCTCCGGGTTGTGTTGTCTTTCTGTGTGATATGTGTGTCCTCGCCATCCAGCTGTGGCAGAGTGTTCTCCGCAGACTGATAGGGGGGCTCGAGGGTCATCTTGACCCTCTTGAATGTGTGGTGTGTTGTGTTCGTTAGGTTTGGACCCAGAGTTGACTATATTCGTAATATAATGTGTCCGTTAGGTTATTTTTGCCCATCAGTGCCCATCACAGGACCCCCTACAATTTGCATATCAGCCCCATGTTGGGGTTGATGATGCAATAATCTATCTACTACAGGAAGCCTACTCCTCCCTGGATAGACCCAACACTTCTGTCCACGTCATGTTCTTCGACTTCTCCAGTGCCTTCAACACCATCCAGCCCAAGCTGCTGAAGGCCAAACTGGAGAACATGCAGGTGGATTCTCCCCTCGTCACATGGGTCGATGACTATCTGACGGGCAGACTGCAGTTTGTGAAAATACAGAGCTGTGTGTCTGACCGTCTGATCGGCAACATCGGTGCCCCCCAGGGAACTGTGCTGTAGGGCTGTGCAATTAATCAAATTTTGATCACGATTTCGATTCTTGGGTCAAACGATCTCCAAATTCATAAAATCGAGTTGGAACGATTCAAGTTCAAGACAAGTTAAATGCATTTTATTTTCAAACTCAAAAAGAATTGTTTGAAGAATCGTGATTTCAATCTTGACCAAAAAAATCGTGATTCTCATTTTTTCCAAAATCGAGCAGCCCTAGTGTGCTGTCACCCTTCCTCTTCACCACCTACACTGCAGATTTTAAGTACTGCAGTGAGTCGTGTCATCTACAGAAATTCTCTGACGACACGGCCATTGTGGGGCGTGTAGAGGGTGGGAGGGAGGATGAGTACAGGGACCTGGCCGGCAATTTTGTTAAATGGTGTGGGGAGAATCACCTGCAGCTGAACGTTGCGAAGACGAAAGAGATGGTGGTGGACTTCAGGAGGAACAAGCCCCCGCCCATTCCAGTCTGCATCGGTGGGTCAGACGTTGACATTGTGGACTCTTACAAATACCTGGGTGTGGTGCTAGACAATAAACTGGAGTGGACCACAAACATGGAGGCAGTCTACAAGAAGGGCCTGAGCCGGCTTTACTTCCTGAGGAGGCTCAGGTCCTTTAATGTCTGCAACTGGATGCTCCAGATGTTTTACGAGTCTGTTGTTGCGAGCACCATCTTCTTCGCTGTGGTGTCCCGGGGTGCGGGCATCAAAGCGAAGGACGCAAACAGACTAAATAAACTTATTAAAAAGGCAGGGTCTGTTGTTGGCTCTAAACTTGTCACCCTGGAGGAGGTGGCGGAGGACAGGATGCTGGGAAAACTGCTGGCGATCATGGACAATGTCTCTCACCCCCTCCACGAAACTCTGGACAAGCTTAAGAGCAGCTTCAGCAGCAGACTCATTCAACCCTGCTGCGTTAAAGAACGTTGAAGTACCTGGTGCCGTTAGACTGTACAACGCTTCTCAGCAACGCCCATGCAATACACACAAATAATTTTAATTTTAATCTTATCACTGTAAATAAAACTGCACCTTATCTCTCCTTCTCTTGCACCTTATAAATCCACTAAGTTCCATTTTGCTCAGTATTTAATATTATTTAATATTATCCTGGAACTGCTAAGCATCTTATTGTGTGTATATAGTGTATAGTGTTTGCATATTGTGTATTGTACTGTTTTTAATATCAATATTTGCCCTTACCTCGTGATTGTATTGTAACTTTGCTACAATGACCTAATTTCCCCCCCGGTGATAAATAAAGTTATCTATCTATCCATCTATCTATCATAACCCACAACTGCGTCGATCACCGTGATTGAGCCCCCCCGCCCCCCGGGGTCACGGACCCCGCCCTCGGGTCACGGACCCGACAACATACGAGAAGCAGTAGTTACTGCTGAATAACTGTGATATAACATTACCCTGCTGTTCATCCTACCACCAGCAGATGGCAGTCTAGTCTCTTCAGAAGGAGACAGCCAGAGGGTCATTGTTCCTGCTGGACTGGTGTGGAAAAACATAGGTAATAATTAGTCGAAAGTTTAAATTTAGAATTTTTTCGACAGACCAGGCTCTACTGATTAAAGCTAGAAATAGATTCTAGAAATTAGCTCAATATCAGTGCAGTTCAAAGCTCATGTAAACTGCTTTTATTTTTACACTGGCTTTGAAATGATGACGTACATCGATTTCATTATTATACTCCACCACATATTCAAAAATATCCCTATAATTTGTAAACGAATTTATCTGCGGCGTCTCCTTTAAAACCAGAGACGTCTTCGATGCGCATGCGTCGTAGGCCTACATATTATTCTTCCTGCATTTTTCTTGGTTTTGGCAGCTAGGATGTGACCGATAGCTTCCCAGGAATTACATGCGTTGTTATTCTGTAACAGAACCAGTGGATATCCCCTGTCTGCCCACCACTGTTACATCCAACTTCTCTTTCCACTGAAGGTGAGATCGTAGTCACAGTGTCAGTGAATCCTCTATCCTGGTATTAAGTTATAACGTTAGCTGTTATGTTATCAGGGCGTAGACTGAAGACGTGGAACATGCAATAATCATGACTGAATGAAAAACATGTTTTATTTAATTATATCCCCGGCAACAATCCAGTCCAGTGATAATTCACAGCTTCGTAATGTATGGATCTTTTCGCTACTTCCAAGAGAAGCCACATCACCTCTTTGTTAACATAATACAATACAAACAATACACAACATAATGGCTGTCATTGATCATAATGTCAAGGATTCCTTCTATCCCTCTGTGACGTAATATGGTAACATGTTATTGTAATATTCCGCCGGCCGAAACATGGAGTGCTACATCCCAGGTGAGCCATACATATGAGCAGCGTTTAATGTGAGCTATTCGGAGAACCAATGAGTACCTGAACAGGTGTGGCGATGAAAAATGTGACGCTTACAATCACGTGATTCAATCGTTTTTTTTTTCCTGTTGAGTGCATTATGCATACCGCTGGTAATGGGTTAATGACAACCGTGGGGTCACGATTATCAACAAGGAAGTCGACTCCTTGTTGACAGCACAATTCGTGTGTCCTTACTGTCAAATAATGTGGATTTAATGCATTGAATGCATCTATATTCTTGTTGATCTCTATTTCGGATCTTGAGAAATTATACAGCTACACAACATTAAGTTATATTAATGACTGAGTCCATCCACCATTCGTATGATTGATCTGTTTGTTATTTCTATTCACTTAAAATTTGTATTATTAGCTTATACTTATTGTCTTAAGACTCCTCGCCTCGTTTGTATTTCTACCCTTGCTCACACACTGTTGAAGCATATGTTTCTTTGACTAATTCCCCATAAGGGAGGGTTGTCAACCTAGTTTTACAGATGATTACATTTACATTACATTTTACATACATTTTCCTTTTATTTTCCTTGATCTGAGCAATACAAAACCACTGAGGGTATCTGTTCCGGTTGGGGAAAGTACAACACTCAACTTCTAACAAGGAAAGAGATCAGGAAACCGCTGAATAAAGTTTAGGACTTTCATTTAGAACTGTAACAAGGTAAAACAAAAGCCGAGCTGGTCTGCAGAACACCTCGGCTTTTGTATTACTTTGTTAAAGTTCTAAAGGTCTTGAACTTTATTCCGTGGTTTCCTTCTCTTTCCTTGTTCAAGTGTTGTACTTTCCACAACATTCCCACCCTGACTTCGCCAGCCAATGTAAACTGTTATTAACTGTCCTCCTGATCAACAGTAGTAGCATTAGTAATATGATAGTGCCCTATTTTAGTAGGCTACAGTTATATCAATATATTTTCAATGTATAATTGTTTATAATGGAAATAGTAATGAAACAGAAATATGTCTTTTTTTAAAATCAGGCCTATATGAATGCTAACTTGTTATTACTATTATTGTTGTTATATATATAATTTGGTGGACCTCCTTGTCCAAAGCATCTTACACCACTGTGTGGTGGTTTGACCTATGTTAAACCCCTTAACCTGGCAGTGGACATGCAATTGTATTGGTCTTGTAATGTTTTTATATTGGTATCTAGTCCTGTCATGTACGTGTGTTGCACATATTACGATTGTTTCACTAGTGTTAAAGGTGCCGTGTGTACGATTTTGAGAGCTGTAATAGAGAGTTGTAAAAAAAAGCAGGTGAGAGAGAAAGTAAACAAACCCTCCCTCCCTCCCGCCCTCCCTTTCTCCTACATTGACGATAATTAAAAAATAAAACAATTGTCGAAAATAACCCATGATTGTTCAGAAATAAGCTGGGAGCAGTCTGTAATCAAAAAGGGTCTCATACAGTGGCAGGCGCAGTCAACTGGAAACGGATACTCTCACAGCACATTTCTCACACTTATAGTTGATGACAAATGACAACAAACGACACTGAAAGTAAAGCTCTTGAATCTCCCCTACAGCCGCTATAAGTCCTGTTTGTATGTGTGTGTGTGTGTGTGTGTTGCAGGTGACCTGAGCACCGTCAGGATGAGTGGGGCGGCGCTGGGCTTGGAGATCGTGGTGGTCTTCTTCCTGGCCCTCTTCCTGCTCCACCGCTACGGAGACTTCCGGAAGCAGCAGCGCATGGTGCTGTTTGGCACCCTGCTGGCCTGGTACCTCTGCTTCCTCATCGTGTTCATCCTGCCGCTGGACGTCACCACGGTCAGCGCGCGCACACACACACACACACACACACACACACACACACACACACACACACACACACACACACACACACACACACACACACACACACACACACCTTTAGTGGCATCATTATCCTCTATATATATCTTAAGTAAATCGTCTCTAATCTTCATTGTTTTGCATAGAATCCTAATTCTAGTGTGTGTGTGTGTGCATACAGACTATCTACAGACAGTGCAAGTTGGACCACGAGAAGCACGCAGCTATTGCGACAGTCGGCCCACTTCCGTCCAATCAGACAACGGCAAACTCTACGGTCACGCCAACTGCAAGGTAAGCTGGTGTCCCTTATTAAAGCTTTGTTAGGCAACCTAACCTAACCTCCATTTCTGTAAAATTGCAATATTTGTGGAAATTCCCTTTACATCCTGACAGCAATCATTGAATCAAATGCTCCATAAAAAAAAAAACTCCCCACACCCATGGATTTCACGTGCACTCCTCTCTCTTCTCACCTGTGCACTCCTCTCTCTCCTCACCCATGGATTTCACGTGCACTTCTCCCACAGCATCCCCAAGCCATGCTACCAGCCCTGGAGCTACGTCCCTGACGGAGTTATGCCTGTGTTCTGGAGGGTGGTGTACTGGACCTCCCAGTGTCTCACATGGTCAGTACTGTGGTAGTATCATAGTATAATGGTAGAAATACTATCGTATAGTATTACACCCATTTTCTATGTATGCTTTAATTTCTCTCACTTTGGATGAGTCTGTAATTGTAAATAGTTGTTAACGCATTGAGAAATTGCCCCTGTAAAGGAGTCCCCTCAACCTTTGGTCGTCAAGCAGACGTTTTCATACAAAGTGAAACATGGGTGATTCAGACACATGTCATTAAGAAGCAGATAGGGTTTAGGGGGCATCTTGCTCCAGCATGCCTTACAGGTAGACTGGACGTTGCGACTGGGGGTCAAACCCCCTCACCGCGACCAGACAGTTCAGTCTCCAATCTGGACTTTTATTTTGAAATGCCCCTGCAGGCTGCTGCTGCCGTTCATGCAGTCGTACGCCCGCTCCGGCGGCTTCTCCATCGGGGGCAAGGTGAAGACGGCGCTCATCGAGAATGCCATCTACTACGGCACATACCTGCTCATCTTCGGCTCGCTGCTCATCTATGTGGCCGTGCACCCCGAGTGGCACCTCACCTGGTGAGACGCACGCACATGGACACATAGACACATGCACAAACACACACATGTGACAGCCTGTTTGGTTATGACCTCTGGGTGGACACGCCCACTTGTGTTGTCACAAATTTATATGTTTTAATGGCTAATCAATGGAAGGCCTGGTAGTAAAATATTGGCCCTTTTACATTACATAATAGAATAGTTTTAGATAAATAAAATGCCTTATATTTATAGTTATAACTTTCAATATAAGTAGCAAGTGGTCCATACTAAACATTCAGTCAAATAAATACACCAAAATAAAGTTGTAGCAGTATAAATGAGGAATAAATCTTTTTCGGCAAGAATTGTCACACATTGTAGGTAGTTGTCACCAAATGCCTTCAGATCGTTGCATTGTGATGCCGCGTAGCGTTTAGTACCCAGCGGACAATCCCAGCGGACCAATCAGAAGTCCCGCCTCACACCCCTGTCTGTTCTGGTCCAGGTACGAGCTGCAGACCATTGGCATCACGGCCGCCAACACCTGGGGGCTGTTCCTGCTGGTGCTGTTGCTAGGTTACGGGCTGGTGGAGATCCCGCGCTCCTACTGGAACGCCTCGCGCCGCGGACACCTGCTGGTCAAGACCTACTTCAAGGCGGCCAAGCTGATGACGGAGAAGGCGGACGCAGAGGAGAACCTGGAGGACGTGATGGAGGTTAGGGGGAGGAGCCGTGGGGTGGGGGGGTCTGGATAGTGTAGTGGTTAGGGTGTTGGACTCGCAGCCTAAAGGTACCCCGACACAACGTCTACAGTCCACCTGTAGGATATATATATATATCATGTCGTATTTAGTATTTGATGTTACAGATACAATCACTAAATAGTGATTTATTTTACTACAAACACTGCTGACATAGAAAGATCATCCTACCTGTAGGCTCCTGCTGGAAGATGGGCCCAACCCCTACCCTTATGACCTACCCTATGACAAAGAAGTTAATCTACTGTATTTCTGTGTTATTGCTACAGGAAGTGCGAAAAGTCAGCGAAACAATCAAGTACAACCACCAACTCAGGAAGTACATCGATACCATTCTGAGAAAAGTGAGTATTTAATCAGCCAAATTTTACACGCACACTAATAAAGCACTCGTCATCAGATTAAGATCAGTTGAAATGTCATGGAAACACATTAGATCAATTTGACCCATTTGATCCATTTCCAGGGCAGCCGCTTTGCAAGGCCTTGTGACTCGGAGTACAACCTTAATCGGATTATTCAGCCTTAAATAAACCCAAAGCGTGAATTTAAACATACTCTCTAGCCAACTCGGTGTCCCTTGACCAATAGCCCTCAGCAGTGTGCATGTGATGCGGCCTGACTGACGTGCTGTGGTCCACAGTGCCCGGTGGACTACCAGGAGAAGATGGGCAGAAACATGGACGACTACGAGGACTTTGACGACAAGCAGAACACCTACCCCACGGAGAAGAACCTGGTGAAGCTCCACAAACAGGTGGGGAGAGGATCAGTACCAACACCGCCTGGAGGTCAAAACATGAGCACACGAGTACATGGTATACATGTGGTGACAACCCTCCAGACTGACCTTTTACCCAGGAGCCTCTCTGCCCCCAGCCTTTAAAGTCTTGGGGAACCAGCAAAAAAAACACACACGGTTAAAAATAGATACAAGAGACATATTTGTCTTGTCACCATCAGACCATCACATAATCTAGTCCCATAACAATCAAACTAATTGGTGTGGCAAAATAATACACTAGCGCACATGCAAAGGGACAGCTGCCGCGCACACATTCATGATTCAATCTATATTTGCACAGCTGGTGCCTGGTGAGGTGACTACACTGTTCAAATAATGATCATACACATGGTATTAAAGTCTCCTTTCCCAATATGCACACAAATGATCGTCTAAGAGTTGGCCTGTTGCTCACTTTAGATAGAAGCATTCTCTGACTGACTAAAGTTGTCTGTCTGTCTGTCTCTCCCAGGTCATCTACGCGGTACAGAGACACAACCGGACGCGGGTCCAGTGGCAGATGCTGCTGCAGGAGGCCATCCACCTGGAGGACGTGGCCCGCAACGAGAGCACCTCGGTCCACCAGTTCTCCCACAGCTTCCCCTCCACCGAGCCCCCCGGCTGGGTCAGCCGATACCTGTACACGCCCAGCGTAGGTCAGTCGGCCAATCCACGCAGAGAGCACCTGTGACGTGACGCAGTTTGATAGAAGACGAAGAGAATTACCAAATTATAATGTTTTGGGTTTATTCATAGTACAGAGCACATGGTTGACCGCCAGGGGTGTCCGTGGTTATCCATTACGAGCCATTTCAAATTATGTGACATTTGTGACATCACAAGGAGGGGTGTCGATCCAGGAGTTAATCTATAAATCATACGTCTCTGTGCCGACACTTCTTTTTCAACCACACAACTCACTTGCTGTACTGTTGCTTTGGATGCAATGAAGAGGATGCATTATTACACATTAATGACTTAAAATAAGTAAATACTTTGTCAAAAGTTGACTTGAATCGAGACCTCAACAATAAGAAATATTTCCATCCAGACCAAACTCCCCCCGACTGCTAGCTGCTTCGTGTTTGTAACCCGTGTCCGTGTGTCCGTCTGGTCCCAGAGTGGTACTGGGAGTGTCTGCTGAAGCAGTGGTTCTACCGGCTGCTGTCGGTGGTGCTGACCCTGTTCTCCGTGTCGGTGGTCTGGTCCGAGTGCACCTTCTTCAGCACACGGCCAGTCCTCTCCCTGTTCGCCGTCTTCATCCAGCTGGCCGAGAGGGACTACAACTACCTGTACATCGAGGTACGTCCCCCGACACACCTCTTACAACCCTTAGCCTGACCCTAACCCAACACACTGGAGCGTTAGCAGGGGGGGGAGGGGACCACAACTACCTGCACATTGAGGTACATCCCCCGAACACACCTCTCCCCTGAACACACACCAATCTGCCGACAATTTGAATTCGCCCTGCAGAAGGGTCTGGAGAGGAGCAATACATTTCTTTCTGCTTCAGATACGCTTTTGCGGGAGCCAATGACGAAACTGGCTTTTCCCCCTGGCACGCTATTGGCTGGTTTAACACAATGACGACAGGGAAACGACGGCAAGCAGCCAATTGCGTACAGAGTCAGTTGAACTAGGCCCGTTGATCACGCCTCTTGTGCAAAGAAAGTGCGAAGAAAATGACAGCAGCCTCCCCAGACCAACGTGCAATCTACGACTGACGGCAATAGCCAGGCTATGAATTGTCCCTACTATAATTCAAGTCTGTTGCTAATATATGTTGACTTGTTTCATCCAAATCCCCGTTCTCCACCAGATGGCGTGCTTCCTCACCATCTTCTTCCTCTGCATGTGCGTCTACTCCACCGTGTTCCGCATCCGCGTGTTCAACTACTACTACTTCGCCTCGCACCACCAGACGGATGCCTACAGCCTCCAGTTCAGCGGCATGTGAGTGTCCACGCGGGACGCTCCTGTCTGCTTACCGTCTACATGTGACGTCCTCCGTCCCGTGCTCTGACACTGTGGCCTCCCTGCAGGTTGTTCTGCCGGCTGACTCCGCCCCTCTGCCTGAACTTCCTGGGTCTGATCCACATGGACAAAGCCATCTCCCAGCAGCAGAAGCTGCAGACGGCCTACACATCTGTAACAACACATTGATTCTGAGAGAGAGAGAGAGAGAGAGAGAGAGAGAGAGAGAGAGAGAGAGAGAGAGAGAGAGAGAGAGAGAGAGAGAGAGAGAGAGAGAGAGAGAGAGAGAGAGAGAGAGAGAGAGAGACTTAAGGATATCCGTTTTTTTTCTTCCACATCCAAAGCAGCATAACTAACCGGTTTTGCTTTGCTCTACAGATCATGGGCTCTATGAAGGTGCTTTCGTTCATCGCCAATGGCTTCTACATCTACTACCCCATGCTGATAGTCATCCTCTGCATCGCCACCTACTTTAGGTGAGGTCCACCTTCCGACAGTTGTATTGGAAAACACCTGGTTCCCTTGGCTGTTTTTAAAAAGAGTTCACACACTGCACAATGTTCCTCAGCCTGGGCACGCGCTGCCTCAACCTCATGGGCTTCCAGCAGTTCATGGGAGACAACGAGTTGACCTCTGACCTCATAGACGAGGGCAAGGAGCTGATCCGACGAGGCAAGTCGACACACGTGTTTTAAAAACAACAACAACAACAACAACAAGAACAATAACAACAAAAAACTGAAATTATTATATGTGCTAGCAGTTGCACTTTCTTACTGGCTATTGCAAATTCTTTTGGACAGAAAAAAGAAAACGACAAAGGACTGAGGATGGAGAGAACAGACGAAGAGTGAGTATTATGTTTGTTTCACACGTTATTATACTCGGTATAAGAGGCAGATATGGATGCAATTATTGCTTGAAGAAGCAAAAAAATATATAATTTTGTGAGAATACATGGAGACAAAGAGGTTGACTAAGCTAGCTCATGCTATCATGCTACCGTGTCCTGCCAGGAGTGGAAGGAGCGTTATGGCAACCAGAGGGATGACTACTCGTCCCGCAACAGAAGTACCAACTCTGAGATGAAGGAGACCAGCTACTCGGACACAGTCGCTCCGGTCCCCACCAACAGACGTAAGCCCAGCCGTCACACTTCCTATTAGGGGCACAGCTTCACTGCCGAAAAAAGAGATGGTGAAGACGTGTCTGATTTTAACTAAAATAATGGTCACTTTTATTTGTATATCCCCAAAAACCAGAGACATTCTCAAATGGGCTATTCATGTTACATCTTGTACTGCTTTTGTTTCTGTAAATTGTGAGGCTGTGGCCTAACTAATAGGGATTAAAAAGCAGGGATAAATAAACTGCTATCTTATTGTAAGATAATACCCCCTAATCCTAGGCTATTTGCTGTTAAAATTAATTACACCCACTCGTTTTTGCAGGTTGGACTTCGAATATCCTAAGAAAAAGCACAGATAGTTCCTTAACTATCATTTGACATAAAACCTCACAATAGTTTTAATGTCAATTTGCCCTCACACTTATATTGCTTTCAATCATGTGTCTGCATATTTCAAAGAAAAAGTGTTCCCCATTGTTTGTAAAAAGTAATTAGGTTGCGTCACTCTACGGCGATAACTATATTTGCGCGGTTTCTTTGGCTACAGAGGCCAAGTACTCGCGGGCAGGGAGTCGGTCGGAGAGGGACAGTGTGGAGCTCCTTCAGGACGCAGAGCCGCTGGACTTCAACGCCGACACGCTCACAGACGACCCGCTGGACGCCAACTCCACCAGGTGCACAACGTCTATACCATATCAGTACGAATACGACTATTACTAGTCCTTTTAGCAGACGCTTTTTAACCAAGGTGCCCAATTGTGACCAAGATGACCAATTCACACCAGCGGGAGGAAATAGGTACAGAAATGCGTAATTTATCGCTGTGAAACTCTAAACACTTGTGCGTCGTGAATCGGTCATGTTTAGCATTGCTCAGTCACAGCTTCAAAAAGGTGCAGCCTCCAGAGACACAGCTTGAAACAAGTGTTGAAAATCATCATGATCGTTGTCCTCCTCAACAACAGCATAGACATAGTCTCTCTCTCTCTCTCTCTCTCTCTCTCTCTCTCTCTCTCTCTCTCTCTCTCTCTCTCTCTCTCTCTCTCTCTCTCTCTCTCTCTCTCTCTCTCTCTCTCTCTCTCTCTCTCTCTCTCTCTCTCTCTCTCTCTCTCTCTATATATATATATATATATATATATATATATATATATATATCTATATATATATAAATTAGAGAGACATTGACGTTGTATTTACCTTCTCTCTTTCCAGGCCCGCCGGGGGGAGGTACCTGTCCATGTCCTCCTCTCGGAGTCGGATCTTTGATGACGTCTGATTGGACGACAGAGAGGAAGTGGTTAGAGGGACAGGATGTGCATGTCTATGTTAAGCATCCTGCAAAAGGAAGGAGAAACCAAGATGCATTACACGGCAAGGATTAACTAAAATGTGCGATTCTTTATTATCTATGTCAAAAAAGAAACCATACGATGAATTCCCTTGAGTTCCTGCTCTGGTGAAGGCTGCTACGATCAAACAACAATAAAAACAGATTTAATATAACCCCACACACACACACACACACACACACACACACACACACACACACACACACACACACACACACACACACACACACACACACACACACACACACACACACACACACACACACACACACACACACACACACACACACACATCTGCAGCTGCATGGCTTAAGTTACACCCTCTGTTACAACTGCTGTTACTAGTATCGTACAGTAACGTTAGACTCTTGTATGAAACTATTTCTGTGTGGCTTACTATTGGCCCCTCCTTACTGGGTTAGATTCTCCACTCTACTGAAGCCAGTTATGTAAAGAAACTGATGGCATCACCTCTTCAAAAAGAATTGGCTTTTTCGGTTGTTGTTGCTGTTGTTGTTGATAATGGCTCGGGGGCTGAATCAAAACGTGTGTTGGTTGGTTTCATTAGTTTTCAGTGTACCAGTTAACAGTATTTTTGTTTTGCATCCGATAACAACAAGGCTAAGTGGATGCCAATCACTTTTTATTGGCATGGTGGCTCAAATAGATTAGTCTTATGTCCATCCATGCAACTAGAATAATGTTACTGTACAAATGAATTTAATTTTACTGTATTATTTTAATATATTGTCTAGTTTTGTGTTTTTGTTTTGTTAATACATCTAATGCTGTCCGGAAAACATGGAGGTGTTTCCTTGAAGCACACATTTAAAATAGGCAAAGGCATTGATAGTAAGATATGTTTTCCCATATACCATGTAAAACATTTTACTACACCGTCACAGCCAGAAACCATTGACACACCAAGTAAGTGCCGGTTCAAAAGTTGATGAATGAATCCCTCCGACGTTAATTCCATCACTAGGCTTTAAAAGGATGGAATTACGCGTTGTGGTTGATCACAGTTGAAATATTGTAATGTTGAAGGATCTATCTTTGTTCTTGGTAATCGCAAACTTTGCCTGGATTAAATAGTTCAGCAAGTAAAACCTCTCTGAAATGTTGCCCTATGTCTTGTTGTTGCTGGTTTAATATTTAAACAAAAAAGTCAATTTTGGGATTCAGGCCATGAAGTAAGGTGGCCAGTGGTGTGAACTTGGGTCATTTTTGTTAACTTTATTTACTGTAGACAAACAGTTTGTGTAACAATGTCCATTTGTGCCATGTTTGCCTTTCCCCTCTATGGTTTTGTTTATGACGACAACCATTGGAGCAAGAATTAATTACAAACATCTCTTCCTACAAGTATAATCTATTAGCATGTACAGCTAACATTGATGTGGTTATACATTCAAGGCATTCTACTAAAATACATGTCGCTCAAAGATAAAGACTGTCACACTGGAATTCACTGTATACACTGAATGTGTAAATACCTTGTTTTGTGCTGGAGTCCAGATTTCACCTCTTGGTTTGTCCCTTTTGAGTCACACATACTTTCTTGTATATACGGTCTGATTATATACATGTTTTTGTATTATATTATGCACCTACAAATCCCAACTGTGACTTAGTATTTATTATGTTTCGCTTTTCCAAGTAATACCTGATTCATGTTGCTGTTGTTCAAGCTATCGGGTACCAAATGTTAAATTATTCATTTATTTCCAGTTTTAAAATTCTTTGTCTGTCTGAATATGTAAAAAAACAAAAAAAAACAAGGACGATACAAAAATGGTAAATGTTATACTGTGTTGGGATACTGAATCTACTGAATTGAGATTGTATGTGCGGATGATTTTGATAATGAAGGATTTTATCTTGAATGTAAGTTATATATAAATCTTGCATCTCGATATTTGAGCACTTTTTGTGAATATCACAATATCGCCAAATCCTTATTCTGGATTTTAGGGCAGTAGAGCTAAATATAATGTAATGCCGTCTGATTTAATAAACCAGTCGTAATTAAATAAAAATACATTCAATCATACTTATTTTTGTTGTCTGCATATTTTTTCCTTTACATTTAAAGTGTCCACATCAGAATCTATGAAATTACTTAGATTTGATTTGTAACTGCTGAGTATGACAAACTTAGCAGCCTACCATTCATTAATTTGTTAATCAACAACACCTGAGTGTGTGGCTTCGATCAGTAGTCCTACTGGGCTTGTCTACATTTTCTGGTTTAACATTACCAACACTATCAACAGTCTGTTTGGCAGGGTAAACATTTGTACAACTCGCAGAGCAAAACAAAATCGTTTAAAAACAATATTTCTAGAGGAATAAAACTCTAGACGGGAAACTCACTACAACTGTCCTCCAGGTCGGCTGTCGGCGGGGAGCTGAGTGGAAGCTGATTGGCTCTTTAATTGGCTGGTCCTCCCTCTCACAGCCCCCTCCGATGGAGGATCAAGCAGCCAATCCAAAGAGAGATCATGGCATCTCCATGGTAACCGTACACCAGCAGCTACTGGTAGGTAGATACCTGTTGTTGTTTCACGCTTCCGGGAGAACTTTTAATTTATAATTCACAAACATTACAGGTAAGTCGAAGCCGCTTGATGAGATGTGACGGCCAGCTATTTGGTCCGTCCCGATCAAACTATTTATTTCGATGAAAATATAAAACCATAACTCTTCCTAGGTGGCTGCTGCTTCCTGGTACCTCCCATCATTTGCGACCACAGCCGAGCTCTGAGTTAGTTACATATTTGAGCTTTACCGCGCCGTGGAGCCAACTGTGCGTCCATCGTCTATTCACTTCTTTTGAAATAAACTTATTCTGAGGTAACTTTGGAAAACGATGCGAATTAACTACAGCTTTTCAAAAAGGCAATGGGCCAACTCCATCTCCTCTCTCTCTCTCTCTCTCTCTCTCTCTAGAAAATGACTAATCCTTTTTATCATCAAAATATTTTCCTTGTTGAAAGGATAAGTAACTATATTCCATGTTATTTATTATTATTATTATTATTATTATTATTATTATTATATTTAAAACATATGTTCGCCAATTATTCACATTTTCAGTTTCCAAAAATACTTTTGCAAGCAACCCCATTAAATGCAGTGACACACGGTAGGCCAATGTTTGCAAAATAATTTGGCAAATTATGTTCCTAAGCAGTTAATAACCTTCAAGCTAAGTGGTTCCCCTCAAACGACAGTTGTATTCCCCATGAGATACACCCATTATGTCCTTGCTTATGCCCTGTGTCATCAGCGAGGACACTATCACGTTTTACACCAGAGTACACGATTCAAGATAAAGCAAGCACGATTGTGGACTTCAAGTTCTATCTCATGTCACCCTGGGTACTCACGAATGTTGTTGTGATGGATAATGTAATAATATCATGCCCCACAATCAAAGCACTATCAAAACTCAATCAAAGCAATGTGCTTTAGGGATGGCGGGCACGTCGAGACACGACAGAGAGATGTCCATCCAATCCAAAAAGCAGCTCTCTGCGTGCTCGGACCCCGTGGAGAGACTGCGACTGCAGTGCCTCTCCCGAGGGTCCTCCGGCATCAAAGGCCTGGGCAGGTGAGGTCTAACGTCTCATCATCATCTGTGTTTAGAGGGTCATGTTTACTGTTTGATTGATCTATGGCCGTTGTTCGCCTTTAGTCACGTCAATTTTATTTGTACAGCACTTAATCACGGCTGGTCTCAAATGGTTTTACAGGCCGTGTATTTATGACACAACCTAGGGAGGCGTGTACTTTGGTGCTTTTGACTGAATGCATAATTCCTCCCTTCAGTTCACCCTATACAGCCAGCTTTGGAACCAAGATGGCGGCTTCTTTAGGTGAATCATAGTGAGACACATTGTTGCAAATTTAGATATTTTGTCAGCAGTGATTCTAATATTATATCAGAGTTTTTCTAATGATATTTTAGGACGACCAAACGCTATTTTTCTCAGTTTGGTGGCAGCTTCTAAATGATTAAATTCCATAGCAACATTTTACATTTAAATCCATGTTGCAAAAATAAAAAAAATAAAATTAACAAAACAGTTGGTTTGTGACATACAGTACAAGGCTAATTTCTGTTATTGGTGGTGTGAGACAATGGAACAGATCCCATTTTTAGCCAGGACAGTTCCAACACAATTTTCAGAGAGAATGCTCATCGTATTGTGTTTCCCCACACACACAGATTACTGCGGTATCTCCAGTCTCTGACCTGCTCTTTGTCACTCTGAAAAGGGCCCTAGTAGTCTGGGAAGTTGTCCTTCTATGAAATGAGTCCTGCACACTTTAACCAAACTGCTGTGATGTGCTGTTGATCAGAACCTTCCGGATCATGGACGACAACAACAGTCGCAGTCTGGACGCCAAGGAGTTTGTGAAAGGCCTGAGCGATTATGGAGTCCTCATGGAGAAGGCGGAGGCCTTGAGCCTCTTCCAGCTGTTTGACCGGGACGGCAGCGGCACGATCGACTTTGACGAGTTCCTGATCACCCTCAGGGTAATGACATGCTAGAATTAATGTCCCTTAACCCCTTAACTTGACCTTAACCCTCAGGGAAAGGACATGGTAGAATTAATGTCCCCTAACCCCTTAACCTGACCTTAACCCTCAGGGAAAGGACATGGTAGAATTAATGTCCCCTTACCCTAACCCCCTACCCCGACTTAACCCTCAGGGTAAGGACATGGTAGAATTAATGTCACCTGACCCTCCTTACCTTACCCTTTTGACCCACAGCCGCCCATGTCCAACGCAAGGAAGGGGGTGATTATGGAAGCATTTCGGAAGCTGGACAAGACGGGCGACGGCGTGATCACGATCGATGACCTCAGGGGCGTCTACAACACCAAGCACCACCCCAAGTACCAGAACGGGGAATGGACCGAAGACCAGATATTTCGCAAATTCCTCGACAGCTTTGACTCTCCTAACGACAAAGATGGAAAGGTGAAAAATGTGGTATATTTATCATGTGGTATAAAGTATAGAAAGTATAGAAGACATGTTGGTGGATGTGGTATTTAATTCTCAGAAATGTAAGGTTCTTTAACTGTAAAAGGTTTTTGCAGGTAAGGTTTGAACATCCTAAGCTAAACGGTACACTAACAGCATTGCAATTAACCTGGTCAAATTATCAACAATAAGCAAGACTAGATTAGTCAAATATCATATTTTTAATGCTACAATTCAACTTCAACAAACTTTATTCCACGGGCTAGCTAGAAGCATATGCAAGCTAGTAGCATAATGACATGTAGCTGGCATAATGATAGCATAATGATACATAGCTAGCTAGAAGCATAATATGACGTAGCATAATTATGCATCTATAAATTGTAGATTATTTTGAGATAATAATGTAAAAATATGGAAATAAATTAATTAATATAAAATGTTAATTTATATATAAAAGGTTTTACAAAGTTTTCCTCCTCATTCTCCTGGGGATGTTAGCACCCTTACTCCCCACTGCTATAGACCGATATTGTACTTCAACCACTCTCTCTCTCTCTCTGTTTATGTGCAGGTCACCAAAGAGGAGTTCCTCAATTACTACTGCGGAGTCAGCGCCTCCATCGACAGCGACGTCTACTTTATCCTGATGATGAAGAACGCATGGAAACTATGAGAGTTTTTAAAATCGATGCCTTCAAATGACGTCGCTGCTGAAGGTGACATCGCAGCTGAAGTTTGTATCACAGCTAAGGATGACATCACTGCTGGCAGAAGATAACTTCACTACTGGAGATGATAGCACCGCAGGTGATGACATCACCGGGGAAGACGACATCACCGCTGAAGATTTCCTGTTCACAAGGGTACAACTGAAACCTAATTTAGCTTTTTTATATATATTTAAAATATATGGGTAGCACAAGCTACATGGGTAACCTGTGCTACCCAAAGTATGTTTGTCTTCGTTTACGTTAGTTAGTGAGTGTAGGTGTTTGTAAAATACAGAGGTTTTTTATCTGATTGAGTCATCTTTGCTTTTAGAGTTTTTTAAATTTGTATTATTTGCCGTCTTTTGTAAACCTCCGTATGTTACCAATGTCACCCTATCCACTGGTATACACGCACGCACGCACGCACGCACGCACGCACGCACGCACGCACGCACGCACGCACGCACGCACGCACGCACGCACGCACGCACGCACGCACGCATGCACACGCACACACAGTAAAGTAAAGCACTTTGGGTGTCTTGAATAATGCTATATAAATGTGATTAATTATTGTCATTATCATACAGCTCATTTTCTCAATAAAATGTTGATTCTGAAATGTTTTTTATGGTTTATTGTAAAAGATAATCTAAAATAAAAATAAAATAATCTAAAGCTGTACATTTCTTAACAGATCTTAATATCTACAGATGTACCTTGTAAAAGCAGCAATACCCTATCAATAGAATACAATAGGTAGGCTATAGTATAGATATGTACTGTACTTACTTTAGACACAATGTATTGATTACAGGCAGCAGCATTCTGAGCAATGAAATCTGAATCTGAAATCTCTCTGGGGCTTATGACCCATGAACAGTGGAGTACAAAGAAATACATTCTCAGTATTATTATGATTAAATCACTACTTCATAATTAAACCCTTCTAGCCTCAGGAATAACCAGCCGGACAACAAGACGTGATGACTCACATTTGACAATTCATTATGGCATTGCTCCCGCACACTCTCTAGTGCAGTGAACCCCAATTAGCAGCCCGCGGGCCAGATCCGGCCCACAGGAGCCAAATGTCCGGCCCGCACTGACCCAGTGGCATTCACATGTAAAAAAAAAAAAATTAAAAAAAATACTTTTTGTTGCTTAGAAAGGAGTCAGTTGAGGTGGTTCGGGCATCTGGTAAGGATGCCCACTGGACGCCTCCCTTGGGAGGTGTTCCAGGCACGACCAGTGGGGAGGAGACCCCGGGGAAGACCCAGGACTAGGTGGAGAGATTATATCTCAACACTGGCCTGGGAACGCCTCGGGATCCCCCCGTCAGACCTGGTCAATGTGGCCCGGGAAAGGGAAGTCTGGGGCCCCCTGCTTGAGCTGCTGCCCCCGCGACCCGACCCCGGATAAGCGGACGACGATGAGGATGAGGATGAGGACTTTTTGTTGTTTACAGACTGATGTTATTTGCTACACATATTTAAAAAGTTTAAAACTAATGTCACATATTGTGGTATCACATTTTAAAGCTAACTAACTAAAATCTTCCTGTGTCTCTTAGAGAGGGAGGGAGAGACATATAGAGAGGGGAAGAGAGTAGATGTGAACACACACTGATCTGGATGGATGGCACCAGGCCCAATGCCCTGTTGAAGACACACTGTGCTGATGCTATTTAAGTTTTTATGTTTAGGGCTGCTGCACTGTGTGCGTGTTTGTTTGCTGGACTTTTTGTTTGCTGATGTTCCAGGGGCATTTTAATAAATTAATGGTAGGTTTTGGACAAATTTTGTTTCAAGAGAGCATTATTGTGTGACTCCTAACACAGGGTATTTTCAACTACTACTAGTAATTATAGTAATGATAATACTAAAGCAAAATGTGCACATAAAAATGGCGAATTAAAAAAATAAAACGATATCTCGGCCCTTGGCGTGGCATGCTTGACCAAATTTGGCCCTCTGGCAAAACTAATTGGGGAACCCTGCTCTAGTGGCTGCTTGGGGTGTTTACCCACGTTGTCGATTGAAGTGCTTAAAACCTTAATCAAATCACTTACGCTCTTAAAACATAAGTTGCAAAATAAACTCTGATTCTAAAGTCTCTCTCTCTCTCTCTCTCTCTCTCTCTCTCTCTCTCTCTCTCTCTCTCTCTCTCTCTCTCTCTCTCTCTCTCTCTCTCTCTCACTCTCTCTCTCTCTCTCTCTCTCTCTCTTTACCTATTGACCTGATGTCAATGCTTTATGTCATGGGGGGTCAGGGGGTGTGAGAGTGGAAATGGGAGTAATTGCACCAATGGCTCTACTTAACGACTGTCTGGTTGACTTCTCTGGTCATTGTTATGATAGAAGCTGGACATGGTGACATAGACCGCGTCCCTGCTGGGCTGCGTGGGTCCGTTCCCCTCGGGGCTGGGGTCCCCCCGGCTGTCACCGGAAGACTCCGGAAGGTCCCGCACTCCTTCCGCGGCGTGCAGGCCCATCGAAGGGGAGGGGCTTCTGTTGTTGGGCCGGGAGTAGGTTTCCTCCTCAGAGCTCTCGCTGAGGACGGTGGAAGCCGACTCCCCGGTGAAGCCGCTGGTGTCGCTGGCGGACCTCCATCGCATCCCCGACATGGAGAGCTCCTGGTCGACACCTAAGCCGCTGTCCTCCCGCTGGGCGGGGGGCTCAGCGGACGCCGCCTGCGATTCGCCGGGTCTCTCCTCCATCTTCTTCATCGGCTGAACGTTCATGTGACTGAACTGTTCGGGTTCGAAGGTCATCGCGAAGCCCAGCTGTTCGAAGCAATGTGTTTTTTGGGGTCAGGTTCACTCACTACAACATTAGAATAGTAGTGTGTCGTCTGCAAAGTATGTGAGTAGATAAACCATAACCTACTTTGACCTGCTTGTAAATCGGCAACAGTGTTGTTGGAATTCTGGGTACGTGCGTGTACCTGGTGTACGTGCGTATTTTCTGGTGGATGCTTCACAACAATCGGAGTAAATATTAATTAAACATTCAATAGTAATCTGCTGATGAGTAAACTCT
>NC_140292.1:3483248-3590748 GCF_964030765.1 Micromesistius poutassou
ATCTTACTGTTTTTTAGCTCTAGTATTGAATAGTTGTAGCTTATTTCTTACATATTTTCACTTTTACCACTAATGTGGTTCCATGTTGAATACACATGGGCAAAAATGAGGACAGTAAATTTGCATAGATTTTGTATTTTTTAACTTTGGGGGGGTCATTTAAGGGTTTATCCTGTCAGCCAACACATTCAAAACATTTCAGGAGCAATGCTTGATTTCTGCACTGCAAAAGAAGAAAGAAGGAATAAATGTTTATTTGTATTTTCGTTACCATGTATACAGTCATTTTTTTTCTCCTTAAAAAACGTTGTAGAATTTTTCTCAAACCATAAATGCATTTAATTTAAACGATTAAAGAAATCTAAAATCACAATAGGAATGAGAACAGACAGATCTTAAAAAAAAACATTTCAAGAATATTTTTTAACTCAAATAACCTTTACATTCTCCTCCCGTCCATTTTGTTCAATGTGAAGAATTTCGTGACTACACAGAGAACCTTCACTTTTTTAAAATACAATTATTGCTTGTAAAAGGATAGAATGTCAATAGTTCAAATTATAAAGTTACTAGTTTAGGCCTACCAAGAATTCTGAAGATGAAAATATATTCTAAAATACTGGACAATTAAATTTGATTGAATCTTTCATGCACATTTGAAAAATAAATGATTTTAGAAAAGACATCGATAAATGTTTGCACTTCTATTTTCAATTAAGAGTTAGATACAAAGAAAAGAAAAAACAATTGACATTTTTTAATTATTTATTTGTAATCACTGAAATGTGATTGTGAAAGGCCAGTAGAAACAGTTATTTTAGTAGGACGTAAGTATAGAAAAAACGACTCACAAGAAATTAACAACCTCCTACCAGCATTCACAACTGGAGTATTAAGTCGCTATGCTTCAATGCCACTTCCAGTCAGCAGAGGGCAGCAGAGGACACTAGTGTAAAGGTTCTATCAGCTAATTTTCAGCTCATCTCAAACTTGATAATTAACAAAAATTGTCAAAACAAATTACAAGGTGTTTAAAAAAAAAAAAAAAAAAAAGAAGGTACACAGTAAGGAAATCCGGATGTAAACATGGCATTGGACAGAGAACGTAACTCTGAACCATAGACGAAGGCAGAGTTAGTACAGCCCTGGTGGCTAGAGGAAGAAGTTAGGAATAAGATGTTGCTTTGTGTTTGACTTGCTGGTTAACATCACAACCGTGTGGACAATTACTATTTAAAAGAGATTACTTTGTTCACCTTCAACATATCTATATCCACTTTGTATCTATACGTCCATTGGAAACAACGGACCTACTCCTTTCAAATTCCTTGATTAGGTCTGTCTCTAGCTGTACCATTTACTTGAACTGTACCTAGTTGAAACATGTATATCACACCATTTCTCTCACAACTCCCCCTCGACCTCCTCTCTCACAGTGACTTTGGATGACAGGAGCACCATCAACTTGAAGTGCCCCTACTTTACCAACAGCTGCAAAGTTGGTTGATTGATTTAAAGAAGCAAATCGATTCCATTTGTGATGCGGAAGTGTCCACCCAGACAAATTCGACTGAGGATTCCGTCTACCGGTTGGTGTGGAACACAGGGGAACGGAGAACTTGATCTTACACATCGTACGTATGGGCTGACCACAATCCCACTTGTGATATCACAAATTGATTCAAAAAATAAGAAATAGGGGCCCTTTAAGGTGCTTGCACGCTTCCCCCAACGAACAGCAATAGCCAACATTGGCCGAAGTTGGCCAACAGTGATATGACAGTACGCCTTCATGAAACTTCATCCGACAACAGCCGCAACCAATAGGGAGGGTGCATTGGCTCAATAGACCCCTGACCCCCCTCAAATGTCTATGGGAAATAACATGGGGTTTTTGAATGATCGTACATAACAAACTCTGTAGGTGGCGAAGAAGTAAAAGCTGCATCACGTTTTGAACTTCACACATTTTCCATCTAGTTTCGACTGGCTTTTTAGATTGTCGGTGGAAAAAATGTGTAGGTCAAAACGTGACTCAGCTTTTACTTATTCGCCACCTACAGAGTTTGTTATGTACGATCATTCAAAAACCCCATGTTATTTCCCATAGACATTTGACAGAGGGAACCGGAGCCTCGGAGGCGGGACCTATTCTTCAGAGGTCTATATTGGTGTTTGTTCATTTTCATCGGGAGCAATATGCAAGCACCTGCAAATGTAACTCAATGCTGTAATCCCAGAAATAAGTCACCCTCTTCTCAGTTGAATCCCCCCCTACTACACTCACACATGACTGGGTCCCCTAACTTACTTAAAGGTGTAGAAATGGAGGATGGCTTCAAAGTCTTCGTATCAAGAGTTCTCCTCTCTCTCTCTTCTCCTCTCTTCTCTCTCTCTCTCTCTCCTCTATCTCTCTCTTCCTCTCTCTCTCTCTCTCTCTCTCTCTCCCTCTCCTCTCTCTCTCTCTCTCTCTCTCTCTCCTCTCTCTCTCTCTCTCTCTCTCTCCTCTCCTCTCTCTCTCTCTCTCTCTCTCTCTCTCTCTCTCTCTCTCTCTCTCTCTCTCTCTCTCTCTCTCTCACATGCCCGTCTACAAGCTGCAGGAGTGCTGCAAGCTGCAAGTGCAGGACAACAACAATAATGTACTTTACAGTGGGAGACAATGACACACATGGGCGGGGCTTCAGCCCCTAGAGCTAGGAGCGGTAGATGGTGAAACAAGTCAATCAGGGCAGGGTTTCTTTGCTCTGCTTACAGTAGGGTCGTTGGCACGAGGTGCGTTTCAAACACTTGCGTTAAATGTCCTGCAATTGTTTCATAACAGTTTCTGATTTTTCAATTTATATACACATATATATCCATCCGTCTCACTGCCACTTTAAGTGCAAAAACGTGTACAGCAAAAAAAAAAAGACAGCATTACAGTAGTATTTTTTTTTTTTTTTACAATGACACTGCATCCAGGCTGCCTTCGTTCCGACAACACCTCTCACGGAAGACACTGACCGGGTCGGGGGGGCTAAGCGAGGAACGCTGCGTAAAATCGGATCGCGGAAAAACCGGGAATACGTAGAAAAACACATCGATCGAATCGATCGGAACATCAACGACGACGACCACAAGGTTGTCGGCGCCGTACCCCCACCCCCCCCACCCACCCTGCACCCCTGTGGAGGAGGGGAGGGGTTGGGGGCCGCTACACCCTGACCAGGAAGCCCAGCCCCAGGGAGGCGGGGATGTGCAGGTTCTCCAGGCTGAGGGCGGAGGGCGTGTAGGGGAAGAGCACAGGGAAGGTGTGCTTGGTGTCCACCAGCAGCTGGGGCGCCTCGTTCCTCTCCTGGAGGTTACTCTGGAGGGAGGGAGGGAGGGAGGGAGGGAGGGAGGGGGCGGATGGAGGTCAGGAGGGACGCGAGCCGACGGGAGTGAGCTCAGATGGGACGCGGATAGACATACAGCCACAGAGGGACACACAGGCAGGCGGATGTACACAGACACACGGAGGGACAGACATACAGACAGACAGACGGACGGACGGACAAAACACTCACAGAGGGATACGCAGGCAGACACGCAGGCGGGCAGGCAGATGTAAACGGACACACACAGGGATAGGGATACAGGAAGAGGGATACACAGGAAGACACACAGGCAGACGGGAAGATGTAAGCAGACAGACACACAGAAATACATCCAGACAAACAGACTGACATACAGACAGACAGACAGACGGACAGACGGACAGACGGACAGACGGACAGACCTACCTGAATGTTTCGTATGAAGGAGACGGTGACCCGCTCTTCAAACTCGTTCAGCGGAGTGTACAGGTTCAGGATCTTCACAATCTGACACACAAAGAAACAAGAGCATTACTCTTCCTGTGTACCTGGTGCTCAGGTGTGTCCCACCTGTCTTACCTTCTCTTCCCATTGGACTGTATGCATGTGTACCTGGTGCTCAGGTGTGTCCCACCTGTCTTACCTTCTCTTCCCATTGGACTGTATGCATGTGTACCTGGTGCTCAGGTGTGTCCCACCTGTCTTACCTTCTCTTCCCATTGGACTGTATGCATGTGTACCTGGTGCTCAGGTGTGTCCCACCTGTCTTACCTTCCCTTCCCATTGGACTAGGTGTGTACCTGGTGCTCAGGTGCGTCTCACCTGCTGCATGGTGAGCGCGGTGCAGAGGGCGCAGATGGCCTCGGCGTCCTGGGACGTCTTCTTCTTGACCTGCAGCAGCTGGGCGGCCTGGATGATGGGCTCCAGCGTGGGCGCCGCCTTGCTCTGCTGCAGGTTGTTGGCCCGGAGCCACTCCTCCATCTGACTGATGTTGTACCTGGGGGCCGAGGGAGAGGGACGCATACGTGGAGCCATGACGAGGACATACTTCCTTAATGTATGAGGTGTATATAAAAAAAAGACGATCTGATTCTGATCCTAATTCCGTTTCCGATTGAATTTCGGAATCTGATTTTATCCTGATTCATAACCCGATCCTAATCTAGATCCCGATCCTAATTCAGCCCCTTATCCAGATTCAGATCCCGATCCAGATCCAGAACCTTAACCACATTCAGATCCCGATCCAAATCTGGATAAGTTTCTGAATTAGGATTAGGATCTGAATTAGGATCAGGATTGGGAATCCGGACCTGAAACCAGATTCAGATCCCCATCCCAATTCACAACCGAATCCCGATTCAGAGCCGGATCCAAATCCAAATCCCGATCCCCGACCCCACCGCCAACCCCGTAGCCCCCCTCCCTTACTGACCTGAGCTGCATGCCCGTGCTCCAGGAGCACACGTCCTTGCGCAGCAGCAGGTTGTTGAGGGTGAAGGCGTTGATGCAGTGGAACAGCTGCCGCACCACCTGGCTGACGATCTCGGGGTCCAGGCCGTGCTCGCCCATCACGCTGTGGAACTGCCCCAGCTGGCGGATCAGCGCGCCCAGGGTGTAGGTGCTGGGCCCGCTGCCGTCGTGGTCCATGCTGGACGAGCGGTTCCGGTAGCCCATGGGCTTTACCCCGGACAGGCTGGGGATGCTCTCGCTCTCCAGCATGGCCGACACTGGTGGAGGGGGGGGGGGGGGGGGGGGGGGCGGGGGGCGGAGGGAAGGAAGAAGGAGAGGTCAGCGTCGGTCCATGGGAGTCGTAGTGTTGAGGGCGTTGGTGATCACGTGAGCCACTGCTAATGGGTGAGCCGACGTTTCCCCACATTCAAGGAATTTTGAACCCAAACTATAGCCGTTTCTCAATTTGCGTTCTCGTGTGTTCTCGTGTACTTGTGTTCTCGGTAAACGTCATCAGTGGTAGCCCAAGCACTGTTCCAATTCCAAGTACGCGAGTACGCGAGTACTGTCGTAAAACCCGGAAGTGTTCTCGATGCGTTCTCGATGAGGCCGTTCTACCGAGGATGCATCGGAGGTGACTCGTGTGGACTTGGGACCGTTAAATATCCCAGAATGCATCATCGAGTCCGCTGCTGTTCCAATTGCAGGTGCGTACTCGCGTTCTCGGAAGTCTGTACTTGAAAGTCCGGACTTGCCAAGTACGTACTTCCAAGTCCGCGAGAACATAGTCCGCGTACTTGGTATTGAGAAACGGCTTATGTCTATCGGGACTAATGAAATCATTGACAGAACACTTTGGATGTGATGCTTTGGACCGTTGATGTCATCTCTTGATTTTTCTTGTAAACTGAGTTAATGTAGCAGACCACAGGTTTAAAAATATGCTTTTGGAACAGTACTGCCTTATGTTAGATAAATAGCCCAGTGTGACTGTTCCCCTTCTCTCCTCTACATACCCACAATGCATTGTTCTCTTCGACTCTAATCTGACTCTAGATGGATGCACCCTTTGCTTCCTTAACCTGTGGTTAGCACCTCATTCTCTACAAAACAAAACTGAACCTTTTCGATGCATGTTTTCGTCTCTGAACTCTCCAAAGCCCTGCATTAGAAACATCTACACATATCATTATGTACACCACGTCTGACACACACACACACACACACACACACACACACACACACACACACACACACACACACACACACACACACACACACACACACACACACACACACACACACACACACACACACACAACGTGGTTTGTTTCCCTTACAGATCTAAGGCTCTGGCATGGCACATTAATACATTTACATCGAGGGGATTTTGCTGACACTGTTATCCAAAGCGACCATTCATTCACACACCGACGGCGGAGTCAACCACGCAGGGCGACAGCCAGCTCGCCAGGAGCAAGTTAGGGTGGGGCGTCTCGCTCAGGGACACCTCCACGATCGGCTAGGAGGAGCCGGGGATCCAACCAGCGACCTTCCGGATACCAGTCAACCCCCACTCTACCTCCTGAGCTACGGTCGCCCTAATAATACGACATTACAGAAGGGTGACCCCAGAAGAGGTTTGCGGCGGCTGGCGGGGGCGTGGCACTCACCGATCATGGGCTGCATGATGCCCTCGGCCACCTTGATGAGCTGCTGGTAGATCTGGATGGAGAGGTCGCTCAGCACCTGCCGGTACTCGGCCAGGTCGAAGTTCTTCAGGCAGTGCTCGTTCTGCTTGGCCGTGTTCTGGGTCATGAACGCCTTGGGACGACAAACAACACGAGGTGAAGTCTTAACAAAAAACGTTGCAATCGACTCGTTGACTTCAAATCGTCGTTGGCAAAAGTCTAATGATTTCTATTGATCGAATGCGAATTAGGAGGAATAAACGTCAAACTAATTGAAGGATCATTGAATTGATTTCAATATTTCATTAGAAATAGAGAACGTTTTGGTGGAGACTTTTATCCAAAGAGTCTCAGGATAGGAGCTATCAGACAGGCTGAACTCTGAATCAGGCCAACATTGTCGTATTGTGTTAGCCCTGGAACCAGATGAATGACCCAAGGTTTATAAAAAAGAATTACTAGACTTTAGAAACTAAACAATGAATATATCGTTGATGTCCTCACCTCATCTCCACTGTATTGCTTCAGGCAGTGCAGCAGGCGGCTAGTGTTGGCCAGCCAGAAGGACACCATCTCAAAGTCGTTGACGTTTTTCTGCAGAGCGACGGATTAACGTTAAAAAACACACAAAGACTCCGGGACGCGATCACTGCAGAACACAGAGTGCAGCGACAGCTCTTTCAGAGCGGCGGCGGCGGCGGCGTTACCTTGAGGACCTTCTTGATGGCGTTGATGGTGGAGGTGAGCAGGGACTCCACCTTCTCGTCGTCGTTGACGTAGTCGGCGTGGCGGATGCACATGAACAGGATGTAGGCCGGCAGGCAGGGCACCGTCGCCGACACGGTGCTGGGTCGGATCTCTGGGGAGCGCACGTACGCACATTCCCAATTTACACAAAATATTGTCTTTCTGGGATACAAAGCTAGATGAAAATTTGACAAAGTCACAAAGCCAGAGTAATCTCTACGTGAAGTTCAACAACTTCTATTTAGCTTCTATTAAGACAAAGTATCATTCTTTCCAGCCCGTATTGTGATTTCTGACATGCAATGAACCAATATATTCCCTAACGAATGAATTCTTCTTTGGCCCTTCAAATTGCAATTTCAAGTAATTACAGTTTTTCTTTTTCTTTTTTCGGTTCGATGCTTTCAGAAATGGGTCTTACGCTGGCTGGTTTCTCACTTTGACAATCATCCTACACCCAAATTGCTCCATACTTTCCCTAAGTTGCTCTCTAAGGAACAGGTAGGTTAAGCCTCTCAGCTCAGCTGATCCCTAACTAGGTAGCATGAATCCGTCCAGGATGTTAACCCAGGACCTCTGTGAGTCAAAGGGCCCGGCACCCAGCCCGGTCCGTCCCCTGAACCGGGGCCCCTGAACCGACCCCTGCCCATGCCCCTGCCCCGGGTCCCGGCCTGAACCGGGCCCCTGCCCTGGGCACCTGAACCCGGTCTTACCGGCGATGAGGGCCTTGAGCAGCAGAGCCTCGTCCTCCTTGCAGTACTCCAGCATGCCCTCAAAGTCCTTCTCCCTGCGCTGCACCGTCACCTGGCGGCTGAGCTCGGGCCGGGACCGTGCTGACTCCACCGGCGTCACCGGGGAAACTGGAGAGGGGGCAGAGGTCACTGTTAGTGTGGAGGTCGTTGACAGCAGTGGTGTTTATTTTGATGGGGATAACTGAAATGACTCAATGGATCAGTAGAGGCACGGATAATGCAAATCGATACATAAATAAAATGGTTGTGATGAGATAAAAAGATGCAATAATAGATTATAATAATAGATTGTTGTAAAAATTTTGAAGAACAACACAATTATTACTTTTTCAAGTAATCGTTTCCATGGAAACAAATACCGTAGCCCGATCACCGTCTATAGATGAATCACGTACCCGTACGAACGTCATGCAGCGTGATTTCACGAGGAGGACCTCAGGATTCTAGTTAGCACAGCGATCGTTATCCCTTACCTTCCAGTTCCTGGATCTTCTTCATGTAGATCCTGAGCTGCTTCTTCAGCTTCCGTTCATTCTTCTCCAGCTTCTCCACCAGCTCCTTCAGGTCCTGCACCCCGAGAGAACACAGGCAGACGCACAACGCTTTGAGAACAGCTTCGGTCCGACTCTAAACAAGCACCTCATAGATGTTCAACGCAAGGACGGCCACGGGAAGAATGGTTACAACGTCGCCTACGAGATGCAGCCCGTAAGTCTTCAAAGCACAGACTAGGACAGAAGAGGATACACATGTTTTATGGAGACATAAGGCAGGGAGGAGTGCGTGGTGAGGTAACCAGCTGAGAAGGGAACAATGCAGAGTCTCCATATACCTTACACTGGGAGGAGACGGGGATAATAGCAGGCCAAGCCCGTATGCAAAGCAGTAACATCAGAACTATGTCACATCTTCCACAATAGCCTACATTATTCCACACAATGGACCGGAGCACAGGAAAACGTCACTTCAGACAGACATAATGTGTACCTCTACTATAGAAGTTTTAACAATCACATACTGCACACATTGTGTATATATGGTACATTTTTTGTAATTCTTGGTTCTTTGCACATATCTGTGCAACCAATTCCACTCTCATGTTTAAACATCATCAACCCCGCCTACAGAGTCCAAAGTTGAGGCGTTTGCCAATCAAATCATTTCACACACACACACACACACACACACACACACACCCCTCAAAACAAATCATCATCTATAGCTCATAAGACCGTCGTCTCCAGTGTCCCCATATCAGGCGTCCCAGAGCGACGCCCCTTCCCTTCGGTCGGGGACCCCAGACGACCGCCCCCCTCATCTCAAGCGGGTCAGAGCAGCAGAGCAGACGGGGGGGGGGGGGGGGGGGGGTCTCTCACCAGGTTGTCGTTGGTGAGCCGGGTGATCTCCTGCTGCACGCTGTACTCCACCTGGGCCTCGGGGGACAGCGACATGGTGTGGTTCAGCGCCTCCGTCTTCTTCTCCAGGTCGCCGCGCAGGACCTCGATCTGGGTGTGGAGCGCCTCCAGCTCGTCCTTATGCTGCCGGGACAGGCTCTGCACCTGGGCCTCCAGCACCCTGGGCGGGGGGGACGGATGAATGGGTGAATGGGTGAATGGGATGGACATGGATAGAGCAGACGTGGAGGGATGGATGGATGGATGATTGGACGGATGGTGTGATTGGATGGAGAAATGGACGGGTGGATGAGTGGGTGAATTGATTGAATGGGTGGGTGAATGAATGGATAGATGGATGAATGAGTGAATTGATTGAATGGGTGGGTGAATGAATGGATGGATGAATTGAATGAATGGGTGGGTGAATAAATGGATGGATGGATGGATGAATAAGTGGAGCAACGAATGAATGAACGAATGAATGAATGATGGCGAGTTATGACGTGGTGAAATTTGGACATTGGTGGATGGGTGGATGAAGGAATGATGACTTCATGAATATTATCACACCAAACTCAAAAGACATTTGGGGAACATTTCAGACACACAAAGACAGAGGAGTTTATCTCAATACTGCTCTCTAGGGATTTACACTCATTTACATTACATTTACACTCAAACGCACAAGTCACCAAACAAAGTGACCAAATGCATGCTGGGATGGTGGCAGTGGGGTACCAATACACAGCACACTTGACCTTCTCTTCACCACACTCACAGAGAGCAAAGTCGGGGGGAACAAGCCTCACCAAGTGTATGAGCTACATGCACAGCTCTTATTGTGACAGTCATGTGATATGAAGTGAGGTCATGGGTTGTGCCCTAATTCCCCCCCCCCCACACACCTTTCCCTATTACATCACCAGGTGTGACATTGATTAGCCACTACAAGCCGTTTCTGCGTCCAACACCATGGTGACATCACAAGTGGGAGCGTTCGACCATATGTCTGACTGATAGACCTACCCACTTGTGATGTCACTACAGGCTGTTTCTGCATCCAACACTAGAGTGACATCACTATAGTGGGTAGGTCTATCAGTCAGACATAGGATCGGACACTTCCCAGCGGACTGTTCCAAATGGAAATCAAATCCATACATCTGGGTGGACAGTCCCGCTTGTGATGTCACTATAGTGTTAGATGCAGAAACGGCTTGTAGTGACATCACAAGTGGGGAATGTCCGACCATTTGTGACTGATAGACCTACCAAGCTGACTGTACTGACTAAAAGTCTAATCTACCCATCATACATCTGGGTGGACAGTCCCACTTGTGACGTCACAAACGGGTCGATTTAGAAACGGCTTGTAATAGCACTCAGATTCTGCGTCACAGTGAGTCCACAAAGTGTACAGGGGCCCCAGTGCAGAGGTCCCAGGGAACACTCCTCTTCCTTATACTAACCAGGAAGTGACACACACATACACAGGGAGGAGGGAAAGGAATAAAACACAAAGAGGAGGAGAGGAAGGAGAGAGCAAGCAGAGCGAGAGAGACCTGGCTACTTCTTTCAGACCCTGGTAGGCCAGGCCCAGCTCCCCGTCTTCGTTCAAATGAGCCCAGTCCTCAGAGAAGCTGATGCCAGAGGGAGGAGGAGGCAAGCAGAGGAAAGCAGGCGGAGAAGAGACGAGGAAGGAAAGAAAACATCATGAAGGCCGGAGAAAATAGGCGAGAGATGACAGCAACAAAGTAGACACAGAGGAAGAAGGTTAGAAGTTATTGGAATGTTCTGATAGTTTCTCATTTGGATGGTAAAATTCCAAGCAAACTTAAATGCAAGCTATCTTTAAACCAAAGCTATGATGAATATTTAAAATAATCAAAGCCAAACAACGCTATTGCTAAAGAATCTTGTACTAAATGAGGATAGATCATATTAGGGATAATACTATACATTATTAAACTTGTACTTAAACCGCAAAACGATCAGTGTTTATAGCAAAATCCTTACAAAGAACTCCTCCCCCAGGTCTGTTTGACTTGATATTGATCAACATAGTCAAAATGAAACCCTATGGAGAAGCATGAAGTGGCAGCATGACGGTGAGGGACTACCTACCTCTTAGACTCTGACACCTCCTGGTAGGCGTTCAGCGCCTCCTCCTTATCTTTGGGAGGTTTCTTGTTGTTCTCCTCAGCCTTGATGCTGTTCTCCTTCTCAGAGACAATCTACGCAAACAACACAATGGTGTTGTCAAAAAGACATGGCGTGTTTCAAATTCCTGAATGAATAGATGAATTGGAGTAAGCATGGTTTTAATAAGACCCAGAGTTAGGGGTTGCATTCCTGCTCGGGTCACACATGCCAATTAATGTATACTCAAACATAGTTTAATAAATCCTAATAAACTCCATTCACAAACAATCCATAAATGTATATAACCTCACTACATAAATCCTGTTAAACTTACATGTCCATTTTGCTGTGGGCCACTGACTATCTGGGTCCTGAGCAGAAGCACCTCCTCCTTGCGAACATCCAGCTCCTCATTGGCCGCTTTCAGCTGGGTGAGCAGCAGCTTGTAGCTCTCCTGAAGCTCAGTGGACGAGCCGTCGTCCGAGACCCGGTCACCGACGGTCTTCCTCATCTCGTTCAGGTCGTTCTTCAGCTTCTTGTTCTCAGATTCCAGCTCTTGCCTCTGTAGAGGTTGGAGCGAAAATAGGACATAGACAGACACCGAGACATTTATATGTTAGGGGTGTCCTCAACGAAGACTCTGCATAGTCAAATCTTATTCGTCAGCCCAGATCATCGACAACCATTGTCCATGATCATTGATTCATATACAACATGAATCCCAACATACATACAATATATTTTCTATGTATATAGCTCAATAACGCCTCAGTGGTTGTGACTTTTGCAAGGTTTAAACACTTTAAAAAAATGATCGATTGGTATAAATATGTATTCATGTATATATAAATATAAATAGTGCCAAGTTAAGTGTGTATTTAAGAGACCCGACTGTACCTTCAAACTGTTGTAGGCCAGATCTGCAACCTCATCCTGGGACGTCAGGTTCCTTCGCTCTGTGACCTAAACATCAGCACACAGCGCAGTCAGGACCACGCCCCTGGATGCTAGCAAGGGGCCGGTATGCTAGCTACGATGGGAACTTAGATGTTCTTTAACATTTCTGCCTCGATGACTTAAAAGAGACGTGGCATGGGTGTTTCACTCCTAGCTGAAAGGTTAGGATTAGGGTCAGAACCCTAATGTCCACAGACCTAACCTACATGAAAAGAAAATCCCTGAAAGTTGCTCTGGTTAAAGCCATCTATTAAATGACTAAATAGAAGTACATAGGCAACACTCCTAATTCACAATGGCTTTGTTCTGGTGTGTTACGTGAGCCCTTGCCATCATAACGTTTTGTTACTGATCACGGGTACCGCGTTGCCACGGCGACCCCCCCTCCTCCCACCTTGCTCTTGGCGAGCTCCTCCATCTTGTCTATGTTGGCCTGCATCCTCTTCCTCTCCAGCTCCAGCTCCCGCACGCGCTTCTGCAGCTTCATGAAGATGCTGATGTCCATCGCGGCCTTCTCCACGCCCATTTCCTGGGGAGCCACAGATACAGTAAAAAACAAATAGCTGGAGCCAGATCAAAAATGAACAAACCCAAATGTAAACGTCCTCTGTTTCAAGCAATAATCACGGCTAAAGACTGAGAATACTGTATTGATCGACGATATAAAAAGACACACATGCATCGGTTATATTTTATACCAGTTAACCAGTTGACTGAGTGCAGATGTTATACTAGCGTGTGTTCACCTCCACCATCTGGATGGCGTCCTCCGCGTCTCCCACCTCCGAGGTGGAGATGGAGGGGTAGTTGGAGTCCGACTCCAGGCTGCTCACGTTGGACGGGTTCCTCCTGTGACCTCGCTGGAAATAAGTAACGTCTTACGTTATTTTATTATTATGAGAATGACACCCTAGTACTATTATTTTTGCATTCATATAATTATATTCTCTCCTTTCAGACTATACTACCTTATTGAGGTGGACTATCCTACCTTGTTGAGGTAGACTATCCTACCTGGGCATCACCTGTATTTGCCCTTATTTCCCGTCATGGACTTATAGTATCACACCCATCTAAGGATAAAAGCCACTTTCTACCTCATCTCACGTTACCTTGGTGAGAGCCACCTCCTCCTCCAGGTTGTCGAAGCGCTGCTCCATCCTGGAGAACTCCTTCAGGAGGTTCTGGTAGCGCAGTCTCTCCTGGTCCAGGTCCTTCTGGAGGTCCGTCTCCCTCTGGGAGGCGCTGCTCTCCTGGTCTGCACACACCGGGACATACGACGCGGTTACGCTGGGTTTATGGCGGTGATGGGTTCTGCCTGGCGGGTCCAGACCGGGGCATTTACACTGTCCAAGAGGCGGTGGACTCATCGCGTGATTCATCACGAAGCAGGTGTACCCATGGATAGAATGGGTCTTTGCGTGTTGGTGCCAAAATCACGATGAATGAATGAAGTAAATAAATGAATACAATTCAAAATGTGTGTTGTTTTCAGCCCCAAGAGAGACAAGCCGCAAACAACGGCCCCCTGGTCTCCCCCGAGGAGGGGAGGAAACCTGATACGATCTCCACCTCTCTCGCCCCACACCACACTCTCTCTCTCTCTCTCGAGAAAGAGAGAGAGAATTCCTCACTCCATCCTGGGGGACCAGAGAGCAGAGCGAGGAGCTAGGGATCAGAGCAAGGAGCTAGGGATCGGAGCGAGGAGCTAGGGGTTCACCTTCAGTGCTCTTTGAGTGCTGCAGGATCTTGTGGTTCATCGCCTCCTTATCGCTCTTCAACAGGGAGTTCTCCTTCTCCAACTCCTCCACTCGCTGCAGCAAACCAGGCAGAAATTAAGATTTTTCTGTCATATATTACATTATACAACATATAAAAGCAGGGCTAAACATAACATAGGTTTGTATTGATTCGTTTAAGCTCTGATTTGTTTTTTTATGTGTGTGCGCGTCTTATTTTCCCTTTTTAGCTGTAAATCAGATCCTGCCGTGGAATCCGCGGCCGCTGCAGTCAAGCGGATTGATTTTCAGGCCGTTGTCACGGTAACCAAAAAAAAAAAAAAACCCAGCCTGCCCCCGGCGCACCTGAACCCAAGTCTCGGCTCACCTGAGTCAGGACAAGCTTCTCGCTGCCGTGCTCCGCCTCCTGCCTCTGGTTCTGGTCATGTGACTCCTTGAGCTCCGCCCTCAGCCGGGCCAGCTCCTCCTGCAGGGAGGTCAGCTGGTTGCCGTCGCCGTGGCGAATGCGCACCTGCTCCAGCTCCTTCTGCAGCTTGGTGACCTCCAACCCCAGGCTGGTGTTGTTGGACAGCAGCTGCTCGTTCTGGGACTTGAGGTCCTTGGACTGAAAGGAGTGAACACTTCTAAATGATTATGTATATATTATATACTATTTTCAATAAACGGTTGGAATCTGGTACATGTCAATCCTTTGTTCGTATGACGCGTTGTTGACTTGCTACTGTACTACAAATACTTTTATTACTCATACTACTAATTAAAGTATTGAGGTTAAGTGTCATTTTGTAACTTCTTTATGAAAAGCAACTGAAATCCGTAGGTTACTTCAACATTTGCTACTAAGGTTTATCAAGGTGTTCATTGTGCATCGGAAAATCACGTCCCATGAAATCCATTGCAAGCGATTCAACGGGAGCAGTTCATTTTCCCTACCGGCTACACAGCCGAGCGGGGGGACCAACTTAATAAATGCACACGCAAGCTGTGAATTCATACATTTATCGAACACCCACATTCCACCACCTCAAAAAAGAACACATCAGCGTGACAATCGTTCTTCTGAGACACACCAAACACGAGAATAGACTCTGGCGTGACTCGGTTTAGCTCAGGAGGTAGAGTGGGTTGGCTCGGGAGGTTGCGACCCCCGACTCGTCGAGCTGTCCCGGAGCAAGGCCCCTAAACCCTAACTGCTCCAGACGAGCTGGCTGTCGTCTTGCATGGTTTACTCCGCAGTGCGTGTGTGAATGTGTGTATCAACCGTTGTACGTCGCTTTGGATAAAAAGCGTCTGCTAACTACCCTAAAAAATTGAATGTAAAATGAACGCTGCGTTTTTGCATAAATTAACCCTGAATCCCAACACCCAAGCCCGGCGTCCCTCCGTCCCTGCGTCACCTGGTCGTCCATCTTCCTCTGGAGCTGCACGATCTTGTTCTCCATGCCCGTGTTGAGCTTCTTGAGGTGCTGGGCCGAGCGGGCTTCGATCTTCAGCTGCTTGGTGAGCCGCTTGGCCCGCCTGCAGCGCACGGCGCACTGGATGGTGATGGCCGCGTCCCGCGCACGCCGGAACTTCTTCCTGGCCAGCCAGCCGCGCACGTTCTTCTGGATCACCATGGCCTTGTGGTGCAGGAGGAACTGGAGCGGACAGGGAGGGCGGGTGGAGAAGAGACAGATATGAGGAATGATAGGATGAAGGAGGACTTGTTTTAAAAAAGGTGCTATGTATAAGAATCAGGAGTTCCTTCTTGTAACTGGTCCCTTAGGGCCGGTGGAGACATAAGCAATCATAAACCAATGTTGGTTCTAATCCTAAATAACGTAAGTCAGTCAATAGGCTGCTCTACGCAACAGAGAGAGCCGGGAACTTTTTTTTTTTTTTTTTAAGTTAAATTACAACCTGTCGACATATTGTCCGTTTAAAGAGATTTCAGCATGTAGCAATCCTACTCGTTGTCCCTTAAACTTTTTAGGGATAGCACCCTTTAGAGTGCACCATCGTGATGTGTATCACATATTTAGTGACAACAATTTAGAGTGTATGTGTGTGTGTGTGTGTGTGTATTTTTTCATTTCAAGGGCTCTTTATTTTCAGAATATAGAAGTAGAACTAACTGAAGCCCTTCAGACTAAATTAGCACTATAGAAATACAACAGACTCCTAATGTACAGAGGAAGGCTGCGTGTTGCGTTTACCTCCTTGAAGATCATGCGGGTGTACATGCCCCGGGTGTAGGCCTGGATGGTCACCACTGCCCGTCTCACCCTCAGGAAGGCCCGTCTGTCCCTCACCATGCGGTACTGCTTCTGGCAGATGATGGCGGCACGCGTCAACCGCAGCTGCTCCGCATACCTGGGAGGAGAGGCCGGAGAGAGAGGGGGAGAGAGAGTGTGTTAGTGGGTGAGTGAGTGTTTGTATGTCTGTGTGATTGTGTGTGAGAGAGCTATTGTGAGATGAGGGAAATAGACGTGGTAAAAGAGTAAGATTGAGGATGAGGGACACACACACACTGTAAAGACCTTTTGAGTGCCTTGATAAAAGCACACACACCATGAACCCTCCATACCCCAGCACACACACCACGTAGTATGTGAATGGTTTCATGTGTGTGTGTGAGAGGACATTTTTCAGCTGTGTATATGAGAACATTTTACTAGTATACGTGAAAGCATTTCAGTAGTCCATGTAAAAGGTTTTAGTTTTTATGCAAGCTTTTCAGTTGTGTATGTGAGCGTATCATTTTTCAGTTGTTTGTGTGAGAGTGTTTCAGTTGTGGATTTAAAAGCTTTTCACTTGTATGTGTGTGAGGTTTTCAGTATAGTATGTGAATGAGTTTGGTTTCATATGTGTATGCGCATGCTAATTCTGAATAATGTCCCATACGGCCCCTCATACTCCATACCCCAGCACACACACACACACCATGAACCCTCCATACCCCAGCCAGAGATGTATGGTAACAAAGTAGAACTACTTCACTATTGTACTTAAGTACAAAAATTCTGTATCTGTACTTTACTGGAGTATTATTTGTTTCTCCTACTTCCACTTTTACTTCACTAAATATTTTTGATAAGTTTAATACTTTTACTACAATACATTTTTCATGTGCTGAATCGTTACTCTTTACAATTATAAAAATGTTATCCCATTGATTCCCATCATAAACAGCCCCCCTTTCCATTTCCGGCCAACAAGCAATGAGTCTTTCAACAGAAATCAATGGGATTTACAAAATGCGATAAAATAGCAATCAAACATGACAGAAACTGTATTTCGCTACGATACTTGATTTGGAACATCAACAAATACCACTAACCACTCGGTGAGTTGCACATTTCTGAAAACTAACATTTAGGGTTGTTTTAAGGACACGTCGCCAGCCATTCTGAAGCAGGCAAGGGCGATTCTAAATTAGCCAAATACCTGAGACAGGACCAATAGTCAAAATGTCGGTGTCAACCACTCTATTTCAACCTAGACAAACCAGAAAGGGGGCTCAATGTTCAAAATACCGGAATTGTCCTTTAACGTACCCATGTTTGTCACTTAGCCGTTTTCTTGGAATACCCCTCTGGCCTTTGAGATGTTTAGTTGTTTGTTTTTACATAAACACTTGTATGTGGCCTTTGACAGGTTTAAGACAGCTCTGTATGTATTCCTGTCCTTGTACTGCTGCTACAGCCAAAGGAATTGAGTGTCCTTCAGTTTAAATACTTAAACAATATGATATTCAAACTTTTGACTGCTTTCTTTAATATAAACATAACACAATACTTTTACTTTTACTTTCAGTACTTGAGTAGTACATTTTAAAATAAACTACTTGCAATACTCAAGTACAAAACATTTTGAATACTTTAGTACTTCCACTTAAGTGGGGTGTTTAAAGAACACTTTTACTTCTACTCAAGTCACTTTTTTTTTTTTCAGTACTTTTACATAAGTCTGGGTCTCTAGTACTTTATACATCTCTGACCTCAGCACACACACACACACACACACACACACAAGGGACCCTCCAGACCCCAGCACACACACACACCACGGACCCTCCATACCCCAGCACACACACACACACACACACACACACACACACACACACACACACACACACACACACACACACACACACACACACACACACACACACACACACACACACACACACACACACACACACACACACACACCACGGACCCTCCAGACCCCAGCACACACACACACACACCAGGGACCCTCCAGACCCCAGCACACACACACACACACCAGGGACCCTCCAGACCCCAGCACACACACACACACACACCACGAACCCTCCATACAGGCGGTCCTACTCCGGGGGTCTCACCTGCGGGCCAGGTAGCCCCGGCCGTAGCGCTGCAGCAGCACGGCGGAGCGGCGGACCTTGCGGTAGCGGAGCCGCTGCAGCCAGCCGCGCACCGTCTTCTGGATCTTGATGCACGCCGAGCGGAACTTGTCCGCCCGCAGCTTCTCCAGGTAGGCCACCTGCCCCGCCCGGAAGAAGATCTTCGTCTTACCGAACTGGAACTTGTCCTCGTCCTACGATTTGGACAGGACACAAGGAAACAAACTACCAAATCCATTTATAGCTCAAATGAAATAAGAGGTGGGATTCTCAGTAGGTAAATGTGGTTTATCACCTTCTTTTATACATGACCATGTGTAAATAAAAAAGGTTTTATTCTGGTTTTGTTAGTATCTATATTCTGTTGCTCTAGTTTGATTCGTGTTAGAAGGGTAAAATCCGCACAGAATCTATTTTGTGAACTCTCGATTACATATTTCAGGCACAAATACAAACAATAGACTCGGATGCTGTGAAGACATGGAACTTTTAAGCTTTTTACTTTTTTGCATTGCATTTGTTTACACATTGCCCTGGTTGCTGTTGTTGTTGGCTGGTTGTTGCTGGCTGGTGGTTGCTAAGGCAACGTGACAACAGACAATGCGTCAACTATAAATGCCTTCTGCTTGGCGGTCACGCGCATGCCTCAAAGTCACTATGGCGACTACAAATCTAACGTTAGAGACTCTATTGGTCGCTATTGGACTTTTATTGGTTGTGTGCTTCTTGATCGAGAGTAAAAGCGTTTATCTGCCTCCATTCACCTCATCTATCTGTATTCAAATAAAACGGATAATTCAATATAAATATAAATCAAAATAAGGCATTTGGTAGATTATGTTATCCACAGCGTCTTAAATCACTGGGAGTGCAAACTTTCTCAGAATGAATGGCCTGAGTAGGAATAGCACCCCTAACCTCGGCTAGTGTTAACGCCTTGCTCTTCAACCAGCTGAGCCATACCAAGTGTGTAGTACTCCTTCTAGCACTCTGTAGCACTCTGTAGTACCCTGTGTAGTACCGCACCTTGATCAGGGTCCCCAGCAGGTTTCGACACACAAGCTTCTTGTCTGAATTGGTCATGTCCGACCTCTTCATGAGCACCCGGTATCTGTTGAAGAAGTCTGGGTACGTCCATCTGTGGACACACAGGTTGGTTGTGACGCTCAACAACAACAGCAACAAAAAAGTGTATTTTGTGCACAATTTTCTTCCTCAACCTTGATCTGTATCGTGAACAAAAAGTAATGCAGTGAAACGGTTCTCAAGATTTCTCTCACTGTGCACGTCTGAAGATCAAAAGCTAGATCTCTTCCTCGCTAAATCAGTTTGCTCAGAGGAAGAAACGCGAGGCAAATATCGTCACAAACAGAAGTCGAAGCTACAGTGTTGACCGTGCTGGTCTCTTCATCCAACTCGAAGCGGAAGTAAATAATCCATGAACAAACAGACCAAACAAACAGACAGAAGCACAAACAAACTGAGGGCCATTAGGAATGAGAACACATTTAGACAAGGCTTCAGTAAAAGGATGGAGGATCACATTAGCACCGAAAATATCAGGGTTTCTTAAAACCCAGTTCATGGTCTTCCACGATGCTTACATCAAACCGGTTTTCAACGATACGCAGCCAGGGTTTCGGACCGGCAACCCCAGGATGGAAAGACAAACAGTCCAACAGCTCAGCGAAATGACTCCCTGACTCAGTTACCTCATTACGGCATTGGCAGTGAGGTTTACCCTAGAAGACCCCCCACCACTTGTGTAATGTGTGTACTGAGAACATGTGTGTGATAATCTACCTTGACGGGTAACCAGCAGCACTGATACGAATGGTCTCCAGGACTCCACATGCCCTCAGCTGTTGAACCGCTCGCTTAGAGTCAAACCTGGACAACAGAGAACAGATATATAAACACACAGACCCAGAGTCAAACCATACAACAACAAACAGATATACAAACACACAGAACCAGAGTCAAACCATACAACAGAGAACAGATATATAAACACACAGACCCAGAGTAAAATCTAGACAGCAGATATACAAACACACAGAACCAGAGTCCAACCTAGACAACAGATATACAAACACACAGAACCAGAGTCAAATCTAGACAGCAACAAACATAAACACACAGACCCATACAACAAAAAACTGATATTATCCACATACAGAACCAGAGTCAAACCTAGATGACAGAAAACAGATATATAAACACAGATCTAGACTCAAACCTGGACAACAACAAACAGATATATAAACAGATGCAGAGACCAACATACAACAAAAATAATATAGGAAAACTGAGAGACAGCATTAGAAATAGACAGACAAACTGAGAAACAAGACAGATAGACCGACAGACTGACAAACAAACAAACAAACAAACCAACACACAAACAGTCAAACAAATGTCACATCTCAGTGAGGGAGGAACACAGGTACAAACTCTAAAACCTTATTTTACCGTTTCTGTCCCTTGGGCATGGTGCTCACAGCAGCATGGAGCAGGAGGTGCGTGACTATCTGTGCTATTGGCAGAGATGCTGACTGTATGGATACTGAGTTAGGCCCCAGTTAGGACCCACATGTGACTCGAGGGCCCACCTTATCTAATAAACTAGACCTGAAGGAGCCCTTGTGCGGAGGAATGCACTGAAAAGGCACCCAGAAGAAGAACATGAACAAACGGATAACCACTAAGGAGGACGGACTGTGAGTCATTGTTTGTCTGTGATTATTGTTTCTATGAAATGACGATGACACCACCATTTCAAATGTATGAAGTAGTAGTGAAATATTGATTAATATATTATCACAGAATAATAATGATCACATCCAATGATGAATCATTAAAGCACAGAGTGCATTTAAAAAAAAAAGATACGTTCTTTTAATATAATATACACCTCTATATAATAGAAACCCTTGTTTTGTCACACACTGGATGGCTCCAACATAATTTAATCTGTTAAGGTAATTCACAGCGGGAGAAAATCACAGAGGTAAACAGTTGGTGGGTAACCAAGCACAACGTGTTTTCTGTTTGCCCTGCCATGTGCTTGGCCCTGGTAGTGAAGCGGTCTTCACCACACATTCACACAGCCTTTCTTTATAAACCAGCAGTTGCTGTTCCGAGAAAAAGGAGGAGTCGTAGTGGAGAAATTGTTCCGTACAGAAAACACCACTTTGCTAGGCGACGCAACGCAGCAGCAAGGGCTGTGATTGGTCCGCTCACTAAAACCCGACGCAGAACCAAAACCGGTTCACGACTCTGCTGACGTGGAACCATAACTGAGCCTTTACTTAAGAGCGGTGGACTCACACGAAGGACATCTTCTCGTCGTTGGGCTTGATGCAACGCACGTAGTGAGGCGTCGTGGCGTTCAGCGTCTCCATCAGGAGCTGGAGAGAGCTCCGGAACTAGTGGGGGAGTGGAGTGAGAGACGGATGAGCGCTGCAGACAAATAACTAGCATCACTGAAAAATCTAAACAGGACAGGCCTTTAAAGGTGACATATTATACGTTTTGAAAATCGGCCTCTTCTGACATCACAAGTGGGCGTGTCCACCTAGATGTGTGCTGGATTGATCAGTCTACCAGCCTACCCAGTGGACTGTAGCAAACGTTGCTCATCTATCCGTCATACATTTAGGTGGACACGCCCACTTGTGATGTCAGAAGAGGCAGATTTTCAAAACGGCTTGTAACGGCTAATCACACGCACACCTGGTGGTATAATATGTCACCTTTAAGACCATTAAAATAACATCAATTTCAATAAAAGGCAATCTTTGTATGTCCAACAACGCTCCCTAGAATACTCAACGACGTGAACCAGCTTAACGAAAAAAGAATGCTTGCTGCAAGTTTCCATTGGGTCGTAACCCATGGGGATATGGGGTGCACTTTCTAATCCAAATTCGACTTTAGTTTGAATTCAAGCCGATATAGGGGATTCACTTACTTTTGAAAAAGATAAATGTATAATAAAAGCATAGTAGTTTAACCTGGATCTAAAGTATAGCGTTGACGCACAACTCAAATGTTGTGGAGGTTTGAGCTAGATAGATGGTAGGGGTCTACCTGGTGGCCCACGGTCTTCCTGTGCTCCTTGTTGGCGGCCTTTGGGACGGTCTTGGCGGACCTCACGTTGATCCTGGAGGTTTTACTGCCGGGTGTGGAAGAGCCAGACTCCTTCTTCTCCAGGAACAGATCTGCCACCATCTGGAACTACTCAGCACCATACATATACATACGATTAGACCAATCAAGTGCAGATATATATGAATACTTAGGTCAGGTTGTAAATTCTGCATCAAAAGGAGGACACAGTTATATTCCGGACAACGTATTTGAGCTGGTTTGCATGCAGAGGTTAGGTTGTCTACACTGAAATACTGATGATAATAATATAGTGGAACATACTGTCATGGGTTCAATCCTTCATTACGTGCACAAACATCTAATAAGCATCTAATCATCTAATAAACAGTTGCATGTGGAATTTAGTTAATCTATGATTAACGGGAAATTGTGCCTGCAGTGCTCATAAATCCACTAGCCAATGCCGCTGTGATCAACTAGAAAGTAAATCCTGGCCGAGTGGAGCCAAGGTTAGATAGCTGATCCCACTGAATGAGACGGTAAGCCCAAGACTGGATCTTTTAATTAGTTTCACGATAGATAACAGAGCCAGCCTGACGTCTTCAGCTTTGATCCACAGCTTTCATTTACTGTGAACCTAACTCATCATGCACAGTATGCTGGACCTGATCTTAGAGGTTAAAATCATGTAGAATCTACTGGACATGTTCCTATTGGTTGAAAACAGGCAGAAGTATACTGGACTTGTCACTATGGGTTCAAATCATGCAGAATCTACTGGACATGTTCCTATTGGTAGAAGTATACTTGGCATGTTCCTATTGGTTAAAAACAGGAAGAATCGACTGGATGTTCCTATCCACACACACACACACTTTTTGAAAGTTGATATTTCTTACCTTACTAGCTTTTAGGATATTGATCTGTTCCTCGTACACAGTGTCTCTGTTCTTCTCCAGGAAGCCCTCACACTGGTACTCCACCTGACACGACAACAGCCAACACACAACAACCATGGGATTAAGCTTCTGGGGGCATGAATGTGAGGAGTCTCCGGTTACCTAGAGTCTAGACGACTCATGGATGAAACCATCAGATGTTTCAGCTTTCAAAAAAATGGACACAAATTAAAACAAAACTAAATCACATAAAATAGCCTGGTATGTGATATTTCATATAAACACAGTTAGCTTAATTCATTCTACACAATGTGCTTATCAGGTGCTTTTATCCAAATGGATCAGCAGTGAATGCAAATATGTCTGAAAATATTTAAGGAGCAGGTTACGTGTCAAGCCATCTCGCTCCAGCCCTACAGGCCCTACAAGACACCTGGTACATTTCTGCCGAGTGCCACACCCCTAGACCCAAGTCCGCCCTGCCTGTGTTTCGTGTTCACCATCGGGAGGTGAACTCTGACCTTGTCTGCGAAGTGGATGATGATGAAGGAGGTGTTGGACATGCGTGGCTTCTGGAAGTGAGCGCTGCCTGAGTGCTTCCCGTACAGCTTCTGGCACCAGTTCTCATCCGTCCCCTTGGGCACCTGGAACAGATATACAATACATACATACATCATTATAGAAAAAAAACGAAAATAATGCAACTCAAGCAGGAAGCTAAATTTGTATGCTCCTGTACACAAAATAATAATTATGTAATGTACTGTCTTCATAATTAGCTATCACTCAAAAAGGACGACGTATGAGGAGATTGGTTGTAGTGCGAACCTTATTGTAATCCAGATAAAACATCCAACCCACCACCACTGTAAACAGCTTTTAATGTGTACAGGAGTTAAATGATTGAAATGGATATGAATCATTACAGAATTCAGATCTACCTCCCAGTGACAAAATTGTTCCTTTGCCGTACTATTTGGATCCTCACTAATGTTGTAAGGGCCTACGGACATCATGAGCACAAACCCCGTGATTTGGGCTGCCGCTGGTGTATATATATATATATATATATATATATATATATATATATATATATATATATATATACACACACACACACACACACACACACACACACACACACACACACACACACACACACACACACACACACACACACACACACACACACACACACACACAGGGGTGCACATAACTGGTACGCAAGTACGCATGCGCGCCCATAATCAGCGACTTGTGCCACTACCACGCTTTTGCGTAACTCACCGTCAGGTCATCAAAACAAAACTACACGTGTATCTTGTACTACACGTGTATCTTGTACTACTGCGTTTCACACCTGCAAAAAAAAAAAGGCAAACGGAGCCGGAGCGCTGTGTGCGCTGTGCACCGCGCGCACACTGGAGAACTACGCAAAAACAGCTGATCGCAACGTCCGTTACTGTGAGACATCCTATCGCTCCGTGGCAGTGACGGACTGGACCCCCTCCCCCGACCGCAACCAAACACTCCATCCCTCCCCCCGTCAACAATTCCACCTGCGGTGGAATCTCCTTTGTGAAACTGGGTACGTTTCATAACATCCGATAATATTAAAACAATGGTACGTGTGGAGTGCGTACCGAACACCATCTCCTGATACTCACCTGAGTAACTCACTAAAAAAGTTATGTGCACCCCTGTATATATATATATAGATATAGATAGATTGATATATAAGACCTGAAACAGCAATATAGTCTGAAAATCTGAATCTTCTGAGTCTGTCACTTAGACTTTGAACTTGGACATAAAAATCCCACTTATAATTACCAATTGTGAGTGCAAATAAAATAAGAACGGGTTGGGAGGGGGAGGGAACGGGAGGGAAGAATCCTCAAACTAATAGGACATATTGTGGAGGGAGGCCTACTCTGCACTCCTCGTCCAGGAGGTCCAGGATGCCCAGCTTGGCCTCGATCAGGTCTATGCATGGCTGGTTGTCATAGAAGTCTATCAGGGTCCAGGGGATCTGCTCCTTCATGTACTCCTCCTGCTCTAGCTTGAACACGTGCTGCGGGAACAACAGGAGTACACTGAAACAACAACATCTATACATGGCATTGTGGAGGACAACTCCTAAAAGGACAATTATTTCATTGGTTAACCGTAAGATAAGGTTGTACTTAATTTTTTTTATTAATCCCAGACAGGAAATGTGGATATTACAGCAGAAAGTACAGGACAGTTTGAGATTTTAAAAAATGCCGAAATGTACACAGAAAACATATCTATATAGACATTAGTGTAATAGAATTGTAGGTGCAATAACAATTTTAAACATTGTCAACAGTAAGGTGAAGTTGCTCCTTGGTTGGTGGTGAGATGGCTCACCGAGTTGAACTGTTGCTGCAGCTTCTCGTTTGCGTAGTTGATGCAGAACTGCTCAAAACTGTTGATCTCAAATGTCTCGAACCTTGGATAAAGAGCAGAAGTCACATTGAGAAGCTTTGTAATGTGCAAGAGGTGGTATCTGACCTCATCGTCATCTAGGGCTCGTATTACCTCTTCAGCCTTCTGATTATGCCTCAGACTAAAACATTGACCTTGACCATTGGCGCTGTAATACCGTAGGTGACAAACCACAAACGACTCTTTGTATCTCAGTCGGTAGCGCATGGCATTATGCAGGGTTTGATTCTCAGTCGGGACCTCCATGGTAAAGAATATATATAAACTCACTGTATTGATCGACGCAATGGATAAAAACGTCTATTACCAAAGTATATTATCAGAATTAACATCTCTCTTCTAAGCACCTTCATCTGCCATACATCAAACCATAGGAGAACATCAAACCACCGCGATCAAAATTGGATTAATCGCACAGCCCTAACATATATATATGCTGCATATTTCATAGGAGGCGTTTACCCGTAGATGTCCAGCACGCCGATGAAGGAGCGCTGCTTGGAGGTGGTGTGCAGCGCCTTGTTGACGTGCTCCACGATCCAGTCGAACATGTGCGCGTAGATGTGCTTGGCCAGCGCGTCGCGGGCGTTGCTGGCCTGCTTGCAGGACATGTTCTTCACGTAGGTCTCTGACGCCGTCACCAGCTTCCGGTGGCACAGCCAGTGCTCCATCTGCTCCAGCTCCACGCCCAGCAGGCGGCAGAAGTGCCTCAGGTGGCAGTCTTCCCCCTGGGGGGGCAGGAGACGAAACATTGAGTGTCGATTCAATGTTCTTTGATTTCATGAATTTGATAAGCGATCGATGGGATTTATTGAGCGATTAACAATGGGATTGTTTGATGCATCTTGCTGACAGGGGGATTGTTTGATCAACTGACGATGGGCTTTTAGGATCTATCAAACATGGGATTTCAGGACCTGGTTAGAACGGGATTCTAACATCGTTAGGCTTTGGCTTGAATTCATGAATACACTTAAGTGGATTTTATGACATTAGGAGATTAGGAGACATTCCGTTCTGAGTTTCCAATCAATAAACAATCGTTTTTTAGAATCAAAATGGGATTTAATGATAATTAACAATGGGATTATATAATGATTCATAACGTATTAGCTTTTCTTTAATGTTGACGTACCAAAACATGGCAGGACTCCCCGTCCCGCTCTGAACAGATCTCCACGTTGCCCAGATGCAGGATGGCAGCTATGATCTTAATAATGCTGTTCTGCATGTTCTCCTTCACACCTAAAAGCCCGAGTAAAGACACATGTCTTTCAGTTACATTCAGAGGATGACATACTCACCATCCTATATAAAGCACTTTAAGTGCCTTGAAAAGTGATATATTATTGCCACCATGAATATATACATTGTTATTCACCGATTTTCATTCACAAAACTTGAGCAGAGTAGTTAAAGGGTTCGACTCCCAGACCAAAAAGTACTGGATTAGATAGTTCCCAGGTCTGCAGTCTCTACCTGTAGGCCTGCTAGAGAAGGATGCTGTTACCCTGAGTGGCTTCTGAACAACAAGTATCTGAATCCCTGTAAGTGGTCGAATGACCACTTACAGCGGAAGCATCTGCTAAAGGCATCTCCTAAAGTTGAAGGCGTGGGCTAAACCACTTCTCGTAGTAAATAGTAATACTAGTTCTGTGTGACTGTTACCCAGGAGTGTGAAGGCTTCCTTGGTCTTCTCAAAGTCCAGCGCGTCGTTGACTCCGTCTATAAAGATGTTCTCCCCGAACGACGTGTAGACAAAGTCCTCCGCACTCGCTGAATTCACACACACACACACACACACACACACACACACACACACACACACACACACACACACACACACACACACACACACACACACACACACACACACACACACACACACACACACACACACACACACACACACACACACACACACAAAACAGGTCAGTTTCCGGTAACCACTTTGTGAACATTTCACTCTGCTCCAAACTCGAGTTGTGTTATTTTGTGACTTTTAAATGCCTTTTCTGAGGCACTTCAATATAAGGTATGTGGCACATTTCCTACACATAACGCTTGATGTAATGCTCATACACAACGACTGTATTAGCCTAAAATAAAGTATCAAAAACCAAAAACGCGTCTTAACAAATCTCTTCGTGTTGAAATTTAAGCTGAAAAACAGGTTGACTTCCATTTTAATAGCATCTTATTCACAGCCAATAAACCCTTCACAGTACTTGATGAAGTATACTTACACAAGGCCAAGTCTTTGAACTCTGGTAAACTAGCGCAGGCACACAGCTGATAGAAGATGTGGTAGTTCCTCTCATCCTCCGCCTACAGGGAAACACAAACACATCCAGCAAACTTTAAAATTAACTACTTCACAATACAGCGATAACTTTAACCAGAACTACTGAACACTAAAGCAGCCACTTAACCTTTAAACTGAACACTAAAGCAGTCACGTAACCTTTAAACTGAACTACTGAACACTAAAGCAGTCACGTAACCTTTAACCTGAACTAGGATTAGAAAGTCTGGATTTTCACGTTGTGGCTGATCCTACTGCACCGGGACGCAGCCCACCTGAAGGACCAAGGTAAAGGGGGATCACCTGAAAGACCACGCGGGACTTCTCCAGCAGGTAGGTGCGCATGTTGGCCCCGATGATGTGGTACTGCCGGTCGAACCCGATCTGAATGTACTTCCCGAAGCGACTGCTGTTGTCGTTGCGTGTCGTCTTGGCATTTCCGATAGCCTGCATGGACGGAGGAGGAAAAAGACAAGGACGTCAGAAACCGTTACGTACAGTGTAAGAGTGTAAGAGTTAGAATGCTACAGTAAATACAAGGTTACCCAACAGTGTATATGTTAAGGTTGTGTCTCTTGTGTCAGGTAGAGAGCTGGGAAATTACATGATATCAATAAGGTGGTATTGTGATCCTCACTTATCATGATACGAGAGTTCATCAATTATTCAAAGTATACTTTTGCTGACCACAAAGTATTTGATTTGAACAGACTACATATAGGAGTTTAGGGATGTAGGAATTTCTGATTCTTTCCACCTAGTGCCTTTAATAAAAATGGTATGATCATGGGAAGATAGCACAAAGACAGCATAGCCATAAAAACACAGACAGCATCAACCAAGCATCTTCAGCTAAGAAAATGGGTGGAAATTATGTTTATAGGAAAACATCAAAAAAAAAAAAAAGGATGATACATTAAATACAAAAGGGCAGGACCATTGCATAGACCTGTCTAACCAAATAGACAGAGATCTGTCTATACAATCGACATTTATAGATGTTTTGTTTTCAACAAAACATTGCCTAAAGCAATGGGGGAAAATATTATTTCATAATCATATTTGTGTTGACCAATCAGGTTGCTGTATGCGGCGATCAGTCAGCCATAACTGTTGAAGAGCACATAACATAGTGGAACGGCCGGATCCCAGCTGGATGAATAATGACACCACGGGCGTACCTCCATGATGGGACTGGAGGCCAGGACCTTCTCCTCCACGTTGGTGTTCCCCGCCGACCCACCCACCGTGGCGAAGAAGCGCATGGCGTACTTGGCCGACACTGTCTTCCCCGCGCCCGACTCGCCGCTCACGATGATGGACTGGTTCCGCTCGTCCCTGTGGAGGGAGAGGTCAGGGGCGTTAGTGAACTCTTGTTCACATGGATCAACGACAAAGATGACCACTTGTGATCGACAGTGTCATCAAGTGCAAATATTATGTTATAGCATGGATAAAAGATATGTAGAGCACGTGGAACTGAATATCATCCATTTCACAAGAGACCATAGAGATGAGTGACTGACTGAAAGCGAAGCGTAAGTGGTTCAAACATAGATCCTCAAGTCATGGGATCATATCAAGGTTTTTAATTGGTTACATCTTTCTGAGTAAAAAGGGAAAAAACACATCCATTAACAGATCATGTCCCAGTAAAAGCAAACCAAGTAAGGAAGGTTTCAGTCAAATCAATGAGCTGAAGATAAGAAGACCACAATTATCCTCGCACGCCAACGCACATCTGGGTCAAAACGACCCTTTCATTCCCAATCCATCCCATCACAAATGAAGATCGTGATGGGTGCAATTAGTCTAGCTTTCCTCCTTCAGTAGATCGTTTGATCATGTCTTTTGTGTAATAATCCTTGTCAATGTGCGTAGACTGCGGAATACTTAGTCACCAGGGATTTAAAATGACTTGTCAAAAGGAGCACTGTTCTGGTCCTGGGTCTAATATTTAGGGGCACACAAAATCGTACGTGCGTATTTCTTGCTCATCACTGAGATGTCCCTAATAGAAAGAAAATCTAACGAATAAAAAGCAGATTTGTTTCCATAAATTAGTTTTTCCCCAATAGCACAGTTCTATGTCCCACAAGCAAGCAAATGGACTCTGTGTTGAGCCCTGCCTTTATCCTCTTTACAAAGAGACGAGGAAGATAAATGACCACAGGGTGCATCCAGGTGGTGTGTGTGTAACCCCGCTCCTACCGGGCCATCTGTTTGTACGCCTCCTCCGCCACCGCGAATATATGGGGGTCCATGTCCCCCATGTTCTGCCCGCTGTACGCATTGATCACCTCCTCGCCGTAGATGTCCAGCTGCTCATAGGGGTTGATGGCCACCAACACGATCCCTGGAGACAGATAATGGATCAATATCTTTCACGTCAATTAAAATCATGTCAATAAATGAAATTTTATCAGAGTCTGTTTTTTCCTTCATTTTGGTGACAGAGCAGTTGTCCGTTTAAAGCTAGCTATAGTTACATTTTTCTCAACAGAAATGTATTCTTTGGAAAATAGAAGAGATTCTAGATCCCTCTGCAAGGCTTCACTCAAGATAAGTATAATTATTATTCCCAGTTTCAGGATGTCCTCCATTAATAACGACTCAATATAATTAGCATACTCAAAACTTTGGTTTTTCATTATTAATATCAAAATGGATTGTTGATTTTGCAATAAAAAAAATTGAAATTTGCTTTTATATTAAAATCCTGAGGAATCCTTTTTGTCCAATTTTGTTGCCATACATGTGCTGGTTGTGCTACAACACTCTAAACAAAAACCTTAACACTTTTAAGCAATGCATCGTAGAACTGCGGACACAGGTCATGTAAAACCATAACGTAGACTAGTTAAATGAACTTGAACTTGTACTTAGCCAATGAACTTGTATTAGGCCTAAAAGTTGATTAGGAAAGATGTATAGTAAACTTAATTATGGAAATCCCCCAAAACTCCCAAACTAACAACACACAACATAGGCTTAAATGAGCCGTAAAGGTATGTGGTACATAACACAGGTGTGTCTTGGACTGAGAGACAGTTGGAGAACGCTGTTGTAATGGCCAGGCGTGGTCACCCTCCCCAAGATATTTATAGACCTCAGTCAGCTTTAACCTACAATAGTTGGGACATAAATACCTAACAATGACATCACAAAGTCTGAGAGATTACCCTAGAAAGGCTTGGTCCACATTACGAAAGATCCATGTAAACAAAATAAAACGTTTAAAACATTGTTTGTTTGATTCTTCTATCCTCCCCCCAAAGCCACTCCCCCAAAACACATGACCAGCTAGCTAGCTGTAGCAATAGGTCTGCCTAGCCGTGTGGAAGACTGAGTGCTCAATGAGTGCACGGGCAACCATCCAATCATATCACTGTGAATGAACTGATTGGACAGGATAATTACAGGCCTGTGACAGCCACACACACCACATTCTGGGTTTTTTTGTAACAGCATTTGATTTATTGATTACCGTCTGGAATGTAAAAACACTATCAACAAATATTACATAAAATGCTTCTAAAAATAAATAGCCTACTCTAGCTTTAATACTGGGATACTCTCATTCCTGTGGTTTGTTTCCCCATTCAATGATGCACTTTCTTGGGCTTCAAACATTGAATTATGTGGAAAACTGTCAACGTTTTCCACATTATTCAATGTTTCCAGCTGTGTTTGGAGACGTGGCGAGCTTCGAGGCAGGGCCCAGTCGACGGTGACTCACCGCAGTAGGTGTAGATGTGGTTGGACTCCAGGAAGCGGACCTTGAGGTTGTGCAGGACGGCCGGCTCGTGCAGGTAGCTGAGGGCCGTGAGGTCGTTCTCGCCCACCAGGATGTCAGGGTTCCGTAGGAAGGGGAGCGGGTCTTTCGGACCGATACGGTACTCCAGGGGCTAAATGGTAAAAGGCGATGAATTAGTATATTACGTTTGACAGCCTGTAATTGGTGTTGGATAAAAGTATCAGTGGCTGAGATTGAGAAAGCGTTTCCAGCACACAACAAATATTGTCCATTGAATAATAATATAAAATATTAACGTGAATAAATATGAAATATAATACATATAAATATAAACAATAACTTATGTATGCAATGGATAGTTGCATTGTTGTATTCCCATGCCTTAGAGGGCGCTCTACTGAACGTCTCTACCTGCCTTCTTGTGTCACTTGTGACACAAGTGTTATCCATATATTATCCATATATTATAGTTATCCATATATTATTATTATATAATAAGAATATAATAATGATAAAGGTCTTTCTCCGCGTTTTAGCGCGCCTGATTAGTATTTTCCCCGCTTAGTGCTGATTAACACTGTCTTGCTGGTGTTATCCATAATAAACTGAGCATAATGAGTGGCGACAGGGTTACAGTCCCTGTCATGCGTGTAGGACTGGTCATTCATGTGAGATAATGGCATTGGTATGTACGCAATAGTGTGACTGTTTTGCATCGGCAATCCATCCTGTTTGTCCAATTACAGAAACAGTTTACAGTCCTGAGGCCATTAGGGGATTAGGGACCCCTCTAGGGGGCCCCTCTCAGCCATGCCACTGGTACCAGTCGGTGTCGGCGTGGTTACCGTCTCATCCTCTTGCTTGAGGTAAAGGATGGACTCCCCCTCCTTGTAGTCTTTGGTGATCTCCGCCGGCTTCCACACATCCTCAGAGTCGGCGATCCACACCCGAGTCCGCTGCAGAGAGGGAGGAACAACATCATCATCATCATCATCATCCTCTATGGGTTTATTTCACAGAGACATCTTTATTTAAAGGCCAACCAGACAACAACGGAATTTGCAGCAAAAAAATTAAAGTTATCATGAATCTTCCCAGACAGCTCGCTGCGTGAGCTATCTGAAGCATGGTAGTATAGCTCAGCTACTGTTGTTCACTATATAAGGAAAATCCTATGCCAGAATAGGATTCTATAATATGTTTGATATTGTACAGCATGGCTAAGGAGAGGAGGTGAGGTTATGGGTGTATGCATTAATTGCATTTTAATTTGGTCATCTAATTAATGATGAATTGAATGATACATTGAAGTATTATACCAGGGACATGACGGTGGTGTTCTTGATTTGTAATGATCGTTTTGGAGAGCCCCCAATGTATATTTTTAAAGACATGATTTACTTTATAGTCGTTGATGTTGGTGATTCAATTACAGGCCGTCATGGACTAGTTTAGACATATAGTGCGAGGGTGCTACCTGTAGGCCATCAGGCCACCGTGATGTAGACAGGGGGGTGGATGGACCCAGTACACGTGTTAACTTGGAGTGCAACAACCTAACCACCACAAAGCCCCACATGGTCTGAACCACCATCACCATACCACCACCGCCCTCACAGAGGAACCCGTTACCCTGGTTTGGGCCCCCTATGCCCTGCCCACACCCACACCCAGACAGCAAACCTCAGCACTTCAGGTCCCGCTTGGCTAAGGAAGACCGCAGGGCCACCTGGGAGCCATGTGTAGGCCCACCATGAGCATGCCAGGAGAAACTCATGTCCAGAGACGAGTCTGTCTGCAGCCTTCCACTGCACACAGAACCATGGTCGCATGACCTCTGTAGTCACATGACCTCCATGGCCACCATAGACGTTTAGAACCTTGTAGCATTATCAGCTAGTACGACTGCACGATTACGACAGAAATGATAATTTCGATTATTTTTAGTGCAATATTGCGATTATTCACTGCAATTAACAGATTATGGATTAAATGCATGTTCTGAAAGCCTACTGTATGTATATAAATTATTAATAAAAAAGCAATCCATTGCTAAGTGTTACCAGTTTGATTAGATTTTAATGTAACAGGCAAACAAAATCAGATTTATTCCAATTTTTATAAACTCACTGGGGCACCGTCTCACCCAGTAGTGGAGCACAGAGAAAATGATAATCTAGGCTGATGGGTTTTACATGCTCAGTATCTGCATGTGTAAATGTGGTTCTTAAGAGTCATCAACATGAACATGTTGGTAGATTTGCATGGAGATTTGGTGAGCTTATTCATAAAGTGTCTTCCTCTGTGGCTTCATAGTCAGGGCTGAAGGTTTTTAGTTTGGCCGGAAAGTCTCTTCAAAAGACCAGAATCCAATCAATCTATCTATCATCACCATCTCCTTAATTAGAAGGAAGAAGAAGCATTCTGTGCAGTCTTTGCATTATGCACAGTGTACGTTTGGGTTATTTTTCAGTTCATCACTTTATACATTGTATGAATACTTGCAACATTGGACTCTGATTCTAGTCATATTTCAAATATATCTTAATATATTAATTAAGGGGCCCCTAGTTAATCAATAAGTGACATTTTGAAGAGCCATTAAAATCCATTCCAAAATCCATCACTTTGGTGACATCACAAACATAGTGTTTACTTGACTGGAAGGAGTTGACTGGGAGACGGAAACTGCTGGATCTGTGGGTCTTATGACAGAACGCGGATGACATCACCAGTTTTATTTTCCATGCAAATCCACCTTTGAAAATCCAGAAAGTAATTTGAATAGCAAAACAGCATTCCCTCTCCCTTCTCTGATTATTCAACAGGAAGCAATGAAGCAATAACAACATAAAAATACATCATATATTTCTTGCTATCCAATTGTAAACGTCAAAGGCAAAACACTTCCAGAAGCCTGAGAGTCTTGAAGTGACCATCTTACCGTCCAGGTCTGTATAAAATGTCACTTCGAGACTCTCAGGTTACTGGAAGCGTTTTGCCTTTGACGTTTACAATGAGGAGAGTCCTAATAAAGCTTGGTTTTTATGGTTCTACCTATTCAGCTGGTCGGATGTTTGACAAGGCAGTGTCAGTATAATTCAATGTAAGTTTAATTTTGAAAACTAGGAAAGAGAAGATTGGCAATAAAGAGGATATTGGATGGATAGCGAGATTCTTTAGCCATTCAACTCTAGCCTCACATAAAAGCCTTGGTTTGTTGAGACAGCTGAGTCAAGTGGTTTTGTTTTAACGCAGATTGTATGTTAGTACAATCTGCGTTAAAGTAAAAAGTCAATTAGCAAGGGTGCAGTTTTGTACAAGACTGTAACCAAACCCGCTTGGGTGTCCACATCTGTATGGCATTGTCAGGCTTTCCCAGGCTTTCCCACAAATGTCCCAAGTTTCAAAGTTGCTGTTGCATGGTAAGTGACGAGTGGCAAACACAAATGTCTGTGCTCTCTTGTGGTTGGCCGAGAATTGACGAGGCTTTGGCCATGTTTATGGATGGAAGGATTTTCATATGGGCTAAAATCAATGCTGCGTGATGCACAAGTAACTTAAGTTCTACTTAATTTCTCTTCCACAGAGGAACAAACTAAGTTAATGACTTTCGTTTCGACAACATTACTCAAAGTCAACCCTTTAACCTACTGGCCTCTTGTGTTATTTGTTGAATCAAGGCTTGATTGTCATTTCATAATCCACCATCAAACTGGACTATTAGTTTCCTTACCAAAAACCAAACAAAAGAAATACAGCATGTGGTCAAACCAAGAGCAGTTTAAAGTTTCCACCAAGTACGGTGACAATATCAAGCAAATAATCCAGTCTCAAAGCAATTTTTCATATGCACACACACACACACACACACACACACACACACACACACACACACACACACACACACACACACACACACACACACACACACACACACACACACACACACACACACACACACACACAAAGCAGCTTGTAAATACATGTCACTTATAGAGTGGACAAGTCATCTTGCTTAAGGATACCTTTGCAAGCTGCGGACATCGGGCATCAAACTCAAAACCTTTCAGCTGGGACTCAAACACCCTAATCACTACACATGGCCCAATTATTTGCATTGCAGTACAGAGAGAATCTGGCCCGGGAGTTACAGAGAGTAAAAATAACCATACCATTGTCTATTGTGACTAATAGCTTACAAGGGAAAACTGGGCCAAAGTAAGGTCACGGCTGTAGGAATACTGACACTGGATGTCACTTGGTGATAGGTCGGATTTTAATTAAATCAACCAATCTTCTTTGTTGTTGTTCATCATCCTTCCGACAATGGAGCTGATGACGTCATTTGACACACTTTCTCCTTTTTTCATCTTGGCTCGGGCGCTTTTTCGTCGCCTCCCAAAGAAAATACATTAATCACACCACCGGCACATAGGTGTGTTCAGGGGACGGCTCTTGACTGTTTAAATAGTCCCCTGAAAGAGCGGCAAACGATGGGCCCAGCCAGCCAACCAGCTGTACTCTACAGAAATGAGTTCCCGTGCGGCGCAGATAAGCAGATATAAGCTGGGGCGAGATGCCAGGAGAGGAGGGGCGGGGCAGGTGGAGCAAGCAGAAGCTGCTCTACAGGTTTTGCCATGGAGGTGGGTGGGCGGTGTTACAAAAGAAATACAGCTGAGAGAGAGAGGGAAAAAAAATCTTCACCTGTGACTATACCCTGAGGGTTTTAAAACATACTGTCGAGAGAAAGACTTTCAAGAGACGTACCCAGTTATTTAAAAGGGCTTGTGCATTGTGATGTCACATCGCAATGACCGCCTTCATTTTGAAAGTATAGTCCTGAGCATTACAATGTTAATGATTTTGGTTATAGGTTATTGGGTTGTGGTCATTGTTTAGTAATTCATTTTGAAATTATTTGTCATTATGGAGTGACATTGTGTTTCTAATGCCAGACGTTGCCTAACAAAGTTCTGATTAACCTAGGATACGGTGCAATAAAAAGGTAAATTAAATGACATCTGCTCTGTGTAATAAGGGTACATTCAACTACAGCTAAATGTAATTTATTGGTTTACTACTAAAGTACACAAAACTATGTGTGTATGTACTTTTTTTTTTCTTTTTTTTTTACATGTAATCAAAAATCATAAAGTAATCATAAAGCTACAGCTGAGGTATATTAAACCGGTGAATGAACCTTCTGGACACGTTGTGCTCTCTGCCGCAGCCGAAACTCAGCCCCCTGTGTCAGCAGAGTGACATCACTCTCTCGGAAAGAGAAAGAACTGGGTGTGCCCGACGGGAAGAACGCAGACTGGACAACCGGGAACTTTGATCTGCACTCGGCTTTATGACATCACAGGAAACAATGACTTGCCGACGGGCCGGTAACGTGAGCTACGAGGAAAGTGAATACCTTATTGACCGAACGAATGACTGGACAAACAGATGGAAAAACAAATGGATGGACAAATTAATAAAAAGGGACAGACGGATGAGTCATCTGATGAAGGGAAGTCGGAAAAAAAATGGAGCAAGCGATCATTCCTCTGTCGTTGAATAAATAGAAGGGGATGCCAAGCCTGGCCTGTATCTTATGAGAACAAGAAGCCTCACCAGTAGGGCGAGGAGGAGGGAGACAGACTTCAGGACGCAATCATGCGTATCTCTGTACACACCGTCATCAAATGACTTAACACTTCCCCTGATACCTGGGGAAGAGTTGACGCTCTAGAGAGTTCTACTGGTCTGTTGACCTATAAGGTCGTAAAAATAGGACAGATGGAGTATAAAGTAAAATTAGCCTTGTAAAAACACATAACAAAACTTTGAAGCCCCTTATTGTTGGCTAGACGTAGCATAACTATTTATTCTTAAGTATAATTATTTGAATAATCGCCATAAATAGAGTTGTCTATTGATCAACAAAATGATGGAGACTTTCAATCACACTGTGAAACAATAACGTTTTCTGTATCCTTATCTTAAGATGTGAGTATACAGCATTTTATATGGGCTATATAACCAGAGAGGATTACACAAGTCCACAGAAAGCACAGAGGGTCAGACCACCTCAACCCAATCACACAGAAGTACAGATTGTGAACCTCAGTTCTGGTCTAGAAACACAAAGGAAGAACCTTTGATATACCTTGGGAGTGTGGCTTGCATCCATGACGTGTTAAAGCTGTGCGGAACTACAAAAAGATATAGAATTTACTTGTTTACAAGCCTTTCATAAATCCACTATTGTCTTTGTGTTTGCTGAAGCATAACAACCTAATCCCAAGCATTGAAACCCTCCTCTAGCAAATCCACCAACGATGCCAGGGCTCAAAGAAGCGTGTTATTATTAAGATCCTTCTGTGATTCTCCACAACCGGTGTGTCACAACAATGGGAAGGAAGGTTGCAGCCACTCAGGCTTACCCTACCCCTCAAGAGCAGGTTTCATATAACCACATTCCACCTACAAAACCGACATAAGGAAAAAAGAATCTAGTTAGGCCTCTTGTCAGTGGGGACAAAGTAAATCCTGCGAGAACAGCTTCATGGGTTAAAGAAAAGATGTCAAGAGAAGATGTAAAGAAGCAGTTCCCAAGCAGGGAACTGTTTGTTACAGTGTTAAGCCTAGTGAATACATCTCTGGCTGGAGCATATGTATGTGATAAGGTTTTTCATTCAATGTTTTCGATAAAGATATCCTTATTTTTTGACAGAGGGAGATTAACTTGATTTCAGCTGACTGCACTCCCAAATGTCCTGTCCAGGATTAATAAAGTTGAACATGCTACAGAGACAGATGGAAGACAGGGATTTAGTGTACATTATGTGGATTAATTGGCCTCATTAGGGGCTAAGGGACAAATAAGTAGCCCCCACATAGTGCACTTGAGTGTGGGCACTTGAACAACAGAAACAACAGCACTCATGCCTTTTTGTCAGAACCACATCATGTTTGGATAAATGAAATGTTTGACGAAAGATTTTGTTTGCTCCAATGCATAAAAGGTTGCCATGAAAAGTTTAGAAATCATGAACATTTTAACAGTGATATGTACTCATAAAGCACATGTCATATCATGTGACCTTGTATCACACCATATCTCATCTAAACCTAGCATGTCTCTTACATCACCAACACCTTGACACGCCTTTCTAAATAAACACTTATCTTCAAATAACACTTCCATAGTCCCTTTAATAGATTTGATCATGACATGCACATCGCAGCATATTGGAGTTTTGGCTTGCACTGCAGATCATATACATGATCTAGTAGGCCTACTGCCAAACAGACCTTTGTACAGTTGAATCCTGGCGTCTTATCAAGTCTAGTTCACGAATCATGCATACAAGTTTAACAGCTTCTGCTATGCACGTTGCGTGCCCTTCAGTGCCTAATGTCATATTTTGATCTTCATTAGTTCCTTTTCATGAACAAAATATAACAAACAGGCCTGCTGTGCTATGACAATGTATTCCACTAGGGGACAGGTGTTTGTTATTTTTACTTAACTGGTTAAATAACGCAGCAGACCTAGGCCTATTGTAAGGGCAAAGCCGATTACTTAAGATTAAATTGAATGAACAAAAGGCTTGAAGGTAAACAAGTAGATGTTAGTATTGTATGTTGTTGTATGTGTTATCGTTTTGTATTCAGCCAAACACAAAGTGAACCTCCAGCTGATGCACCTGTCCGTCTGATCCAATGTATCCGGTATATACTGCTGGGACAACCACTATACAAAAGTCTTCCAACAACGTATAGTATTAGTTACCACACACATTGTGCACACTTCAGTTTGAGCTTCATCTCAGGTCGATATATTCACATATACACACAAACACACACACACAACCAGCTCACCTGTGTGTACAACTCGTTCACAGACATCGTTCAGTCCACTTGATCTACGACCGCTCCATGGTAGACATTATAGATCACTTTTAGCTTCACATCAACTCGTAGTGTCCTAAACGTTAAAAAGTTAACATTCGGGTATTGTTCCGTTTATTTCCATAATAACTTCCACATTCGCGTCACGCCGCGGTATGAACTCCTGTTCCTGGTAACAGCAGGTGTCTCCCAGCGGGGAATCAGGCTGCTGCTGCTAGTCGCTATTGTCTTCTTCAAACACCGTGCGTTTTTCCAAAAACAAAACAAGAAGTTATTCCAAATGTTACACCGCTGTCAGAAAGTTGTACTTTTTGTACAACATAGCCAGTATTCTCTTGTAAACACGGGATCCATCTACTTCCTGTCAGCGATACCCATTGACCCGTTGGAGCGACACTTCACTGAACCGCAGACAGCTGGGCGGGGGGGGGGGGGTCATTGTAGACCTGTACCTGTGCGCCTTAAGCGCGACACCATGTGGACGGCGAAGGAACTGCACTCCCATCCCAAACGTAACCAGTTGGTCTGCTACGGTGTACTACCTGCCTCCTGGACGTAGACTCGCAAAAACAACCTACCTTAGCTCACCCGCTTAGACCTAACCATAAACAGCAAGTTCACAGCTATAATAACTGTTACACGAAATGCATGGGATAAAAAAATTGTTTACACATTCAAAAACAATCAATATCCCTCACTCCCCTTAAACATAAAAGTGCAGTACGTTATTAATAATACTTTTTGTTTTATCTTTTATCGCATATAATTATTGATCAAGTTTCAGATAAAATATGCATGAGGCAATTTAAAAACTGGAGTAAGTAAAGTATTTGAATGGTATAATCCATAACACCCCCTGGAAAATGTGACATACTCGTCAGATACCAGTTCCAGACGCAAGTTCTTACCTGACAATATGGATAATATTCACTCATCTTTCCCCCTTAGTGGTTTCCAGGACTAGAACCAATGTATTATTATGAAGTTGTCCTCAAATGACGCTGGGCTCTTTCAACAAAGCATTCCAAGCAGACATTCTGCTTGTATTCTGGCGAGGGCACTTGAGCAATATATTTCCAACTTGTCTAAGCGTACCGCGATCTTACTGCATAGAGTGATTCCTCCACTCCCAAACCACTCCTTCTGTTGGTATTGGGTGTTGACGGAGTTGAACCACTCTGAACAGCAAGTGATTCACCTGGCAACACGCATGACTCCTCTCTAAATCGTTGGCAACATTAAAGGTTGAACACACTTCTAAGTAGTTGAATTCCTGTCTGCAGACAAAGACAGACTGCAGACAAAGCCACAATCACGAGTTGGCAAATATCAAAACATCCTGTATTTCCTTTTTTTTTGTTCTGCGAAGGCGACTTAATAAATACAGATTGATTTCTTTGATACCATTTAACAGTGTAAAAGAATCCCGCATTTGCACGTAAATAACATTTTATTCATGCTCATGTGGCGTTTTACAGTGTGTGACATTGTTATACAATCTCAACGGTTAAGTCAATCTCCTTAGCCAGACACTAGTGAAACTCACTAGTAAATGGGTGTGTGGTCGTGGCGGAGGGGGAACATCTGAAGGGGTGCTGCCCCCTCACAGTGTTGGAGCGGGGTCTGGAGGACAGCGCCTCCTGGACCCTCTTGCTGTGCTGCTCCTGGGCCTCCAGGCCCCGCTGGTGCGCCATGCTCTCCTGGGCCTTCTGCTCCAGAGCCTGCTGCTCCCGCTGCCTGATCTGGGCCAGCAGGTCTGCCTGGTACTGCAGACACGCCCGCCGCTGGCTGCGAAGGGAGAGACGCAAAGGTAATATTGAACACGTTAGCACACCAGGATGACAACAACACCCAAAGGACTTGGAGAGGAAGGGAGGGAGGGAGGGAGTGAGAGAGAGAGAGACATAAGGACAGAGAGAGCGAGAGATGAGATTAAATGTATATCATATCTGATACTTCGAGTGAGAGCGAGGAAGGGGGAAGAAAGAGGTGGGTAAGGGGGAGAGAGGTAAGAGAGAGAAAAGGGGAAGAGGAGAGAAGAGTGGGAGAGCACTAGAATACGAGGAGTCTCCTTACCCTATCCTCTGCTCCTCGTCCACGATCTTAATCTCCTGGACGGCTCGGCTCAGTTCCTTCCTCTCCTCCTCCATCTGCTGCTGCAGATCTGTGTTCACATCCACTGAGAACACACATGCACACACACACACACACACACACACAGATACAAGTTGACCAATCCACATCCATCCATTGTGAACAAATGACTCAAGGGACAAAGGTTATGGCTGATATCATGTAGTACTACATGTGATTTAAAGCAGCTGTAGGTAAGATTTAGGAGCTTTTATTTTAGTGTCATTTGTTAGAAATGGCTAAGACATCCATCAGCTCTTAGTGAATGTAATGCTCTGGGAAAATATCTGATCCTAGTCCCTGCGCCTGCCTCAGTATTTAGACCATTCCGATTTCAGACCGCTCCCATTTCATATCTGGATTCAGGCAGGAACCCATCTTGCCTGTCAATCACAGGTGTGTGAAATGCAACACTTCTCAATGGCTGAGAAACGTAGGGAGGGAGGGAGCAGAGAGGGAGGGGCCTTCTTTTGATTGTTTACTTTCAAAATCTCGCCCTCGATCTCTCTTCACAACTCTGTTTGCTGACCTACAGCACATTTCAATCGGGACGCCTTTGCGCGCGCGCGCCGTACGTTTATGCTGGATCTGCAGCTGCCGAGTGGCCATCACATCGCGCATGAGGCGGTCGCGCCCCTCCCGCTCCATGCGGTTCTTCTCTGCCCGCCGCCGCCACACCTCCTGAAGCTCCGCCTCCATCAGCCGCTCATACTCGGCCTCCTCGCCCCGCTGCCGCTCCTGCTCTTCAGCCAGGTGCTGGCGGTACCTCTCCTGCTCCAAGCGGAGCTCGCTCTGCCGAGAGAGAGAGTGACAACGACAGTGACAGAGAGAGAGAGAGAGAGAGAGAGAGAGAGAGAGATAGGGGAAGAGAGAGACAAAAACAGTGACAGAGAGAGAGAGAGAGAGAGAGAGAGAGAGAGAGAGAGAGAGAGAGAGAGAGAGATAGGGGAAGAGAGAGACAAAGACAGTGACAGAAAGAGAGAGAGAGGAATATATATATTTTTAAATTTAAGAACTTCATTTTGTTCACATCACCTTTTTTGGGATAAAAGGAAAATTCATGAATAAAAAGATCACAATGTAAAAAGTATAGGTTATAACACACAGGAGTTAAGATACAAAATGCACAAGTTGATAGAGCCGAATATTAAAAGTTGAGGACGTACCATTAAGGATCCATAAATACATAGTACATACATACATTAGCACATAAATAAATACATCAAACCATAAAAAGTAGAGGTTATAAATATAGGCTATAACATACAAGATATCAAAGGTGTACTTTTAACTGCACAAGGTCGAACCCAGGTCCAATTCCCCCTCCCTTCCCCGTGACTGACCTTCCTGCGCGAGGCGTTGCGGCCCTGGTCGTGCCCTGGCTCCAGGAGCTGCTGCAGGATGCTGATGTCCAGGGCCAGCTCGTCCTGCTGCTGCCTGCCCAGGCGCCTCATCTTCAGCCGCAGGTCGCGGTCCAGCTGCCTGCGCTGGGCCTCTTGGGCCTGGAGCTTCTGGAGCTGCTCCCTCTCCTCCGCCAGAGCCAGCATCTCCCTCTGCTCCCGCTGGATAACACACACACACACACACACTTATGTGACCCGTGTGTGTGTAAGTATGTGGGTGTGTGTGTGTGTGTGTGTGTGTGTGTGTGTGTGTGTGTGTGTGTGTGTGTGTGTGTGTGTGTGTGTATGTGTGTGTGTGTGTGTGTGTGTGTGTGTGTGAGACCCATCTGTGTGTGTGTGTGTGTGTAGCCTGCATCTCCCTCTGCTCCCGCTGGATAACACACATATGACCTGTGTGTGTGTGTGTGTGTGTGTGTATGTGTGTGTGTGTGTGTGTGTATATGACCTATGTGTGTGTGTGTGTGTGTGTGTGTGTGTGTGTGTGTGTGTGTGTTTGTGTATATGTGAGTGTGCGTGTGTGTATATGACCCATAAGTCTGTGTGTGTGTGTGTGTGTGTGTGTGTTATTGTGTGTGTTGACCCGTGTGTGTGTGTGTGTGTGTGTGTGTGTATGTGTGTGTGTGTGTATGCGTGCGCGTGTGTATGCGTTCCAACCCATTACGAGTGCGCGTGGTCCACTCGATCAACAACCAAACCAGTCGAGTCAAACAAGCAAACAAAAAAACAACACGCAAAACAAACGACGACAATCAAACCACCCACCAGCAGCTGGGCCTCCTCCTCCTTCAGCAGCCTCCGCTCCTCCCTCCTCCTCTCCGCCTCCTTGGTCTGCCAGCCCAGCACCTCCGCCTGCTGCTGGTCGCTCCTCCTGCGCCGCAGCGCCTCCTCCTTCTCCCTCGCCTCCTTGGCCCGGCGGTCCGCCTCCCACAGCTCCTGGAAGACACCCTCCTCCTCCTCCTGCTGGCGCCGCTGCGCCTCCTGGCGGAGGAGGAGCTGCTGGCCGCGCTCGGCGCACACCTGGTCCTGCCCGCGCCGGCTCTGGACCTCTCGCAGCTCGGCGCTCTGCTCCCTGGGAGGCACCAATCAGAAGAGGCATGGGACAACGGGGCGCTCCAGTGGGGTTTTGGCTGCCGAAGCCGGATGCGTCTGGGTTTCAAACCCCTGATTCCCTTAGGTTTACCTATTAAGGTGTTCTTAAGCAAGACACTTTCCTTATACATAGCGGCTCCATTGACATGGATCTGAATTCACCGTATTCACTTAGGATGCTGAATGTGCCACGAATGTGCTGCAGCATGCTAAATGTAAATAATAATGGATTTGAAAAACAATCGTTATTTGAACTCCATTTTTATTATTTCAACTTCATCAACCGTGCTGATTTTGAGAGGGCATATCCATATGACTGACATCATAATATGTTGATTGATATGCAGTATCTGACAAGAACAAGCCAACCACCTACCTGAACTGTTGGTCCAGCTTATCCGCGACCAGCTGCTGTCTCTCGCCCTCTCTCCTCTCCCTCAGAGTCCTGGCCCTGTCCCTCATCCTCTCCTGTCTCTCCAGTATCGTCTCCCTCTTATCCTCCATCTCCTCCAACTGCTCCTTCTCCTCCGCCTCCAACAGACTATGCAGCCTTCACAAAATAAACCACAGACGACGACTCTTAGAATGACATGGGTACAAAGAGAAAAGCCCCTAAAAGCACCAACAAACACGCCAATCCACCCACCGCTCTCTCCTCTCTTCTATGCTGGTCTGATACTGGTTCATGGCGTCCTGGACGTGTCTCTCGATGGTCCCGGAGATGATGCGGCGGTCGGTGTGCTTCTGCCAGGTGGACCTCATGTCCCATGTCTGCTGGTACTTGGTGAACTCCAGCACCTTGTGTCTGGCCTCTTCTTGTTTCCTCCTCTCCAGGATCAGGTGGTCCGCGGGCCTCGACAGGGTAGGTCGGGCCCTCTGTGTGTGAAATAAAATACAGTGGTGGTCAGAGTTATTTTAGTGCTTTCGATCTGGTTACCATTAGCAGTGGTAGCAGGTGTGTTAACATTATATCTATTTTTTTATCCATGTAGGCCTAATTGTATTTATGGTTTAATTTTATTATTTTTTGAAAATGTGTTTATTTGTCATCATTAATAATTGTGTATATAATATATTGGTTTTCTTTATTATTCCGAGTAGGCTATGATCAGAGGAAAGTAGTGTAACCGAGGGTTTTATTGTCGCCTATACTAATAAAGTATTAGGTATGTAGTACGAGCATGATAGAGGCCTATCGCCGGGACAAATAAATTGCGTTGAAGTTCGACGCAGAGTTTAGTTGCATGATGGTTATTGACGTAGTTGGTGGCTAGCATGCAAATACATTATACAAATCGTGATTAAACTACTATTTTTAAGACTAACCGACGTTTTAACAAGAGTGAACCGTATGACAACCTGACACCTGGGAACTCACCAAAGCAGTGGAATGAGGAGTGGGTCCATTGAATTCCCGACATTGAGGCTTATATCTCTGATTTACAATCATTGTCAAACAAAACGTGTTTGTTTTGTGCGTTGTATGCTGTGGCTCCGGATAACTCGCAGCCTCCTGCCACGGCTCTTGGATCTCATAATGTTGACATAATGCTATGGTAACCTAACACAGTATTCTGTTTGAGGGGCCATCAGCGACACCTAGCGGTTTGTTCAATACTCTATTATTAATCTTCATTGAAAAGTCACAAGGACAGACAGAAGGACAGACATTTTCAAAGGTTAAATTGAATCGACAAAATGCACAGGGTAACTCAACTTGTATGTTTATGTGCCACGTTTACACTTGACTACAATTGAAACGGGTGTTGTTACACAAGACTAAATTGTAAATACAAACTGGGTTCATTTCCATGTTATTCTGGAGTGCTGCTATATACATTATAAGAAGGCTGATTAACAGTGTTTCTGACAGTTTAGGGTGGGAAATGAGTCCTTAGCCCAAGTGAAGGAGTTCAAGTAGGCCTACATCGGGGTCTTGTTCGCGAGTGAGGGTACGATGGAGCGTGAGATTGGTCGGAGAACCGGAGCAGCGGGGGCGTTATTGCGTTCGCTTTACCGCACCGTTGTGACGAAAAGAGAGCTGAGCCGTAAGGCAAAGCTCTCGATCTACCGGTCGATCTTCGTTCCTATCCTCACCTATGGTCATCATGAGGGATGGGTAATGACCGAAAGGACGTGATCACGGATACAAGCGGCCGAGATGAGTTTTCTCAGGAGGGTGGCTGGCTTCTCCCTTAGGGATAGGGTGAGAAATTCAGTCATCCGGGAGGAACTTGGATTAGAGCCGCTGCTCCTTTGCTTAGAAATGAGTCATTTGAAGTGCTTCGGGCATCTGGTAAGGATGCCCACTGGACGCCTCCCTTGGGAGGTGTTACAGGCACGACCAGTGGGGAGGAGACCCCGGGGAAGACCCAGGACTAGGTGGAGAGATTATATCTCAACACTGGCCTGGGAACGCCTCGGGATCCCCCCGTCAGAGCTGGTCAATGTGGCCCGGGTAAGGGAAGTCTGGGGCCCCCTGCTTGAGCTGCTGCCCCCGCGACCCGACGCGATAAACGGATGACGATGAGGATGATGAGGACAGTTTATGATTACATGCTAGGCTTTCATGCTACATATTTTGCTCATATCAGGCATTCTGACAGTGTAACATTGCATCTGTAATGTGCAGGGAGGTGGAGAAGATGATGGTAATCATGCCTTAAATAAATCAGATTTTGTATCTCCAGAGATGTTCTCCATTGCTGCTGCTGTTGATGACGTTGATTGGACTACATAGGGGGCGTCAATATGTAGAAAGGGTGCCCCTCGGTGGTGGGTTTCGGTACTCGAATGTAAAACACCTGTGGGATGTCTACATTTTCCTTTTAACTACCATGCTTTTCCGTGTGATGGATTGTAAGGCCATGATCCTCCTGGATTAAGTCTGCCTCTCATGGGCTTTTACACTCTCTGTCTCCTTGGCAACAGCTGTAGTCTACTTCTTGGTTGTCTGGTTGCCAGCAGCTGAGCTCAGCCAAAAGCAAATACAGATAGACGTTTTCCATGCTGTTAAAATCTACAAATGATGCCTCACAGCCACCCATTTATATACACATTTTACAACCAGCTGGTTTGGGGCAGACACTTGACACGCCTGGAAGTATAAATCCGCCTTTAAAGGTTCTGGGTTTTATCCATAATGTCTGCAAGCATCCAGATGCCCCTACCCCCTCCTCAATGACATGGATCTAAAAGGATTTGGAAATAAATCAATCAATTATATATTATGATAATAAATAAATAGTTATATATATCATAATGATATATATATTTTTGAGCATGGTCAAAATACAGTAAATACATTAATACAATTAAATATAACACCTTTTTAAAAAGTTGGCCATCACAGTTTCACAATGTTTTTGCGCTAACTACTCTGCAATCAATTTCTTGTAAGGCAAAGCATCGCCGCCTAACCTGAGTTGACAGGTCTCCCTAGGAGGAGTTTGTTGAAATACAAGGCGAAAAAGTGAAAAAATTCCATTCAAAATGGGCAACTTTGACGGCACGCCACGGACACGCCCTTCAACGTACAGTCACAAATGTTATAGTGTTCGTTCAGCTCCATCTTATGACTGCACTGACAAATTGAAGCAGATCCGATAAATTCCCTGGGAGGAGATTGTTCAAATACAAGGCGAAAAAGTGAAAATTGCTACCGAGAGTGAAAAAGAAAAAATTGAAACTTCCGGTGGGTTTTGGGGCATGTGTCCAAGAGGCTTTTCTGTAGGTATTGGCACGTTGTACGTGGCCTACCGAGTTTCATACATATTGGTGAAACGTGGCGCAGGGGTTGCTTTTTAAAGATCCTGTTGGGGGCGCTACAAAGATGACAAACACGATTTTTGGTATGTGAGCTACAGGCACCAGTCTACACGTGCCCTGTGAATTTCATATTCATAACTATTACGGTCTCCGCAGAGTGATTTTGAGCCTCTGGCGGCCATGTTGTTTTGCCAATGAACTTCATTTTACTTGAACAGTTGGAACTTTGGTCCCCAACGGCCACTAAGTTAGTTCCGCTCAAATCAAACATTGCGTCTATGAACTGTGGCTATTTTAGTGACAGGCCACGCCCATTTCGATGGCACGCCCCATTTGAAAAAATGCTGACTTTATCTTGTTCAGAATTTGATTCTGAACAACTTTAGTAGAGGGGTCCAACATCATAGGAGTCTGATTCATGTAGATATGTGCAATTTACTATTTTCGGGGTGAAAACCACACCCCTTTTAGAACTGAATGGCTCATGGGTACTTTCTACTTTATTGTACAGACTAATTCTTATGTCAGATTGAAGATAATGGGCCATAGATTACATGTGCCAAAAGATTTTTGTGAAACTCAAAAAACCTGGGATCCTTAGGCAATTTACTGTTTTTAACTAAATTCAAAATGGCGGGAAATCTGGCTACCGTAAGATATAAGTTAGTGTCTGCAAATTTGTTCATCATGAGGATTTGCATGTGTGGCCAAAGTTTCATGAGTTTAGGTCAAACTGGTGACGAGATATGCTTGTGTAAAGGTTGAAATTTTGGCATAGTTGGTATAGTGCCACCTTGGGGCCAATCTGAATTAGACGGCTAGAATATCTAAGTTAAAGCAGTCCCACCAAATGTGCCAAATAAAAATTAGTTTTCGTATATGTTCAGGGGGGGGGAAATGCAGTCAAAAGTAAAGGAAAAGAATAATAAGAAGAAACCCAATAACAATAGGGACCTTGCCGGTTTCGGCTCGGTCCCTAAAAATTGGAAGATTGATAAGTCACACACTCTTGCTTTAAGTCGCACGTGCGCTTAAGTAGGTTGTAGGCGCGCTTTAGTAAGTCAAGCACTTGTGTGCTTGACTTACTCTCTTACTAAAGAGCCCGTGTGAGCTATAAAACAAAAAAAATGACTCCCATGTCACCTCGTAGTGGGCCATGTGCTCAATCAAGAATGTGTGACTCATTTAGCAATAGATAGTGACTTAACAGACATGCATAAACATGAAAGCCTTTGAGATTTCCCTTTTAATGGGTTTTGGCAATAGACTAGGCTGCTTCCAGGCGGCCATTTAATTCATGCCCTCAATGTGCCAAATATTGTACAGATATTTCTTAGTGTTTTCAGCATCTGGATGTCTTTTCAGTTCTCTAGATTAATTGGTGCTACACGTCACTAGTTTTCATGATATGGCTTTGACTGTTTAATCTTCTCCCACAGCAGAATTCTCTGAAATATGAAAAATAATGAGGATTATCTTTCTTTTCATATGATAACTTTTTTGTTGGTGCAAATGTCTAGTTTATTATGCTGTTTTTAAGTGATATCATCATTTTGAGTAGGCACATACATAAATAACATGTATTTACGGCCATATTACAAAGTTCTTATTATATAAGATATACGTTTTGTATAATCTTACACAAAAACAAGGTTTTCAACAACATTTCTCTCAGGAGTTTTATTTAAAAATCATTTAGCATAACATTAAACACAAAAAATCGACCTGGCCATCAAGTTCTAGATCTAGATCTAGAATTAGACCCATGAAGACTAGTAGGTAAAGACTTAGGCCATTGAAGGGGAGTGGCAACAAAATATTTCCCTATAAAAATGGTGCCCTTGCCATCAACAAGGGCAAGGGTCAACAAACAAGGGTAAAAAGATAATACATACAATGTCTGAAAACTAAATATGGCCTGCCGTTTTACATTCTGATCTGTAATTTTAGCCAACAATTATTTTCTGATAATGGTATTATTCAGACACATGGAAGTGAAAGAGAGAAGTAGCACATATAGTGGTGTATGCATAGGTCCATTACACAGGATCATAATGTCCCGTATAAAAGGTTATTTTCTGGAGACTTATCTGTAGCAAATCGCAAAACTTAATTTCAGTTTGATGACAACCTAAATTTTGTCAAAATCCCCAAAATGTAGGACATGTAGGATTGGTTTAACCTGTTTTTCTGACTTTTTGTTTGAAATGTAAATGAGAACAGATACTAAGATTCAGACTTTTCATTGCTCAGTAAACTGATAAGGAGATGATCGAACATGAAAACAGACAATTCAAAATAAAACCCACAAACACACACACACACACACACCCACCCACACACACACACACACACACACATAGTTAATGAAACACTGTGGGCTGACACAGGTAAACAGTGAATTAGGTCGGGCCTTGTTTCCTTGTCTCCATACTACAGTGATTCTCCATGTTGAGTGCCGAACTCCTGGAAGTCCTCTGGGATGGTGTCTGCGGAGTGGAGAAGCGAGGTCATTAAATGGAGCTCATAAAAAATGGATTCATGGCTTGGGGCTTGGGGAGCTTTGAATATTACAAGCCTTGATCCCTGGGTCATTTACATGAAATTGCATCGAGGACAGTAAAGACACGGCATAGATAGAGCATATTAATTTCGAGGCTGGATGGAACATCTCTGGTGAAGGGGGGCGAGAGAGAGAGAGACCACTCCTCACCGTTGCAGCGGTACTTGAGATTGGACCAGATGATGTTTTCCTGGGAGAAGCAGAACACTCCGAGCCGCCCTCCTCTCATGGTGGTGTCGATGGTGACGCCGGAGTCGGCCACCAGCTCAGTTCCCTCGTAGAATCGGGCTCTGGGAACACAGACAGTGAGCAGGTTTAGAATATATAGAAATAGGTGGATCGAAAGTCGTTCGGTCTCAGTTCATTTTGAGCGCACAATAACTAGAGTCTAATCCCTGATCCCGATTCGGATCGGGTTCTGATCCATCAACCGATCAACCGATCATCGGATCAACAAATCAATGCAGTAAGCAGCCAATCAATCATTTAACCAATAAGATAAAATAAATAAATGGATCAAACAACGGATCAACGGATCAATGGATCAACGGATCAATCCAGCACGCACGCTACCAATCACTCATTCAACCAATCTGTTATGAAAGATTTGAATGAAGGATGCAATCAATAATCCACTCAACCACCAATCAACCAGTCAACCAATAACTGCTGGAGTGATCATGATGGCAGAGCTGAGTTTCAATGGGCCTCCTTAACCAGTGTGAGGGCATTTCTCGTACAGGACACAATCATCTCCTCCAGCTGTGTCGGTGTCTCGGGGAGGGGCGTGGTCTCTCACCGGATGTACCCCACCTGGGGGCGGTGCTGCAGGTACCAGCGGTAGGACACCTTGTCCTTCCAGCCCACGTTCCTGGGGTCCTTCCACAGCAGGCGCACCTGGTCGTTGGTGTCCCCCGTGTGCCACAGGGAGTTCCTCAGGTGCTCGCCCGGCCCCGACGTGGACTTCACCGCCTGGGACGAGAGAGAGAGAGAGAGACAAAGAGACAGAGTGAGAGAGAGAGAGACAAGAGAGAGCGACAGGTTGAGAGAGAGAGAGAGAGAGAGAGAGAGAGAGGGATCTTATGAGATGAAATGTACATAATATCTGATGTATAACATGTACTTTAGATATTTATATTTATGTTATATATATCATATATAATATATGACATTTAACATTTAACATAAAAGGCACACTTATGACATAATATTATCATATATATGAGGAAGCAGATATTCTAGCAATGATTCATTCGTTCATAAGAAAATTGAGGAGGGGCTTTATAAATCCTAAACTGTACGTGGGAATTTCACGATTCATCATCGATTAACAATCCACGAATCACACGACCATCCCTACATGTGATTATTGCTAATGTTATTAATTATATATTCCTTTAGTTGATTTTACCTTGAGCTGGATGCCCGGCTCGGCCACAGCCCTGAAGGGCGTGGCCTGCCAGTACGTCTGCTCCGTCTGCTTCCACATCACCACGTAGAACGACGAGGAGTCCTGGTAGCCGAAGATGAAGCCGGCGTAGTCGTCGTCCGTCACCGTGTTCACGTGGAACGTGCCCTCAAAGTCCACGCCGCTGAACGCCGTGTAGCCTAGACGCCGCAGAAAAAACAAACAGACGCCATTACGGTACCTTACACTGTTTGCGTTACTTCATTACGTTTTTTTGTCATTCAAGATAAAGGCTATGTTGTTTTTTTTACCGACAGCAAGTCCTGGGTCACTATTCATGGTCTGAACGATCTCCATTCCCTGTATGAGAAAAGAATCAAGAAAGAGGAATTAATTAATAAATGATTGGATTGACAGAACGGCTGTAGTCATTGGATGATTCTGTATGTGGCTTGAATCACATTTGTGGCTTAGCATAATTGTTCTGTTAAATCATGCATGACATTAGTGTGGCGGCCCGCCCACCTGATTCAGGACCACCCAGTTAGGATCGATTTGGGCGTCGCCCTCGGGGTCGAGCACCACCGTCTGATAGGCCCGGAAGTCCGTCAGAGTCACCTCTGCGTTCTCGGGGCAGATGTCGATCCTGTCAATCACCTTGTCCTGGTCAAAGTCAGACTCGCATATGTCGCCCACTCCATCATCTAGAGAGGGAAGGAGGGGGTGCGGACTGAGTGAACCAGCAGAGGGCACGGGGACAAATCTAGTCTCTAGGTTCCTGAGAGTATCAATGTGTTGAGGTGCGATGTTTGGAACTAGAGATTGTCATTGATGGTCTCGCCTTCCACAATAAGAGCGTAATAGGATCCCTCTGCTTCTGCATTGTTAGGTGACATAGGTCATTTATGTTGTAGGATGGTCTGAATTATCTCGATTTTATATCTTTGTCCAGTTTTTCCTTGCCTTTTAAGGGGATTGTATAATGTGGGCCTGTGAGAATTCACTTTATCTTTTGACTTTTCACCTATTATACCTCATCTTTGTTGTGGTCATCACTAAAACAGATATGCATGACACGATCCACGGACAGAGTCGGTAGCGTTTGACACAGTATCGGGGTCAAAGTCGGGAGACTCACTGTTGTCGTCTATCTGGTCGGGGTTGGGCACCAGCCTGCAGTTATCGGGCCCCGGCGGCAGGAAGTCGGGCACGCCGTCATTGTCGTCGTCGTCGTCGCACTCGTCCCCGAAGCCGTCCTTGTCCGTGTCCAGCTGGGAGCTGTTGATCACCAGGGGGCAGTTGTCCTTGCTGTCCTGGTGACCGTCGCCATCGCTGCCGGGGGGGAGGAGGAGGAGGAAGAAGTGACACGTCGTGCGGACGTACATTTGCATGAGGTGACATTTTGGGGAATGATTGATGAGGATTGATGGCGGGAGATGGCCGGCGCGGTGTACCTGTCCTGGTTGGTGTCGCAGGAATCGCCGACCAGGTCGTTGTCAATGTCAGACTGCGAGGGAAGGGGAAATATATTGTTGAATACACAGGATGTAGAATGTATTACACATGTCCTGTTATTTGATGGGGTCCTGCTTGTTGTTTTCTTCTTTCTTCCTTTTTCTAATCAAATCGAATCTCATCTAATGCAATATAATCATATTCAATCAAATCGAATTGAACCTAGTCTGATTCAGTAAAATCGACTGCGGTCAAGATTAAATCAAATCTACTATAGTCTCGGCTGATCTAGTCTGACGTGATCTACTCTACTCTAACCCTAACCTAACATAAATGAATCTACTCTAATTTAATTTAATTTAATTTAATTTAATCTAATCTCATCATTTCTAATTGAATCAAATTAAATCCAATCTGATCTAAAGTTCTATGTGCTCCCTGGCCGGCTGGTTCTGTGGTCCTCTTGCCTGGTTGGGGTTGGGTATATCTGGACAGCTGTCACAGGCGTCTCCCACGCCATCCCCGTCCCGGTCCACCTGGTCCCGGTTCTGGACGCGCTGGCAGTTGTCCAAGAAGTTCTTCAGACCTGACCCAATCGATTCCAAACAGTGGGTGAACCTCAACGGTCGGTGAACTCAAACATGGTCATTTACAACGGGATCACATTGTGTCACAGTGAAACAATCATAGCAATGAATCATTGTAATACGCAACTGATGACGGCACAGATAGTGGTGCTTGGCTTCCAATAGAGGGGTACTTGGTTTAGTTCTCTATTGTACCGTGGCGTACCTGCATAGCATCCTTTGGCAAGATGCCTTTCACATCGTGCATAATGAAATCTGCTTTACATTACAATCATCTGCTTGAAATTCAAAACAGTAGTATTTGAATTCTGTTGACGGAAACGTAGGAGGAACAGTCCTACATGGACTACAGCCATGGTGGACGTAGGAGGAACAGTCCTACATTGACTACAGCCATGGTGGACGTAGGAGGAACAGTCCTACATGGACTACAGCCATAGTGGATGTAGGATGACCAGTCCTACATTGACTACAGCCACGGTTGATGTAGGACGACCAGTCCTACATTGAAAAGTCCTACATTTGCGCTCAGCCACGCCGGAAAGCCCCCAGGGGAGAACGTAGCCAGTTCATCCAGAGCTCACACTATTCTAACTCCATGATAGCCCTCTATTGCTGCTTCTGTTCTAGGATTCCCAAAGGCACTCGAACATAAAAGGAAAAACAAAAAATGTAATACATGAATTGGCCCCCCGAAAAACCCTCGCTTCTCATCGAGTACGGTTTTTAAATACATCGGCCACTAGAATGCACTGTTGCACCATCGTAGCACCTGAACCGGCCCCAGCACCATATTTCAGCGTTCATCCCCAGGCAGGTTGCAGCCAGCAGTCAATCGGCAGCCATCTGTAGAGGCAGAAACCTATCGGCTATTTGCTCAGCCTGAACTTATGGTGGAGGCTGAGCAGAGTCAATCCGAGCGATAACATGAGCAAACAGATGGTAAGTATCCGCCACGCTTTCACTAAAGGCTTACCCTGCTATGTTAACAGGGAAGGTAAATGGAGAGATTTAGCCCTTTTGAAATTCTATCGGCGTGCGCATACGCAGGTGCGCTGGGGAAAAAAGAGCTGAGCATACATAATATCGCCTCAAAGGCAATTTGTATCATTTATGCGCGTGCATGCTGTATACGCCTTCCGCCTTTTTTCCCCACCTTTTCACACACAAGTCCCCACAGACGATTACGTAACTCTAGCTTTCTGTGGGGCCTTTCCATCTGTCCTTCTCAAAACAAACAAGAAAAAAAAAACAAAGTGACTAGACAAGTGGAACACAGACATTTCAATGTGCCGTGACTTTGAACGTCTGAGTCGGACGGTCCGAGCATGTGTGCGTGTGTGTGACTGTGTGTGTGTGTTCTGTGGTCCACCGTGGCTTCGCTTCCCCTACCGTCTCCGTCCATGTCGTCATCGCAGGCGTCCCCTTTGCCGTCGCCGTCCGTGTCCCTCTGGTCGGCGTTCTCCACGTGGCGGCAGTTATCGCAGGCGTCTCCGTGGGTGTCCTTGTCGCTGTTCCTCTGGTCCACGTTGGCCTTGAGCCAGCAGTTGTCCTGGGAGGAGAAACAGGCACAGAACCAGATGTTTAGGGCATGAGTTGTGCGTGTGCGTTAATATGTAATATGTGCAGCATTTAGCATTAATATGTGCAGGCTCATGTGTGTGTGTATGTGCATATGTGTGTGTGTGCGTGCACGTATGTGCATATGTGTTTGTGTGTGTGTGTGTGTGTGTGTGTGTGTGTGCATATGTGTGTGTGTGTGTGTGTGTGTGTATGTGCGTTAAGTCAGCCCGGCCCAACAGAACATCCGAGTGTGTCTGAGTGTGTGTGAGTGTGTGTGAGTGTGCCTTCACCGACTCTGCTGGCCAAGTCACGTCGGACCAGTCTGGGATGGGTTTGTCCAAATGTTTATTAATGCGTGCATGAGAGACTTTTATTCCCTGTCTGTTTAGAGAGAAGCGTTTCCGCGGGGACGCCAGGCCGAAGGCTATCACAGGGATGCGGCTTGCATATAATGCATCGCACGTGTGCTCACAATGTGTGTGTGTGTGCACGTATGTGCATATGCGTGTGTATGTGCATATGTGTGTGTGTGTGTGTGTGTGTGTGTGTGTGTGTGCATGTATGTGCATAATATGTGTGCATATGTGTGTGTATGTGAGTATGTGTGTGTGTGTGTGTGTGTGTGTGCGCGCGTGTGTGTGTGTGTGTTTCGACCCCCTAACCTGCTCATTTGGAATCCCGTCACCATCTGCGTCTCCGTCGCACGCGTTCCCCTGTCCGTCATGGTCGGCGTCCTCTTGCCCGGAGTTCGGAACAAAGATGCAGTTGTCCTGGCAAACGACAGTGTAAACACGCGGTGTAACCAGGTGGCCCTGCACATACATCCATCTGGTGGATTTAACAGGTGACACCAAGGGGCAACCAATCACTGCCCTCGTATCTGATTCCTACGGCGAACCCTGCAGATGCATACGTCTGGATGTTTGGATGCTTGGACACAAAGAGCAACCCACTACTGCTCTAGTTTCTGATTCCTACGGCTAACCCTGTGCATACACATCTGGTTGGCTGCATTGCCTCCATATATAAACCCTACCGACCTGCCCTTTAATGACATGTATATTTAATACAATCACAGTCAGTCTCATTGGATGAAACCGTCTGCTAAATGACTGAATAGAAATTGAAGGAGAGCCCACTTAAAGTGTCGTCGTTCCCGTATTGATTGACTGTATGATTAGTTCTCAGCCTCCCTCGGACGACAGCGTTTGCCGAAGATGAATACATCTAAATGTAAATGTGAACATCAACACTTTCATCAATTTGATCTGCTGAATTACGCCGAAGCGAGAGACGGGTTGGTTATAAGCACTCCACAACCTCCCTCTAGCCCTATACACACAGTACCCCGGAACCATTAAGCACTATACACACAACACCCTGAAACCATTCCAGTACAAGACACAGTACCCTGAAACCATTAAGCACTATATACACAATACCCCGAAACCATTTCAGCACTATACACACAATACCCCCAAACCATTCCAGCACAAGACAGAGTACCCCAGACCCTTCCAGCACTCCCCCGCAAACCTTTTTACAGCTGGGGTCCTTGCACTTGAGCTTCTCGTCCGGTAATCCGTCGATATCCGTGTCCTTCCCACAAAGGTATCCGTTGCCAGCCCAGCCGATGCCACACTGCCAAGTTGAGGGAATGTTTTAAGTGCTTCATCTTTTGTTGTGGTTGATGTTGTTGTGTTTTCCTTTTCATCTGAAGAAGTGCATGAGTGTATGTGCTTATTTGTGTGTGTTTCTGTTTGTCTTGTGTTTATGTGTTTATGTGTGTGTGTGTGTGTGTGTCTGTGTGTCTGTATGTGAGTATTTGTGAGTGTATCTATGTTTGTCTGTGTGAGTATGTGTGTGTGTGTGTGTGTGTGTGTGTGTGTGTGTGTGTGTGTGTGTGGTTGTGCATGGGTGTCTGTGTGGGTGTGCATGCGCAAGTGTTTATTTCTGTCTGGTGTGTGTGCGTGGTGCATGCGTGCGTGTGTCTGATTTGTGCGGTGCATATGTGCGTCTACGTGTGTGTGCGTATGTGCGGTGCATGCGTGTGTGTGTGTATATGTGTGTGAGCAGCAGCGTGTCTACCTGACAGGTGACGGAGCCGTCTCTCTCTATATTACAGTTGGCGTTGATGTCGCAGGGGTTGGTCAGGCTGTTGCCACAGCTCATCTCTGGCTTACAGCCCTTCACCTGGTCTCCCGTGAAGCCTGTCTTACAGCTGCCACAATGATAGGAGCCCTACAGAGGAGTACAGAGCGATGGAGCCAGGGCAGAAAACACACAAGGCTCATAAATAAAGACGGACATCGGTATGGTCGTCTAAATCGTAACCACAGAGTGTATAGTTATCGTATTGTTTATGGTGCTATCATTGTCATTTTGTTATTAAAGAGTTTATAGTTTTCGTCGTCGTATCGTTAGCACATCATTAAAAGTTAGTATTTTCATCTCGTTACCATAGTGTTTGTAGATTTACCATTGTCATAGTAGCCACTGAGTTTATAGAGTTATCGTTGTCACATAATTACCAGAGTTGAAGCTTGTCGCTGTCATAGTAACCACAGAGCTGATCGATTCATCATTGTCTTATGTACCACAGAGTTGAAAGAGTGACGGTTGTCATAGTTACCACTGAGTTCTGACAGTCAGAGTTTGTGGTGCAGCCTCCGTTGCCGCCTTTGCATTCATCAATGTCGTCGCAGACCTGGAAGAGGAAGATGTTGGTGATTAGGATGTGAACATTTAGTTTTAAATCAAAGAAGTGTTTTAAAGTTTTAAATGGGAAAAGGGAAAAATGCCCAAAAAAGACATTGTGCAGGCAATACCATAATATTAATAACAATCATAATAATACAAATGATATAAATAGGACTACTACAAATAAGATTATATATATGCTATTGATCCTAAACAGGAAATGACGGGAGGGTCGGAAAATGGCTACATCTACTACTACTGCTGCTGATGATGACGAGGATGATGATTAAGAAGATTATGATTACAATAACAACGAATTGCATTCATACAGCACTTCCCAAGACATCCAAAGGGACCACGACAGCGACGCAACGGCAATAACAACAACAACAGAGGCAAACAGATACAGACAAAGAGCGAGAAGCAGGAGATCAGAACAACTTCTCTCAGTACTCGCCTGCTTGTTGGTCTGAGCGAACAGCACGCCGACCCCTTCGATGGCCATGCCGGTGTACCCCATGGGGCAGGCCTCACAGCGGTACCCCGGGGCTGTGTTCACACACTTCACTCCGGGGTAACACGGGTGGAACTGACACTGAAACACACCAGAGCACAGCAGCTCTCTCAGGGCTTTGACCTTTTCGTTTTGTTACGGCGGAAGAGAGCTATACCCCGTCGTAAGCACCTTTGCGGTCGCATCGTTTCTTCGCCGCTCCGACGTAGATGAATGGGACCGAAGCGGTTAGGTAATAACTAATCGGGGACACAGCTGTCGTACTATGTTATAGCGGTAATGTTATAGATGAAATCTCATTTGTGGGAGTGGATGGAGCTGTCCAGAGGGGGATTGTATCTCTTAAGTGGCCAGTGTGCAAGGTGTTGATCTGAAACCTTTACGGATACTTTTCTACGGTTTATTACTGCTGGCTGGAGTTTGTGTTGGCCAATTATGCACTTAGAGATCCCCACCTCCAGAGAGATAATTGGTCAAAGCAAAAAATGAAGAGCACATAGACACACACACACACACACACACAAACAACCATACACACACACACTCACACACACATATCCACACACACACGCACACACACGCATATCCACACACACACACACATTCACACACACCGACACCAACACACACACCGACATGCACACACAAACACACACACACACACACACACACACACACACACACACGCATGGACACACAGGATTACCTCATCCACATCATCACAGCTGAAGCCATCTCCGGTGAATCCGTCTGGGCAGGGTCCGCACTCCACGCCCTCCGCGGTCTCGAAGCACATATCGTCACGGAAACACACGCCTGCTGCACACTTTGGCTTCACGACGACAACATCAGTTCCCCCCAGTCCTTAACAGGAAAAAAGGATACAGATACAGATACAGATACAGATGACTTTATTGATACCGGAGCAAATTATTTCATGTTATTTTATTGATTTAACACCGGGGAAATACACAAGGATAATAAATGACAACTATAGACACATTGCTATGTTAAAAAGACAAACTGTCACGTGTTAAAAGTATGTCCCAAACAACACTTTAACGGTGGTATTTATCATTAGGACTTTTTCTGTCTGTTAATCTGAAATTATAAATCGGCCTTTCCTACCACAGGCCTGGCATTCAGAGATGGTGTTCCGGAGGAATGACGTCTCTTTAACCTGGGGGGGGAGGGTCACACATACAGAACACAACGCACAAGGTTTAGGTCTGCAGTCAAACCAGCCTTCAGAGAGGTCAGGGGGGGGGCGGTCACGAGCCTGGCGATGGAGTGGCCAGGCGTGGTTACGGGCCTGTGCTCACCTGCTGAATCAGGACGTCTTTCAGCTCGTTTATCACCTTGGTCAAGTCGAGCATCTGATTGGCCAGCTGTTTTGTGTTGACCCCTGAGGAAAGCCAAAAAAAAGTCAAAGTCAACTCAAACTCTTTAAACACGCCAATCCTTTGAGTGTGTTTCGCAGAACAAATTTCTATGGCTGCAGCCACAATAAACACAGATTGGGATTGTTCTCCGGGAGAGAGAACCACCGGAGGAAGTCTCACCCAGGGTCTGCACAGAGTCCCTCTGTTGGAAGTGGCAGTCCTGCAGCGAGGCGATGTTCTCGAAGGAGTCGCCCACCACCAGCTTCAGCTCCTCTAAGCTCTCCTTGTTTCAAGTAATCACAGGCGAAAAAAAAGTCGCTAATGAGTTAAATCTGCAGCGCAATTACCAGCGAATTTAGAAGCCCCATTATGTTGATCCGGTTAGAGAGGCTTGTTAAGTTTATTACACCTAATGTGCAGTAGACCGACGATTTCCACCCCCCCCCCCCCACCGACAACATCAAACATTACACCCAACAACCAGACTGACGACACAACCGCAACGTATTTTCCGAGGATGTAATAAAGCGAAAACAGCACAGCACTTTCACCCATGATGTAAATTAATTTATTCTATGCCTTATTAGACCGTATAACATAAAAGCTAACATAAGTACCTCAACTGGAAAACTTGTATTGTGCTAACGCCAGTTCTGACTAGTTTCTGCTTCGACACATATAGTGGTCAGCACAACTCCAGAAAAAGTTGTATGGGTCTGAGATAGGTCAGAGCCTGTAGGCGTGGCATCATTACCATCCCTCCCATGCCAATACAGATTGAAGATTTACCTGGGTAACTCAGCCCCCTAAAGGCGTGGCTTATTTACCATTCCATCCATGCCAATACAGATTGAAGTTTCACCTGGGTAACTCAGACCCCTAGAGGCTTATTTACCATCCCTCCCATACCAATATAGACTTAATATTTAGGATTCGTCTGATACTTCACAAACCACCTCCAGAGTGCACGTCCGTTTACCTTGCATCTCCAAATAAACCAAAAATTCAACCTCTACCGCTCTCGCAATCCTGCCCAGCCCCTGAAACCCACAACACCAGACGCTCTCGGACTCAATCAACCCACCTGGTCTTTGGCCTGCATGTTCTTGAGCTCCACCATGCTGTAGCCGGCGGGCAGTCCCAGGAAGACGGCTGGCAGGTCCCTCACCGTCTCCACCAGTTTGCAGTCCAGATGCAGCTCCAGGCCGGCCGTGCCCTGCTGCTGCAGCCCCTTCAGGTGGAACAGCAGGCGGTGGCGCTGGCCGTCGGCCAACGCCAGGTTGTTGAAGGTCACCGAGCTCATCCTCCTGTCGGTGCGCAGGTAGCGCAGCACGGCTTGGGTCGGGGGTGGTTGGGGGGGACGGGCGGGGGGGGGGGGGCGGGGGGGGACAGGCCCAAGATGAATGTGTAATTAGTCGCGGTGTTTCACGGCGAACGAGAGCGTTGATTGATCACGTTAATAATGTAGTAGCGCGGCGGCGCAACCAAAAAAAAAAAAAGATAAATACACGATCCCGCCGTACATAATGGATCCGGGGGGGAGGAAACGGGAATCAATCTAACTGCCAAGCGACGGTGATGGCACTGTGTGTGTGTGTGTGTGTGTGTGTGTGTGTGTGTGTGTGGGGGGGGGGGGGAAGAAAACAAACACACACACAGAACACACACACACGACCCCTCTGTAGAATCATCATCATCACCATCCACTACAACCCCCCCCCCCCCCCCCCACACTGTTCACCCCCCCCCCCCCACCACCGGTGTGTCCTCACCTCGGTTGAGGCGGCCCATCACGGTGAACTCAAAGTACTTGCTGTTGTCCCGCGGGTTGTACAGGCCGAAGACGGTGGTCCCGGTCTTGGGCTGCAGCGTGAAGGTGGTCAGGATGAAGGCTTCGTTCACCCCCTGCTCGGCCAGCCCCCCCTGGAGCAGGTCCGGCAGGCAATCGGGCGAGGTGAGCAGGTCGTACACTTGAGAGACAGGGGGGAGAGGGCGGAGGAGAGGAGGAGAGGTGTGATTAATTCAGACGCGAGCAATCGATCATGATCATCATCATCGGAATGACAAGACGGACCCCACCCCCCCCCCCCCCCCCCCCGAGGCTTGTTCCGTTTTTCTCTCTCCGTTTCTGTCGGACGGAGAGTGGCCTCTGGGCGTGTGCTGCGGGGCACTGTTCCCGTGGAGATACAATAAAGTACAGATAAAGTTGATGTCTTTTCCGCATTGGTGTATTCATTTTAAATATGTTTTGGCCCATCAGCCTACATCGACTTTCAAGTCTGTGGGTCTGTGTGTGTGTTTGAGTGTATACGTGCCTCTCTGTATCTACGTGTGTGTGTGCGTGTGGAAGTGCAGTGTGGGTGTCTTTGTGCATGGGTGTGTGTATTAGTGTGTGTGCCAGTTTGTGTGTGTGTGTGTGCGTGCCAGTAAGTGTGTGTGTGTGTGTGTGTGTGTGTGTGTGTGTGTGTGTGTGTGTGTGTGTGTGTGTGTGTGTGTGTGTGTGTGTGTGTGTGTGTGTATGCGCGAGTGGGCGGAATGAGAACGGGGAGCAACAGAGACATGAGGAATCTCGGCCTTTTAGCGCTCAGGGTCAGAGCCTTTAATAAAGTGAGTCGGGAGGCGAGCGGGGAGGCTGTGCGATGAATCTCTAGTCCGCCGCCTGGACACAGCGTGAATATAGAAGCACCCTTTACAGCAGTCCTCACACGCCAGGGAGAGGCACAGACCAGATTGCTCCCGAACGCAGACAGAAATGGATCCTATCCGAAGCCGGGAGAGAAGTAAGGCAGACTCCGATCCCCACGGACCGACAACGCCCCGCCCGCCCACTCCTCTCCTACTTTTCCTTTAATCTTCCGCATAGTCCGCATGCTCCTGTCCTTTAAGCCGGCAGCCCGCCGCGATGCATCGGGATGAAGTTCCTCGATCTCACGGAGCCCGCGTGCTGAAACGCGGCCGCGCTTCGCCAAAAAGCAGGTCATCTATCACGGTGTTGTTTTGTTTTACCAAAGCACACTTCAGCCAAAGAGAAAGGAGGGGCGCGGCACGGGGGGAGTGGGGTTATTTATGGTGAAGGTATTAGCATTCGTCATGGTTGTAGCGGAGCATTAGACAAACATAGAGCCCTGCCTGACTCGACTGGACTGGGCACGTAACTTGTAGCGGCGCTAAGAAAAATAACTCACATGAATGAATGTTCCTGTTTGTCTTCTGGGAGTCACTACCCCATAAAGTGGTTTAAAATGGATGGATGCATGTACAATGCCCATACACGCACGCACACACATTTGCAAACACACACACACACACACACACACACACACACACACACACACACGAACGCACGCACACACACACACACACACACACACACACACACACACACACACACACACACACACACACACACACACACACACACACACACACACACACACACACTGCAATAATTCAGCCGGTTTGAAGGCTTCTTGGGGTCAGGTCCTTTTACAAAAGGCATCGTGAGAAAGTGAAGTGTCTCTCGTTTCACTCTCAGGTTAACCTTACCTTCATGCTGCATTAAACAACATCACTCAGATCCCAGGAACATCCATTAAAACCAAGCCTCTGTTTAACCGTGTGCACATGAACCTATAGCATCAAACACACTGGATAGATTACAATATGCTTTTGGTGCTCTGCCTGTGTCATGTTATGAGTCTGGATGGTTGACGCTTTTTACTGGGTATAACATAAAAGTTACTCTGCATCCACATTGACATCATAAAACTAAATTATCCAAAGTCGTGCGGGCAATGAGAAATGGTGCAGGTTGTGAAATTATTATTTTTTGACTTATGCTTGCTTTATATTACACCATGCAGCCATTGCCAACCATAACCAGAATTAATTGAGAAGTAGAAAGAGATATTCTCTCTCCCTCGAGTCATTTCTGTTAATTTGCCAAGTTTTGTATGTGTGCGTGTGTGTGTGTGTGTGTGTGTGTGTGTGTGTGTGTGTGAGTGAGTGAGTGTTTATGCATGTGCATGTCTGCAGGTACATGAGTGTAAATCATCAAGGCGTGTGTGTGTGTGTGTGTGTGTGTGATGTGGTTCCCTCAAAGTTCTGTCTAATGCCCACACCAGTTGTGATTATTCCCATGTGTGTATCTAAGTTTGGGCTCTGTTTAGACTGCGCAGCCCGCCTACATGAATACCTCTACCCTCCTGACTGCTACTATCTGTGTGCGTGAAACAAACTATGGTACACACAAAGATGCATTACTAGACACTTTCATACACACTTAGATGTAATACTGATGTTGACACACTATGAAACAAACTATGATAAACACAAAGATGTATTACGTGTCTACACACTATGAGGGACACTTTGATACACACAAAGATGTGTAACTGGTGACTACACACTATGATACACACTAAGATGTATTACTGGTGACTACACTGTTAAACACTGATACAAACTAAGATGTATTACTGGTGTCTACACACTATGATACACATTAAGATGTATTACTGGTGTCTACACACTATGATACACACGAGGATATATTACTGGTGACTACTCGGATACACACTCTGATGTATTACGATTTCTTTAGTTATAGTGATTCATGGTGTTCAACCTCAATGGACTTTTCTCTTTGAATCAGCGTCAAATTGCCATTTCATGCTATAAATCAAAACACGAGTCAGAGGGGTTCATATTATGTGCGTTTCCATCGAAAGTCTCAATTGCTGTTTGGTCCAGTTCTCAGTGTTCGCAGTCTTTTGGCTGAAACATAATACAATGTCATGCTTTCATAACAGTGCCTGCTGAAGGCGTTATGTGTGTGTGGAGCTCAGCTGTTCCCAGTTAATAGGTAAAACACCCGAGGGTTGAACTATAAAACTGTTATTAGACTGAGTAGGTCGCAGGAGGATAATCTGGATCTCCGGCAGTAAACCAAAATTCATTTTAGAAAAGAAAGAAATTCATTTTGAGGTTTGTGTTTAAACAGCAGACACATATATATATAATATATATATATATATATATATATATATATATATATATATTTATATATATAAACAGCAGACACATATATATTTATATATATATACATATAAAGCATACATATATAACATACAAACCTCTAATATGTACATACAAATGTATAGAAATATATGCTTTATACGCGCTAGCAATTCAACTCAATTTCCAAAAAACACATGAAGTTTCCATTGAACTTTCTTCTCGACCCCGACTCACCTGAAGCCTGGGCGTCCACGCGCAGGCCCAACGTGAATATGACTTGTGTGACCGCGATCACAGTTATCCACCGGCACCCCATGTCGTCCCCTGCAGGTCGGTCGATAGCTTCCCCCCCTGGTCGTAGCTCCCTCTCTCCTGGTGCTGTGGTCTGTACCGGAGAGCTCCTTGCGCGCTACTACTCTGGAGAAGAAAAGACAGGGGAGCTGTGGAGTTGAGCTTAACAGCAGCTCCAGACGTTCTGTGTGTGTGTGTGTGTGTTGCATGAATGTGTGTAGAGGCCTATGTGTGTGTGTGTGTGTGTGTGTGTGTGTGGAGGAGAACAGTGAAGGGAGGAGCATCATGGAAGCTTGAACCTTCCTCAGTAGGCCCCATGGTGAGAAGGAGTGACCAGGGAGAAGAGCACTCCTCCTGCTCTGGCTGCCGCTGCACTCCCACACTCTCCAGCGCAGACACACACACACACACACACACACACACACACACACACACACACACACACACACACACATACACACACGCACACACACACTCCCACACTCTCCAGCGCAGACACACACACATACACACACACACACGCTCACACACACACACACACACTCCCACACTCTCCAGGGCAGACATACACACACACACACACACATACATACACACCCACACACACAAAATAACCACACACACAGACACACACATACACAGACACACACACACACAACCCACACACATACACAAGAAACACACACAACACACACACACACACACACACACACACACACAGAAGAACCACAGGTACACACACAAACACACATACACACAAAATAACCACACACACACACACACACACACAGAACAACCACACACACAAAATAACCACACATATACACAGACACACACACATACACAACACACACAACAACCACTCACACACACATAGACAGACAGACACACACAAAAACACACACATTCTGGGTGTCCAATGTGGTCAACTGACTCATGTTTTACCCAGTGTGGAAATTCATTCAGACCCCCCCCCCCCTCACCTCCACCATATCCCTCCCTCTGCAAAACATAAAACAAACTAAACAGTTTATTCCAGTTGATTTCGCGGTTGGACACGCACACGCACATGTGCAAGCACAAGCACACAAACACACAAGCACACCTGCACGCACGCACACACACACACACACACACACACACACACACATACACATGCGCGTTAACGTGCACATCCAGACCGGTCCTGCCACCTCTGACAGCTGCCATTTTTATGACCCTCGCACACCTCCTAAAGCACAGGGCGATTCTCTCACTTTCCATCCTTCAGATCCTCACAACACCTTCTCTCTGTCTCCCTCCCAGTCTCTACTCTTTCTCTAACCTCACTCCCACTCGCTTTCTTTCTCCCTTTCTCCACTCTCCATCCCTCTCTATTTCTTTTTCTCTCTGTCTCTCTCTCTCTCCCCCTATTTCTCTCTCTCTCTCTCTCTCTCTCTCTCTCTCTCTCTCTCTCTCTCTCTCTCCCCACTTTCTCTCTCTCTCTCTATCTATCTCCCTCCCTCCCGACCACTCTCTCTCTCTCTCTCTCTCTCTCTCTCTCATCTCTCTCTCTCTCTCTCTCTCTCTCTCTCTCTCTCTCTCTCTCTCTTCTCTCTCTCTCTCCTCTCTCTCTCTCTCTCTCTCTCTCTCTCTCTCTCTCTCTCTCTCTCTCTTCCTCTGCTTCCTGCTCCTCCTGCTCTATGGGCGAACAGGAAGGAACCAGGCTGTTAAGGAGCCCAGGAGCCTTAACAAGCCCACGTTAAGCAGCCGACAGAGGGTTAGATAACTCCACACACGCACCCGGAGGCAGGCTGAAACGTTAGCACGTCTGGCTAACAGGGTTAAACATAAACCATGAGCTCTGCTCTTCGTTGCTGTTCATCACTGGTTATTTTGTCTTATTTTGAAGGTTGAACTTTGCCTCACACCAAATTAAGTTATGGCGTTATGAAGGGTCTGTGGTGCTTTATGATTTTTCTGGAAGGCAAACAGTGACTCACGGTTCCTGGTACATGAATGATTGAAATCCTTCATTGACGATAAACAACGCTGAGTGGTCGGGGGGGAACAAGAAGTAGAGCTGCTCTAGAAAAATCGAATACAAGTTATAAACACCGGTATCTATAGAAACAACAAACCAAACGGGTCCTAGTTACTCCTCGTCCACCACCAGAGTCGTGGTTAGTTTGGGGTAGCCCCCTCTGTCTAGACATCTCACGCCCACAATCAGACCCCCTTTACGGCTCGAACCCCATGCTTGGCCCTGTGCTTGGATCGATCTGCGTTGACCTTTGACCTCATGTTCTGGATCAGGTAGTACTTCCATCTCCCCCCCCGCCACCCCTGGTGGTGTCTCTCTGCGTGGAGCCAGGAGATGGCCCGTATCCAAGACGGAGAGGCCGGGACGATCACGTCATGATGTGGTTAATGAGATCAGCCACGGGCCGCTGGCTCTGACTCAGACCCGCACTCCTGGTGTCTCTGAGGCCGTGCTGTCTGTCTTTCTGCCTGTCTGCCTGCTGTAGAAGATGAGCAAGAGGGACAGCTGGGTTTCGTCCTGGTGCGAAAAGCTGTCTTTAAGGTCTGCATTGTTCTGCATAACTGTGGAGATTTTGGGTTAAATAATAGACAAGAGGGGAAGCAGGTTTTGCTTTTCTTTATATACGGTTTGCACAACTGTTTCTCTGTCAATGTCTTGTTACTTAGTTATTTGCGGCCGGTTTCAGGTGTGTGGCTTTTAAACCAATGAACTAGAAGAGAAAAGAGATTGGTGTTTTCAGATGAGAAAGTAATTGCATATAAAAGGGTGTTCAATTGGCTAATAGCATATATTCTGCCATCAATCTGTGATTATTCATCTGTATACCCACCGAAAAAAGCACTTATAAGTTGCTTTTTTACGAGTCTCAGGAATAAAAACGACATTCCAAAACCTATTTATCCGGTGTCGATTTTCCTATTAAACCTCATTCTGCTTACAATATTATTTTCTTGCAAATAAACACCAATAGAGAGCGTCTACGAATATAAAACGTTTAACAGCTGTCCGAGCCGTTCCTTGTTAAGAAACACAGCGAGCATCTCATCAACACCAGCGTTGTGGTGACGGGGTGGATGTTGATGTTTACAACATGACGCACCTCAGCAGCAGCCAGCAGCAGAGTCCATGTTCTGCTCCCCGAGCTCGTTAGCCGTCGGGGTGGTTTGCGTTGTCTTGACTCTGCAGTGTGGGGAGCAGCCCCAGGCAATTACCCACTGGATCCCGGTTACAAAGAAAAAAAAACCAATCCAGAGGAAAAGCGGGGAACTGACTTCCAAACCCCAAAATTACAGCGGCGAATGCTTGGTGGACTCTCTGTTATTAGTCCCTGACTGCACCTCTTCAAGGCAACAGGCAGGCTTAATAAATAGTTCTGGCTTCCTGAGCAGACCAGGGCTATTTGGTCCATACAATCTCCCCCCCCCCCCTCCCCTTTAGATGAATTTATAGGCATGACTTCATGAGGTGATTTTTGGGCTCCAAAAATTATTAATTTCCGCGGTCGATGTGGGTAAAAGGGAAACTTTAATCATAAAGCCGTTAGTAATAATAATAATGACGATTTGAAATCCCTTTGAAATGTCGATGGATTCTGGCTCGGCCTATGAATTTGAGACGGTCTACAGAAATGTTAAAACCCTGGATTAAAAATGGCATTACTTTCAGCTAAGCGTATGCATATAATGTTTCAGTTTAATACATAAAAAGGTACACTTTGTTAGGGTGAGCAGAGCCTGCTGGAAATCGGATTAAAAAAGTGAACTCTCAGCGGTCGTCTGTGTAACCGCTGCAAACATTTTGTGCAACTGTGCACAGTGTGTGACACAATGTACGAATAACAACCGGGATTACATAGTGAAAGAACGATGAAAGGTGTGCAATCGTGATCCCGGGAATAGCTCGACTCAGACGGGATGGCGTGTTCCTTTCAAAACCCACACACCGTCTACCCGGTGACATCATCCCTTCACAGAGCGACGGTGGAAGAGGCGGCTCGGGGGGGTGAACACAGCGATACGCAAAACCCCTTTGACTTCATTCTCAGAACAGTCTCCCCATCTGCTTTAGTGCTCCCCCCCCCCCCCCTCCCCACCCCAACACCCCCACCACTGACGGAGCAGCTGGCGCTCTATGGAGAGCAGCCGACAGCCCTGCGCTAGGCGTCTTGAATGTACGTTTCACCTACAACATGCTCCCAACAGAGGGGCTGTTGTAAATAATCTCTCTGGATGTCAAAAAAATCAACCCTGGCTAGAGATTGCCCCCCCCCTGTTGCTCCACACACATGTGCACTCACACACTCTCACACGGGCGCATACAAACACACACACACACATGCAGAAACTCACAAGCACACACACACACACACACACACACGCACAAACACACATTCACATGCACACAGATGCATGCACACACACACACACACACACACACACATGCAAAAACACACACATGAATGCAGGCACCCTCACACAAACTCAAATATTCGTAAATCTGCACACGCACACATTTGAATGGGAAGCCAACAAAAAAGGGAAAGAAAGCAGTGCCACAGGCAGCACTATTTACATTAGAAATCTTGCTCTTCAGTCAAATCTGCAAGCAAGCCATTAATCGTTCAGACTTCAGCGCCACTGAGCCAATGCATGCCACTACTAGCTTGAAGCAGCTCTGGACTTGAAGCAGCACTGGACTAAAAAGGCTCTGGACTTGGACAAGGCACTGAAGAAGTGGAGCACACTGGGTCATTTGTGCTGATACAGTTCAGAGCTCGTTCTGTGCCAGGCAGTCTGGGCCTGATGGAGCACTACCAGGAATACGGGGGGGGGGGGGGGGGGGAACAGCGCCATGGGGAAGGGGTGCCAGATGGAAGCTATTATTACACGTTCCCGGTGTCCAATCTGGCATCCCAGATTTCGAGGAGATTCAGGAAGATGTGTGTTTGGGTGTGTACACGGCAGGAGCCAACCATGTTTACTGCTGAGGCCATGTGGGCAAAGGTATGGACGGTGCTTTCACCGCTGCCTGTCTGGGATATTAATGATTGGGTCATTAAAGGGCAACACATCAGACACGGGGTGGGGGAGGGGGATAATCATGAATAATTGAGGTTAAACATCTCTGTATGATTCAAAAGGAATCGTTTTGAGGGCGGCAGTACATCACTTTGAACAATGAATGTCAAACTGAATATACAACAATGGTCATAATAAAAAGACAACCGTCTTACAAAATAAATGTCGCAATCACCCATGAATCGTATTCCGTAATTCCACCAATTTGCTAAGCCGTCTCCATTTCCACGGTTGGCCCACAGAAGTGTGTGCGTGTGAAAATGTGTGTGCGTGTCCGGTCGTCCTATGATGTAACCCCGTCAGCGACCCTGTGGAGGAGGATGACCACATGTGCTAGAGTCATCAGCCCCTCTTTGTCCAATGACCTTGTATGAATGTTGAACATTCCTCTTCAGGCCCATATTCTTTGAAACTGGACCCTTTCCCCCCCTCTCTCTCCCGCTTTCTCGCTCGCCCCCTCTCCTGAGCAGCCTAGCGGCGGGCGGGATAATGCTTTTCCCAGAGAGACGAGCCGCGGCCCGACGTCCAAACGGCACTTGAGGAAATGAACGGATGTCTTTCAGAGGGCGTCTAGACCTCGGCTCTCCTTCCAGTTCAGCGAGCCCACGTTTCGCAGCGCCGGGAGCCAAAGCCTGAGCCAGAGCCGCAGAACTGAATTTGGATAATGCCGACGTCTGCGCCACACGGGCAGACTGGCGGTTCATATGAGACGAGTAGATTTTGATTTGATAACTATTTTCATCACTATTTAGGCTACACTACATTCCGACATTACAATTTAATAGATATAAATCACTATTTAAAAATATCAACATCACTATTTGATAGGTCGACATCACAATTGAACAGATCAAAATCCCTATTTAATATATTGATGTCGCTATTTGATAGATCAACATACATTGACTTTACAATTACAGAATAACCACCTACTATTTTAGAATGCGTCAACAAATATATATATATATATATATATTATATGATATATAACATCAATGACGCAGTACACTATAAAGCATGAGAACCTTTTTTAAAACATCTGAGGCCCACCTGTTTAACCTGTCGAACAGGTTAAAAGGTGACGATGTGGCCCTTAGTTCAAAGGTTCTTGTGTTTTCCCTTAAGCCCAAGCCTGCTTGGATCCAACCCTCCTCTGTTACATACTGCGTACCTAACATCACATGCCCAACGCAGATGAAACCTGGCAGCGTTCTGCCTGTGTACATCCCCAGGATAAGTTATGGCTACAAAGCACAGCACGAAGCATTCAAAAAAAATGAAAATGGATAGCCGAGTGAGGGATTGAGTGTGAATGGAGTCCAGCTGTTATGGTGTTTTTCCGAGACAGCCCCCGCATTTTTTTCTCTTGCATTGTCAGCGTGGTGTGTTTAAAGGTAGCATTACAACCCCAGCAGCACACACACACACACACAATCACTCACACACACACACACACACACACACACACACACACAAACACTTCAAACAAACCTCCCCCACCAAAAATAACAACTGATAAACTTTTTATTTTTATCGAGTGTATTTTTCAACTCGATAAACATTGCGACAGAACAAGCCGTTTTCTCTCCCTTTGTAGCCCCTAAGTGTTGCCATTCATGTTCGGCGGGATAGGGAAGCAAGTCTCGTGTTCTGGGAACGCAGTAAAACCTCAAATTCCCTGAGTGGACGGAGCGGAGGCTTGTTAAAAACCAAAGACAACAACAAAAAGCTCAGGGAGTCTGGCGCGTGAGGTAAGAAATGACTGAGCCAGATGATGATGGGGGTTGGTGGGGGGGGGGGAGGCGGGGGAGGAACGGTGGTCTGATGTCATACGGTTAGTGCATAGAGGCTTTACAGCTCCGACTTGGTGTTTCAACACCATGATGATATCACACACACACACGCACACACACGAATGCACGCACGCACACACACACACACACAAATACGCACACATGCACACACACACACACATGCACACGCACACATGCACACACACACACACACATATACACACACAAAGGCTGATTTACAACTATGCTGTCCACGCATGGGAAAGAAGTTAGGGTTTTAAGCAAATGCTTTATCACATCGTCGACGATAGCAGCTCCAGTGCGCCCCGGGGGACTCACTTATTTTGAGGAACTTTCTGTTTTATTTTCATGATTTTCATGGAATATGACCATTTATTTACAGAAAGACGGTGACGCATGTTTACTCAGTGCTGCGTTGACGGTAATTGAATATGTGTATTGTGCGCTGCCAGAACAAACGTGCCACAGAAGGGAAATGGATTAGAGAGGGAAGAATGAGAGCTGAGATATACACAAACACCACAAGTCGTGAGGAGTGATGTTTAACGTTTGATATGGTTGTCAGCGTGAGGGCGATCAGTCAACAGTTAAAACAGTACGCAACCGCTGTGTATCATTTTTATTCTTCATAAGATACAGCATCTGTACAAACAATGATACATTTACATTTACACCACAATTGTCATTCCATGACGTCTGTTCCCACCTAGTCTTGTGCATATCCTTGAGCGATATGGTACAATACTAGCATGGGGAAAGAAAAAAAAACACAGGTCAGTGCTGGTGTTGGATCAGTAGATTTCAAGCAACCTGACTTGGGACACATCCACTCTCTCTGGACGATATATCGACCACAAGCACAGACAGACAGACAAAAAGACACTGACTTGCCTGGAACACTGATGGATGGACAGACAGCTGTACAAAGAGAGAGAAGGGGAGACAGCAGTACAAGGACTTCTCTGGCCCTTTTCCTTTCCTTTTTTTGGAGGGTTTGACATGGCCGTGCCAAACCACACCAAAACCAATGCTGCACTGATTCACGTTTCCATTACCAGTTTACAACCGCGTCAAGCTCTACCTAGCCGGGCCCCACACGGACCGTCTCCGGAGAGGGGCCAGAGCGCGTCTGGCCCCCCTCTCAGCCGGTCGCGGTGACGTAAGCCCTGCTTGCTTTTGGGAGCGAGAAGATATCGCTCAGAATTGTAGGATATAGACCCGTAAGAACACAATAACTGGTGTGTCGAAGACGTATCCGAATGCACGCAGAATGCAGTATGCACTCGCTTTTTTTCAACCGTGTTATTATTAAATTTGTTTCCTATAACGATATAAGCCTGATTAAAAAGGGTGAGAAATTACCTTTTTTTAATCAGGCTTATATGGATTTAGGAACAGATTTAATTTAAAAGCTAATTTCTCACCCTTTTTAGGGTTGTAAGGTTGAGACAGAAGCGCAACGCAGTGATTTGTGTTTGACGATATTCGCCTGCAAAACAAAACAGCTCGTTGAGAAACGACAGATTTATTTTCCAGATTAGTCTTTCTCTAAAGACAATAGGACAATATTTCACGCTACTAGATCGCTGATATTATAGAATTGTTCAGCGTGTAAACAAGACTGATCTGAAATAAATCGTCTCTCAATGAGCTATCGAGAGTAGGAAGCGATAAAGGGAGAATATTTAACATCAAGCTCATCACCGTTATAATGGCGGCTGTTCCGTCATTTGGTATGAAACAAACCAAACGTATAAAATGTCTCTAAACTAATTGATAGAATTTCACTGCAGGCTATAACATTAAACTAAATAGGTGCGTGTGTGTGTGTGTTGTGTTATAGACACAAGACAAGCGTGTCATCAGTTAGGGCACACATTCACGCGGGTATTCCTGTTGTTATGGCGACGCAAATCCCAGACGATTCAAACCGCGTCTAGCCAGGCTAGTGTAGTATGACGCAAAAAAAGGCCACTCGTTTCCCCGGTGACGAGGAAACAAAGTGGGAGGATGGGGAGTGTGGGTCAACGTGCAGATAGAATAGAGAGCGATGGGGGCTGCCACCTGATTGGTCAGAATCTGCAGTCGTCGCCCCCCCCCATCCGCGCGGTGACGGCCTCAGTCACAGGCTGCCGGTGGTCGACTCTGCCAGACGCTTTCCTATGTAGATTCTTGAAGCAACAACAACAACAACAACAGCAAACAGAGACACACACACACACACACGGACACACACGGACACACATGGTCAGCAGATGCCGCAAACAAGAACCATTTGTCCGTTTGTTTACGTTGGTTTGGTTCCTCACCCGATCCCCAGCGTCAGGAGATGGGAGGCGAGCAGCGACGGGATGAGGAGGAAGAGCACGTCGAGGGAGAAGATCCCCCTCTTCATCATGTCCGTCTTCCTCACGCTCAGGGAGCCCTGCTGTTTGGGGTGCTGGAACACAAAGTCTCTGGGTGGAGGGAAGGACAGACAGAGAGACACACAGACAGACAGACAGAGAGACGGTAGAATATATAGAATGTATACTGTATATGCTTGCTTCAATACATCTATTCTCCACAATGCAGTATTCCAGACGCTATAGAAGCATCGACCATAAGTCTCAAGGACACAATGATAACATCTACGGTATTCATACATTCTCGCCACCAATGAAGCTCCAGTAGAATCAGAGCCAGAGGAGGACTATGGTTGGAATAGACGAGGAGGTAGAGTAGGTCACAGGGTTGTTGGTTTGCTGCACGACCCCTCCATGTGCCTCTGAGCAAGACAGCCAAACCTTAACTGCTGCTGCGGAGGTACTGATTGTTGATTTTGTGAGTGGGTGGGTAATGTGTGTGTGTGTGTGTGTGTGTGTGTGTGTGTGTGTGTGTGTGTGTGTGTGTGTGTGTGTGTGTGTGTGTGTGTGTGTGTGTGTGTGTGTGTGTGTGTGTGCGTGTGTGTGTGTGTGTGCCTTACTTCAGGGGTACATTTTCAGGTCTGCTTGCCCAGTCCCACACCCAGTGAGAGCCCCGCCTCCGGTCTGTTTCTTCCTGGAAGGGGAGCAGGAAGCAAGGCCATCACAACCACAAATAAGAAATAAGAAATATATAGCGAGATGTAAACAACATTAAAAGCATAACATTACAAAAAAAAACATACTTTATCAAACACAGGCGATAAATGTGGGTCTGGTAAGTTTGAAATAAAGAATATGTCAAATCGACCAAAAACATTAAAACAATGACTCTATATGAAGACTGAGTCATACAGAATGTTATTATAAACATCATTGAAATTGGCATATTAAAAGGCTAATCAAAAGCCGCCAGAAAAATGCTCTTATTTCGAATAATCAATGGAGGTACAGTATGACCTGTATGGTGATGAAGTCCCCGTCCAGATTGCTGGGGGGCCGGGGGGACCCTGAGCTTTGGGCGGGGCTCCCCTCCTGTGGAGGACTGGGGAGAACAAATGGAGCCCTTTAAAAGCCGCACCTCTCTAGTTTCCCAGAATTCAGTGGTGCTGCGTTTCCACGCAAGTCCCTCAGCACAACCGACGTAAACAAGACAATTGTCATATTCAATTCAAGGAGTCGGTATTCAGAGACACAAATATAGCCAATGTGATTTATGCGCAGCTTTGAGACTTCATTTACATTTTGCTCATCCTATAAACAGATATATCATCAGTGCTTGAAGTGAAATCAAAGCGCTGACTCATCACGTCGAAGCCAACCGGGGTCAGCAATATGTTTTTTTTATGTTCTATTCAATGGATATACTAACATTAGCATATAAAGAGGAAAATCCCAAAAGCCCCTCGCCCAATGAACACGCTGTGGAGTTTTTTGTCACCTTGCTCATTTTGTCGGGTGCGACCAGTGTTGTGAAATACTGGGTGCACAGGAAGTTATGTCTTTAGCACAAGAACAAGGTCAAGGTGGATGAACAAGCCAACACCGGCGGTGTACTACACTAGCTAAGATAGCATTGCCGGGCTTTATTGCTCACACTTTTACCTTTGTCTTGGTTCAGTGTTTGTTTTTTTTAGGAGTGCATGCATGAGTTTAATGACAACATGAAATTACATTCAGAGCGTATCTTCCTATATACCATATGAGGTAGGCTTGAAACTGGATTATAGCCTGGGAGAAAACATAGATTGAATGGGATCTGTTCCATCGAGATTTGATTGGATTGAAGAACCGCCTAAACATGCCAGCGGTGTGTTAGCTTGTTGCTTTATGTGTAATGACTATTATTTTGAGATGTCTGGAATACTTTGTTGAATGGGTGAATCAATAGCACATGTGTTATTAATACTAATACAATAAAGAAGCTTAATGTTTAACAATCATGTCAAATCATAGGGTAATGTAGATACTTTAGTAATAATAGTGATTAGAATGTGTTAAATGCGTGATTTTCTGTTTTTTTTTTATTTGTTCATGGAATAAAAAAAACATGTGAAACTAATTTAGTTTTACTATGGAATTTGTGATAGTTGTGGCTCAAAGTTGTGGGGTACCTATTTCATATGAAAACCGAAAAAAAAGCCTAACCATTTCCTTTAGTAAAGTTTTATAAGGGGATAAATGGTGAGTAGATAATGTTTTATATTGATATTTTTAGGTAATGAAAAACATAATGATTCATATTTCATGTGACTTATTTAAATTAGCTGTAGTGTGCCAATAGGATTTGTGATAGAATATAAAATGAAACTTGCCAGTCATTCAGTTGACCTCAATAGATGGGAAAAACACTGAATATTTTTGGTAATCTCTCTTGGGTCATTGGGTCGTGTCTAACCCAGCTTTTCATACTGACAGTTTGAAAAAAATGTGTTACAAAGCCAGGCGGTTGTTTTTCTTTTAATGACAGGAAGTGACTGACAGCTGGACAGGAAGTTGGACAAGTGGGAAACAAGAGATGGGGAAACAAATGGTGGAACAGAAGGTCTGGGGTGCGGGAACACATGGTGCATTCTGGGTAATTAAGTAATTTCATACGACACTTAATCAAGCCTCGCTGAAATCACCGCAGACTAGCATGCGATAAAGCACAGTCAGGCAACACAAGTGGATGCATTTAGGCATCATGGCTGACTTCCCCGAGCATATGCTCCAGCGAGCCCGGCATGCCGTTACAATAGACTGTTGCTCTATACTGTGGCATACCGGCCAAGGCTTCCAGCAAGTGGAAGGATTCAGCCGCTGTTGGTACACTGCGGTTGTTTTACCTGTCTCTGTACCGCTCGCACTCACGCTGAGCCTCCAGCAGGATCCACTCTAGCTCCCCCTGCAGGCTGAGGGAGGAAGTGTCCAGAGGTCCGGTTAGACTCTCCCTGCGACTCACCGCCTCCATCGGCTCCTTGGCCTCCACCTCCACCCAGAAGCCTGCGGTGGAGGTGCAATACGACTCAAACATGGGGGCGACAAGGGGATTGAATCCGAGTGGAAAGGGAAGGTTCGATCCCATATGCCAAAAGCCTGCTGGCAAGCGCCCTTGAACAAGATGGACCATAACCCCCAACCTGCTCCTCAATCGAATGTGTATCTAAATTCACTGTAGGGTCAAAAAAATGGGTCAAAGTGTCCACTTAAATTACTGTATAGTGAATATTCAGCATATCTGAATTCTTCACTTTGGGTAAAAAGTATCTCATAAAGGAATATTTAATAGCAAACGTAGAGCAAAAAATGCAGTTGTGAGAGCTATCGAGTTAAAATCGAATAGGCCGGGTATAAAATAAAATAAAACTCCAGCGTGGGCATCATCATTATTCATCAATAAATATCGGCCTCTGCATGTATAAAAACACTGTACACATATAGTCACCATTCGCTCAGTCGCATTTTATCTCAGTAGCTCAGCCAACGCACAGGCCCACCAGAACGCCCATCACACACAGGCGAACAGGAAGAACGTGTGCATGCATACATCACGTAGGGACTCCACCACAGAGGCCGGCACTACAGCAGGTCTAGCAGTGCCGGAGCACGTCTTACGTAAGATGTTATTTCAGTTTGAGATTAGCTTTTCCACTTCCTTCTTTTCTTCCTCCCTCATCTCTCCCCCCCCCCTCCCCTCCTCCTCCCCCTCCCCCTCCCCTCTCCACATCAAGCTCTCTCCATCCTTCCCTGAGATAACAAGCACCGCTACTAGTGTCAACACCTGCTCTCGCCACCCTCCCCAACCACCCCCTCCAGGTAAACCGTCTGCTTCCCCTTGCATCTCATCACAGTTAAATCGCCTGGAATATGACACGCTGGAATATATGTAAACAGCACCTCGGAGATAGAGCGGCCAGTGTATGGAGAAGAGCGGTTATCAGTGGTTATATTTATCAGTAGTTTAGTTTAGTTTTTTTTTTTTAGTTTGTTTTTATTTGATAGGGACAGATACAGCTCATGTGGATTGTTCACAATCCAGCAGAAAAGCATCATAACATTTGTAGCTTCAGCTAATTTCCAATGCCCGTCCCTAGAGGGGCCTTTAAAATAACATACAAATAAAAATATACGATGAACAGCCTATCCCTTCACCCATCTCTGTTCTACCATTCATTCATATACATCTATACATCCGTCCATCCCTATATGCCATATTCCCTAATCTTGTCCTATACATTGCACATACATTATCCACCCCCTCACCCGCACTGACATTCACACACATATACACACACATCCCCCATTTCCCCCACTCCCGCATTTCCCTATACGTGGCTACATATCTGCTTATCTTTTAGGTACTCCTTCAGTTTGCCCTTGAATTGTTTGAGACCATGAATCGCCTTGAGCTTGGTGGGTAAACTATTCCACATATTATCTCCCTTGATGCCAAATGAAGACTGGCCAAAGGATGTTTTTCGGTTTTCAGTAAGCATATACAGTATATGTATATGGTAGGTAGGCCTAAATTAAGCATTATCGATGTATTAATTATATTATCATCAATTTTACGTATAGAATTATGTTTCGGATGTATATTGGAGGATATATATTGGAGCGGTCAGGAGAGAGGAAAGGAGGCAAGGGAAGGAGGCTGGTGCAGGAGAAGGACAGTGTCATCGCCCTACTTAATTCCCAGAGTCAGCCTGGTATTACATAACAAGCCTGACTTTGCTCTCTTCTGTGGCAGATCAACGGTTCAGTAACAGTAAGTCTTTCCCTCGCAACACTGTCGATCTAGCCATTCATGAAAACAGCAGTGCTAAGTAATTCAAGCTTTTACTGATTCTATATCCATATCTATTGATCTCTATTCTATATTGAGTAGGACACATTCAATGTCATTTTGAGTTCCTCAGTACAAGTCAGTCTATTACATGTAATCCACAGAGTAAGTGCACTTATTTCTCAGCATCAGGCATGTGTTGGCCGGTGTGTAGGCCTGCACCAGAGCCTGTGTGCGGAACGTTTAATTGGCTTACACTGTGGTACAGGTAAGTCATGATGAAATCCCTTTAGATACTAACGTGTCAGTGGCAACAAGAACAACAATGCCCTCTCTTTCTGTGTCATCCTTTTGTAAACATTGTGTGCCATGTGGGTTTTGGCCTACATCTTGATTGACAACACAAGTCCTCCAATATACATCCAAAACAACAAAATTATATGCGTAATATTGATTATAATATAATCAATAAATCGATAATGCTTAATTTAGGCCTACATACCATAGGCCTATATATGCTTAAAAAAATATCCCAGTGAGAAATGTTATTTTTCACTGGGATAATAAGGATTTCAAAGAGACATGTGATCGATTCTTAAACGGCGGCTGATCTGTGACATCTGGCAAACATCCACAACAGTAGCTAAGCATATTTCAGTCTCCTCTGATATTACTGCAAGCAGCAGCAGCAGCAACGCTACAGACCCACGCCCCCCCTTACCGTGGAGTTCGTCCTCGGGTTTACGTGCGTCAGACATGTTGACACGACGGGAGGTTGACGAGATGCTAGCGCTGACCGAGCACAACACGTCTGTAAGTAGTAAAGACAGTCGTAAGTCTTCCTCTCAACAACTGTGATGTTGTGGTGCAGGGACGCCGTAATCAGTCGTCCTCCCGCCCCAACCGCGCGTCTCTCATCCCACGTGTTCAGTGGAGAAGAGGTAAACACAAACACAACGACGGCTTTAAAGTGCCACAACAACAAATACACCGTTACGAAATGTCTGAGTCGTCTTTTGTTTGTTCATACAAAAGGCTGCAGTGGCATCATTACAAAGTGAACAGTTCATAATGGGACACAGAGGGCTGAATTATACTCAATGGGAAATGGGAAAACAGCCAACTTGGACGTTTAGGCCTACATGGTTGTTAGGCAGAGTCAGTTAAAGGTCCCATGGCATGCTATTTTATGGATGCTTTAATATAGGTGTTAGTGGGCCCCTAATACAGTACGTGAAGACGTTCAAGAAATTCAGCCTTGGTGCAGAGTTACAGCCTCTACGAGCCAGTCCCACAATGAACTCTCCACAAACGTGCCGTTTTTAGAGGCGGGTCAAGGTGGAGGGTGGGGGTGTGGCCCTGAGCAGCTTGCGGCCACGGTACCGTGCGCTGGAACACTGAACACTCCAGGTTCTCCGGCGGGATTCCTGGAGCTCTATATCTATATCTCTATAGCTCTATATCTAAATAATATCATATTATATTTAGATATATCTATATAATATAATATATATTATCATGGTCAAAAGCTGTTTGCGCCTCCGGATGATATTATGAATCTCAAACGACTGCGTTGGGTTCTCAGACGCCTCTGGTTCTTCCACGTCAATATTAAGTACAGACTGAACCGCGAAATGGAGGAGAAAGGGATTGTTGCCCGGGGAGCCCACCGTTCAATGGGCAGCGGGGCTCCGGCGGGAGACAACCCCCGGGCAACGGGCAGCGTTCAGCGGGCAGCGGGGCTCCAGCGGACAATCCTGGGCAACAATCCTTTTCGCGTTTCAGCGATCCTTTTTTCAAAGACGGAGCAAGATACCTACTTCTCGGTTTACACCTAACGCAATTTTTAGCTACTGGGGGACCATAGGGAGGCTTGGGGAACTCAACTTAATGTTAGAAAACCTCATAAAGTGAAATTTTCATGCCATGGGACCTTTAAGCATGTCGTAGGGGCTATACATACACTTGTACACACACACACACACACACACACACACACACACACACACACACACACACACACACACACTCTCTCTCTCTCTCTCTCTCTCTCTCTCTCTCTCTCTCTCTCTCTCTCTCTCTCTCTCTCTCTCTCTCTCTCTCTCTCTCTCTGTGATATTAAATTAGCTTCCTCTTATAAGCTTTCTCAAGGAAACAAGTGCTTGTTTGAATGTGTACATTGATGTATCTAACTAAAGTCAGACTATTGAACTGCCTGCCAGCTGGCAAATAATGACAAGAAGAGGAAGAAGAAGAAGAATTACACAAACCACGTCAGGTAGTCTGCTCATATATCCTCCATCTATTATGAAAAAGAAGAATCAAGGGCATTTAGTTTTAACGAATATACTGTACCTCATGTCTGTTGCCTTGTGAACCTTTTGGACAATGAGGCAACCTGTAGATGTTTCATTGTCCATTTATTCCAGGGATTCGTACAGGTCAAAAATGTTATGGCTTGACCAAAGTATTACTTACTAATGTGGCTAAATGTTTAAGTGGAGCCAAGTCATTAATTTGGAACTGTTTATAATGCCCATTACTCCAAAGCCTGATGATACGGTCCAAGCGTTGCCGATGGCAGAAGCTTAAATCTATAAGCAGCGATAAGCACTTGGCAGAGTACACCTGTGTGGCCGCAAACTGCTGCTAACACCTGGCTCCTCTGGCACGGCTTCTGAACTGCCTATAAAAGCCAACATGCTAAACCATACGAACGCCCAACACATTGTAATTCTCATTAAGAGAAGAGGACTAAATTTGGCAGCCAAATACGATCCACTTGAATAGATTAACCAATAGAAAACATCGGCCCTATATATGCCATCTGGACACTGCCCTTCAAACATAAACCAAACTATAAACACTTTTTCTAATTATTCCATTACGTAGATTAAGTAGGCCTGGAACGGCGGCATTCAACCCCTCCGTTAGCCTACTTTGCCTCCATGGGAAGGCAGATGTTTTTAATGGTGACACTCAGGCTTTCTATATCCGTAATGCTGGACTTTGCTCTATGCATGTCAACTAGTCCATCAACTCTGCGGCGGCCTAATGCCCATCACGCCTCCTTTTGAAGGGAGACAAATCTGTTCTGAATGAATAAGGCCCAGCGCTATCCAGGATGCGAGACACGTCGTTTTTTGCAGTTATACAGTAGTTACAAAATGCTCTAGGTGAGACCATTGTGTAGATGGCGTTATGCCAGATCTATTTTTCCGATACGTTACATTTTACATTTCAATTTAGGACATTTAGCAGACGCTTTATCCTAAGTGACTTACAATAAGTACATTTGTCATAAGAAAGTGTAAATATATATAAAATGTAAAATATATCGCTGTCAGTACAGTAAGGCTGTCCATGTGTAAAGCACTAACAATCACTAGGTTAACCCATTCTCCATATACAAACAAAGATAGCTAGGATAAGATGCTAAATAACTAAGTACTCTAACTAAATACGACATACAATAAGTGGGTACATTAAGTGCCAGGACGCAACATACAAGTAGGAGGGGAGGGACGGGGTGGCTATGCAGTCTAGAGTACATAAGGAAATCAATATTAATTTAGTCCTTTTTAGTTTTTTATCCAAACCCGCTCATATGAAATGTTTCAGGGATGATGGAACCTGTGTACCTTATGGTACCGCTTTCCTGCACCCGTGCGTGTTCTTAAGAGTTTCCTCCATTTTACCGCCCCAGTCCTTGCCCGGTCAAGGTCAGACCCATTCACCCCACTCCCTCATCATTAAATCTGGACTGGTTGGGCTGACATGTTGTTTTGTTCTCTAAATTGGTAGGCCAGTAGATAACCTAGAATGTGGAATAATTGAATGGCTACGACTACAGTCAGGTTTTACTAAGTAGGGTTTTTTTCTTTTCTTTTTTCCGCGGCCAGGCTCTGAAATTAAAAACACAGAGACAAGAGACAACATCAGAGGATCTAACCTGGCCGGCTGAAAAGAGTGGCCAGCTCGGGCGGGATAAGAGAAATTGCCCCCTCGGTCGCTGACAGACAAGGAGAGACAAGGAGAAAACCATTTTATTTTGTTGTAGTGAATTTGCCCCCTGGCACGATCTTTAGTACCAATAACAGATGCTGACAACATCAGCAAATGGAACATTTTTGTGTTGAACAAATGGTTCGGTCTCTCGACTGTTGAATCACACACTGTGACTTGCCTGTTACTTCTCCACTGGTAGAACCTTGACACGACCAGGCTGTAGGGGCCCGGTTCTCTCTGGGGCCACACATGCACTGTGCGGCCCCAGAGATGCACTGTAGTGCAAGACGCTTTGCATTGAAGGGTTCTCAAGTTGAAATTCTTGTCTCATACGTGTTTGTTATGTGGTCTGAGTAATGGAATCATTAGTAAATAAATTGAAAATAAAAATGAAAAGACATTTCAGACAGCCTAATATAGTGGCTTCAGAGTCACTTCCTATAGCAACAAAACAATGAGTCAGCATCTCGGTATATTTATAGCCAGCAATTCTAGTTAGTTAGTTACTTGTGTGGGCCTTGAGTGTGACTGTTTAAATGCCCCCCTTCTAGTGTGCACGTCAGCCTCCGACTCCAAAAACCTCCATTGGCACACCCACCCTACAGCAGCCAAGTCAGAAGCGCAATGGGTGATGGGTAATGTATGCAAATCACACATCCTTTCCTCTTGGAACAGGACATGTTGACTTTGTGGCTGACTTTTAAAGTCTAGGTGTTTTAATTGCATGTTGGGGTTCAAGGTTAGAAAGTAGATGGGTGTTGGTAGAATTACTTTTCAACTATCTTATGAGTTTGGGTTTGCTGCTATGGACTTCAAATTACTACAATATAACTATTTAAAATAATCGAAGATGTCTGCCACATATAAGACATCGTCATCTTAATATTTCTTAATACATTTATCCTTATGTATTTATACCATATATATACGCATATACGCATACCCTAAAAGACAGTATCTATTCTTCCAAAACCTCCACTTGGAGACTAGTGTGGGCAACAGTTAATTTATCCTGCACGGATCCATTCCTACAACCCACTGAAGGAGTCAAAAGTCCTTGAAAACAGTTGCACAACACTGTATTTCTGTACAGTTACACAACACTCTATGTAAACATAAGATGTGTGCTAAATTGTAGAATTAATGCATAAATAACCTTACAATTGAAATACAACATCACCCCCTGGTGGCCAGGCCTATCCCAGAAGAATATGTTGGCAGTAAATCAAAAAGAAAACAAAGGTATTGTAGCTGGGTTTAGGGTTGTCCTAGACTGCACTTTATAAGGTGTAACTTAATACCCCTTCCCATCCTTTTCATTAGAAACACATTGCTTCTAATGGCCTATTAAGACGTTGTGATGTAAGTGGCCAGGCAGACAACAGTATCTACAGCCTACTCTTATGGTCTAGGTCTTCCTGCTCCCTTGCAGCCTCTGGCATTATACAACAGTCTTAATGAAGTCTTTACTCCTGCCCTCGCAGTCTATCCTCCCACTACGTCCATTTGTTACATTGTTTTACCGCGTCTTATCTGACCTCCAGGCTAGGTTTCTTCCAGACAGCTGGACAGTCAAAGAAAGCCATTACTCTACCCCGGAAAAAACACAGGAAAAAGTTCCCTCATTCATCAAAGGGACTAAGATATTTTTGACAATGTCCTCCTGGGTCTAGCCAGGATCAAAGTACAAAGCGGTGTGCTTTTTTTCTTCTATTTATTTATCTTTGTCCAACAAATCAGGGGTCCAATCCTTCTCATCTATCATGCTTTGGGATACTCAAATAATAAAAATCCTTTTCAGGTAATGGCTGCTGCCGTTATCTCTCTCTCCCCAACCCGTCCACCGGCCCGTCCACCCCACCGCCCGCCCCACCTATCAGACACGTCCCCTCTCGGAACACCAGCTCGTACCAGAGCATGATTGATGACTTGATCCACACGACATTAAAGACATCTGCTTTGAATTCACTTTTTGTCGCGCAGGTCGTTGTTAGCGCGCTGATGAATGACCTAGTCGAAAACAGAAGGGGGACCGGGGCGTTTCCTGGGCGATGTTGTGGTCCAGAGTGAGCCGGGAACGGGAGAAGCCCATTGGCTGGTGGGTAGAGTAGCCTTCGTATTAGTTTGAAGAACAGTGTTAGCAGGCAGAGCTCGGATCTCTCAGAGCGCTGTTGGCTATATACGCTGAGTGCGCTGAGAATCCATCAATTCGTAATGGATTCAATGTGGATTTGGAATTTGTTTGGAGTTGTTTGGTTATGCTGATTACATTATGGTCTTTCTAGTCAAAATTGGTTTTGGTCCAATCTGGGAAGCACCCCTTATCAGCAAATAATATTGTTATGGAAACAGTTTTGTGCCTCCTAGCCCTCTCGCATGAAAGCATTAGGAGCCCGTAACACCATAGGCATGACTTAATTCACGAGCAATACCCAATTTAATTAAATAACAATCACATTTGGATCGGCATTGTGTTGCATTCATTTGTATGCAAAGGCGGCCACGAATGCGTGCACATGCGACAGTTGTGCACGTGCCCTTTTGCAAGTGTACACACACACACACACACACACAAGCATGCAAATACAGACGCACGCAGGCACCCACGCACACACACGCGCAAGTATCTAATTAGAGGCTGCGACCAAAAAAATGAATTAATTTCATATTTTTTCTCCAAAATCCTCCACTTGAATGAAGCACTTGTACTTTTTTCATTATTTGACAGGGGGGGGGGGGAATGGAAGCAGAGAGCGGGGGAGTGGAGAGGCCTCGGCGGAGCCTGTTTATCTGTGTTATGTATCTGCCACTACTGTGGAGGACAGTTGTACATCTGTCTCTAATATGGTGGCGGGTCGCGGTCTGCCGGCTGCGCCAAACCGCTGTCGTATGGCCGATATCGTAAGAATAATTCTACCTGTCTCTTCGCATCTTCCTCTTTATCCTTCTCTCCTGCAGCGAGCGTGTGCTCGCTCTCTCTCTCTCTCTATCTCTCTCTCTGTATCTCTCTATCTCTCTGTATCTCTTTCTCACTCTCTGAATCGCTTTCTCTGTTTGTCTTTCTCTCTGTAAGTCTCTCCCTCACTTCTTGTATTCTCCATTACTGAGAGAGAATACTGACTCTATCTGTGTGTGTGTGTGTGTGTGTGTGTGTGTGTGTGTGTGTGTATTAAATATGTATATATATATATGTATATATATATATTGTCTGTATATATATATATATATATTGTCTCTATATATCAGTTTTCCATATACTCCTTTTCTATTCCCTTTGTTATTCTGTAGAATACAGAGAGACAATTCTGTTATTCTGTGTGTGCATGTACACGTGTGTGTGTGTGTGTGTGTGTGTACTGTACCCTCTCTCTCTTTTCTCTCTCTATATTTATATACACCTTTGTCCAGCTGGCTCTTAGTGACCTTGTCCTGTTGTCACCTCACATTTCATACTTGCACTACGACGGCACCCTTACCTGCTGCTCCCTCTGCCCACCTCCTTCTTTCAAACACCTCTGTCTCTCTCTGTCTCTCTTTCTCTCTCTCTCCCTCTCTCTCTCTCTCTCATCCTCTCTCTCTCCCTCTCATCATCTCTCTCTCTCTCCCTCTCCCTGTCTGCAGCTGTACATACTCTGCTTTTTAATTAGTCACTAGCTCCACCTCCCATGCCTCCAACCCTCTCTCTCTCCTCCCGCCATCCTTCTTTCAATGATAGAGAACTTGCACGGCATCAGAGAGAGAGAGAGAGAGAGAGGGATAGAGAGAGAGAGGGCGGTCGGAGGAAGAGATAAAGAAAGCGCGAGAGAGAGAGAGATGGAGAGGGAGAGAGGGAGGGGGTGAGAGCAGAAAGAAGAGGGAGAGGGGGTAAAAAAGGGAGAGAGGATAACTGACTGTTTGCTTACGCTCGCTCACTCGCTCGCCTCCCTACCCTCCCCCCCCTCCATCCATCCACAACCCCAACCTCCTTCCCCCACCCCCCCCACACCACCCCCATCCGTTTCTCTCGTAGTCACAGCACACAAACATTCTCTCCGCTACTCTCGCCCGCGTGCGCACATGCGCGCACACACACACACACACACACACACACACACACACACACACACACACACACACACACACACACACACACACACGGAGAGGGGGAGCGAGAGAGAGAAAGAGTGCGCGTCCTGCCTTGCTTTTGCTACAGCGGAGCTCCCAGCCCACGGGGGTGGGGGCGGGGGGTTGGGGGGGGGGGGGGGGGGGGGGGGGGGCGGGAGAGATAAAGAGGGTCCTCTCCTTGGACAGGAAATCCGTGCAGTGGCGGCGATGTATAAGACGTAGACGCACCATTGAAGGGGAAGAGGGAGAGAAAAAAAATCCACACACACACACTCACACACACAGAAGAGGAGGGGAGGAGAGCGCGAGAGAGAGAGAGAGAGAGAGAGAGAGTGTGCGATAGAGAGAGAGAGAGAGAGAGAGAGAGAGAGAGAGAGAGAGCAGATGGACGTGACACAGAGACGGAGCCATGTAGTGAATCTCACCGAGTGGCCGTGACTGCGAGGTGGTTACCGCAGGGATAAGACGGAGAGCACGCCGGACCGAGGAATGGACGGACAGACTGGCGGCCGGACGGAGGGACGGCGGGGAAAGCATGTGAAGGAATAAGCAGAAGCCAGGAGGAAGGAGGAGGAAGGAAGGAGGAAGGAGAAGGAGGAGGTAGAGGAGGTGGAAACTGCACTCCACTGTTGGAGGAGGAGAGACGGCGAGGATTCAAGAAACAGACGAGGTACGTATGACTCACTTGGCCGTCCTGTCGGAAGATAAGCAGCGCAGCCTCGGCGCTCTCTCTCTCTCTCTCTCTCTCTCTCTCTCTCTCTCTCTCTCTCTTCTCTCTCTCTCTCTCTCTCTCTCTCTCTCTCTCTCTCACACTGTGGCTCTCCTTTGCACACAGTTTTGTCGGCGAGGGCAACTCAATGAAACAAACTAGAGCAGGGACGGATGCATCGCATGTGCAGCACACCACGTTTTGTTTGTTTCCGAGTTTTCTGGTCATTCAGCAGAATTTGGTTCACCTCCACATGCGTGGCTCCTAAAGTCATCAGCTGTCCTCTTTTAATGTGGACCGTCACAAGAGTATGATGTATGCATGTATGCATGCGTGTGCATGTGAGCACACACACATACGCACTGAATAGTGTTGATGTGTTCTATTTATTGTATACTCTGTGTGTGTGTGTGTGTGTTTGTGAGTGTGTGCCTGTGTGTGAGTGCAAGTGAGATGGGTACTGCATGTCAGGACGTCAGGGTCTTGTGTTGCAGCAGGTGTGGGAGTGTGTTTGCCGAGTTTGAGGGGGCTTTGTGGAGCTTTGGGGGGCTTACACGAAGCTGTCACTGTGCGGCGGTCTCCCAGATGGTGACTGTGCGGCGAGAAAGTCAGGCTTCCGTTTACATGCACGTGCATTTGTGTGTGTGTGTGTGTGTGTGTGTGTGTGTGTGTGTGTGTGTGTGTGTGTGTGTGTGTGTGTGTGTGTGTGTGTGTGTGTGTGTGTGTGTGTGTGTGTGTGTGTGCGTGCATGTGCGTGTGTGTTTGACGTCAAAAGCTTGCAACTTTGTCCAGGCGTGTGATTAGCAAAATACAAACATTGGATTATTCATTATATCTCAAATAATGCTAAATGTGGAATTAGGAATAGTTCTCCAGACAAACATACAGTGCAACCACCTACCTGTGTTTTATTTCAGCTAGAGGGATTTCTATTTATGGTCCTCCAATACACAAAAACAAACAAACAGGAGGCCCAACTCACGCACAACTGCAAGCACACTATTGTGCCTGCAAGCACACTATTGTGCAGACACCATATCCCTAAAACGTACAACTTTGCTGTGCGGCCTCTTCAGTATGCATTGTAACCCTGCTGCCTTGGCTCTCTCCCTCTGAACATCCCACCCCCCCCCCCCACCCCACATCACCCCCTACGCACAAAGTCATCTGCTTTTATCACCGTACATCTATTACACCACGGCTAACGAAGCTTCTCCTGCTCCCGTCCATAGTGTCCTCCTCTGATGGACTTTGTAAACACAAGTCATCCACTATTTGGCCAAACCCTCTTCTTTTGGCCAGGGGTCCCATCCCGGCAGATGGAGGGAGTTTAAGACACTCTGCAGCAGTAGCAGCAGCAGGCACACACACATACACAAACACACACTCGCACACACATGCTCACACACACACACACACACACACACACACACACACACACACACACAGTGTGATGTGGGGTTTTCTTCCTGACGGACCCCTGGGCAGTACTAACAACAGCCCTGACCCCCCCTTCCCACTCCACTGGGAGCAGGGCTGTGTGTGTGTGTGTGTGTGTGTGTGTGTGTGTGTGTGTGTGTGTGGTGTGTGTGTGTGTGTGTGTGTGTGTGTGTGTGTGTGTGTGGGTGTGTGGTTGGGTGAGTGGGTGGGTGGGTGTGTCTGGGAGTGGGTGTGTGGGTGACACTTCATTTAACAGTAAGAAGGTAGGATTCGAATATTTGGTTTTAGATTAAGAAGGTTGCATTCAAATATATGATTTCAGAGTAAAAAGTGAGAATCTTTGTTTAGATACTTGATTTGAGATGAGGATGGTGGAATTCAAATACTTGATTTAACATTGAGTTCTGTGCTTGAATACTTGATTTGCGAATCAGAAGGCTTGAATGAACTGGATCAGGGGATGAAATAGGTAACCAGCTAAGGACCTGGACTAAAAAACGAGATCACCCAACAGGAACAATGTATTGTTGATTTCTATCCCATGTATGAACACATGGATGACATGACGTGGGGGAATTACATTAGAATATTACACACAGTACCAACTGATTTCTGACATGAACCTGACAAATCACAACTATAGCTTCCCAAGAATCTGAAACAAGGTAAAAATATCTTGGGGACCAATGGGATCTTCTTTTTTTTTTCCAACCACAAAAATGATTTCTTTGTGCTTTGTGTTGTAAGTGTGGCTTTGAAGAAATGTCCCCCATGGCTTGGGAGTGTGGGGAGAAGGGCTGGTTGTGATGTCTCACTGTCGTCAGCAAGCCAAACGGGATGCCAGCACAGGGCTATAAACAAACATAAACACACACACAAACACACAGACACACAAACAGGTTAGCATCTTACGTTGACTGAGGAGAACAGAGCTATCCGTTTTAGCCCTGACTTGTTACAATTTTAGCCACAGCCGTCCTAAGTGGAGGGGGGGGCTTTTTTCATTTTATTTGATTAACAAATAGATCTGTGGTGAATTTCCACCCAATAAAATTGCAATTTAATCTCCAGGACTCCACCTTCATGTAGATATTTTACAGGGTGCTCATTTAAATGAATAGGCCAGTGTTTGGTGGTTGGCTACGCTTCAATTTGTGCTTTGAAAGTGAAACGCTGAACGCTGCGTGTTCTTATTGAAGCCCTCCGGCCAGCACTGTAAGGCAGCGACGGGAACAAAAGGACCTCTTTACTTTCCTTTATTTTAGGAGTACAAGTACTTTTCGCCATCCAGTTTGGGCGCTCCTAATGGGTTCTTCTCCTCTTCCATCACACTTAACCTTTTTACATAAAACGATTTTCAGTGGAAAATGTAACAATCGTGGCAAGTGCAACATAAATCTGCCACAGCGAAACGGCAGGCAAAGTCAAAGTAGGTCCTCGACAAAATGTATTTTTTTGAAGTAAAGGGTTAAGGGTTCGGGATAAATCACACCGAAAAATGCAGTCGCACCAGCACAGTGCCTTTCAAACCCGCCGCAATGAGGAACATTAATAATTTATTTTTTTATCGGAAAACTCAGGGCCCCGGAATCACAACCGAATTACCGTCGGCTCCCTGTTGTATTACTCATAAAACAGCGTTGTCGCCATCAGCTCGCACAAACAACCCCCCGACACCGTGGTGGTGTGAAGGTGTGCTGGAGACGTGTGCCACGACCCATTCGTCTTCGGGATTCTGTTGAGTCTTGAAAAGGGGGGGGGGGAAAAAGGAAAGAAAACTGTGAGTAGTTTTGGGTGGCAGAACTAACGCCTTGAGCTATTCTCAGGCTTGCCGGCGCAGCCTACCACGGATAATGTGTTACATCCAGTGAACCAAAGGTGCTGCGAAAAGATGTTTACTTGATGGCTGACTCCACTGTATTTCCCCCCATTTCTTGCTCTCCGTGTGTTTACACCCCCTGAATCTGATAATGGTGTGAGCGCGCGGCTTAAAAATGCACGCGTGTGAGCAAAGTGTGTTTCCCCCCCCCCCCCGCTCAGGTAAATGCGGCATGTGTTATTTTTTTTCCTTCTTTGTTTTGTTTCCAAAAGATTGTTGGCTGACACGTACGTTTTTTTTTTGCCTCCTTCTTCGAGGGGGGTGGGGGGGGGGGGGTGTCGCTTTGCTTGTGAAAACGGTTCAGTGCATTCATTTAGCTAAATATAATAAAGCATAAAGCAGCCTCCCTGTAAATAGCCCTTTTATGGCGTTAATCTACTCCAGGACAGTGCTGCTGCTGCTGCTGCTGCTGCTGCTGCTGCTGCTGCTGCTGCGTTGCACCGCGGCGCAGAACGCTCACCTTGCAGAACGTACAGCTCTCTCTCGGCGCACAGCACTCAGCCAGACACACCGCCACTTGAGCCAGGGGCTGGGCAAGATAGCAAGCGGAGAGGAGGAGGAGAAAAAAAAATGGAACCACCGCACTGAACACAAAGAGGACAGGGCAAAACAACGTCGGAAACACGGCCCATTTGCACTGTGACCTGATCGTATCAACCACCCCCCATCCCCCCTCGGGCCGCAGGTATACCCCTGCCCCATCACCCCCACCCACCCTCCCTCCCTCCCTCCCTCCCTCCCTCCTCCCCTGGTTTTCATTAGCCAATAACGGATCATCCAGCTTTTCTTTCGGGTTTTTTTCCATCTTCCGTTCCCGTCCGCTTCCCCCTTAAACACCTGACACACTGATGCACCTGATTTACCACTCGGCTGAACCCTCGCCGTGACATTTCCTCCTGCTGCCAGGGGGGCTTCACTCCAGCCCCCCCCCCCCCCCCCCCCCCTGCCCGCACGCTCCCAACACGTCCTCTGCTTATCTGCTCCATCCCCCCCCTCCTCCTCCTCCTCCTCCCCCTCATCCCTCCTACCTCCTTCCTATCCCCATCTCCTCCCGCTCCTCCAGCACATCTATCTCTAAATATAAACCGATAGCAGCGGCGGTCCAACGCGGGCCTCCCCCCCCCCCCGTTCGGCCCAGCGCCCGGACTGGAGCAGAACATAGCCCTGTCCTGGAGCAGAACATAGACCTGTTCCGGAGCAGAACATAGACCTGTTCCGGAGCAGAACATAGACCTGTTCCGGAGCAGAACATAGACCTGTTCCGGAGCAGAACATAGACCTGTTCCGGAGCAGAACATAGCCCTGTTCCGGAGCAGAACATAGCCCTGTTCCGGAGCAGAACATAGTAGTCCTGGAGCAGAACATAGCCCTGTCCCGGAGCAGAACATAGCCACGTCCCACGGAGTCAGGATGAACACACTGCCCTGTCTCACATGGTATGTCACAGCCACATCAATCACTGGGATCTAGCGCTTTCCGTTAGCGGACAGCAGCGGGGGTGGCTTGGGGGTTGAAAAGGTTATGTTATCGGCATGTCGGGAATATGCATTGATCATTAAGGTGCTGGATGTGATTGGACGGACGGGAACAAGAGAGGGGCACTGGCTTTTGTCACCCGTACGTGCAGCACGCAGCCATGCACATGCACAAATGGATATGACACACACACACACACACAAATGGATAAGACACACGCACACACATGCACACACACACACACACAAATGGATAAGACACACGCACAGGGCGTAGCGTGCCGACACATAATCCAGCGGGGTGACGTGGACCAGAAGCTAACAGCTGGAGCTAGTAAATCTTAAATAATAACCAAAGGAGAGTTATGACCCTTTCTGACATTATTCGGCAGCGCACCTTCCTCACCCGGCCGGCCATTTATCTCCCGCACCACCAATAAAGCTCCACGCGGAAATGTCACATGAGCTACCGGGAGCACGCCGGCATTAAGGAGGGTCTGAATTCATTAACCTGTCAGTGCACTTCTATATCTATATATACTATATATAGTTCCCTTTTTTCTTTTTAGCCGAGGGCATTGTTTCTAGACTAGGGAGCCGGGGGGGGGGGGGGGGGGGGGGGGCTTCATCATGGTGAGGGGGGAAGCGAGTAGGGGAGGGCGGGTTAATAGTGGGGAAGAAGATGAGGAAGAGGAGGAGGAGAGGCAGGAGCGACAGACCTGAGGGATTGGGATGAAAGAGGGAGAAGAGATGAGTGAGGGTGATGGTCCTGCAAAGTGAGGGCCGGAGGTCAGGTGTGTGTGTGTGTGTGTGTGTGTGTGTGTGTGTGTGTGTGTGTGTGTGTGTGTGTGTGTGCGTGTGCGGGGGTCTGTCAGGATGAATGTTGAAAGTAAAGTGGTCTTCAGCACGACTGAGTGACGAGTGGATAGAAACAGGGGTATTAGCCAGGGGGGGAAGAACAGAGGCAGAAAGAGGATGAGATCGTGTGTGTGCACATGTTGTGGGTGTTTTCGTGTCAACATTTCCGGCAGCGTGGCTAAATGGATACGAATTGGGGGGGGGGGGGGGTGGGGGGCGTTCAAAGAGGGGTCCGACGGCCCTAAAGCACACCCGATCCGGGCCGCTGTTCAGGAACACGGGACCAGAGTGTTCCTCTCCGTCCTGGCGGCCGTGTGATTGTGTACTATTAGCTGATCCAGAGTCAGTCTTCTCCTCCTCCCTACTGACTCATAGTTAAGCAGCTCATCCGAAAGCCACAGCGGCACCGAGACCAGAGTAGAAGGAGCAGGTACACCGTGGTTTGTTTCCTGAATCCACTAATGCACCTTGAGCGCGTTGGTCGGTCCAGATCCCCCCCACCGCGCCCTACTACAAACACACACACACACACACACGTAACCCGAAGCCAAAGGCACTTTGGACTGTGACTTTAATCATAATTAAAGCAAGAGCAGGCAATTTGGAGAAACCAGCCAGGGTAAGCTAGATTTCGAAAGTATCCAACCGAAAAAATCCCATCCCGTCCTTCGGGCCTCGGTCCAAAGCTACTCCACCAGAACACATGACTAGCTCGCTAGCTTTAGCAATCTGTGTGCCTAGCCTGGTGGAAGACTCTGGTCATGTGCAAAGATCCAAAGGGCAGAGTGCAGCCAGGTAGGTAGGTAGGTAGGATAATGAGATAATTTCATCCGGCCCGTATGAGATGATTAGCTGGGCTTATTGCATGGCTGGGACAGCCTCAGTAACCAGTTTTATTCTGGTATTTTGGTCACAGCATTTGATTTATTGATTGCTGTCGGGATGTAAAGAGAATTTCAACAAATAGGACAAAAAAAATGCTTCAAAAATAAATTGCCTAGACTATTGCCGAGAGAGAGAGTGAAACAGAGGAAGAGGGATGGAGTGGGAGAGATAGAAGGAAAAAACGGACATAAATAAAAAGTGGCAGCCCCTCGGGTATCTCTCTTTCTACCCCCCCCCTCCTTTCTCTCTCTCTCTCTCCCGCTCTCGCGATCTCCCTAAATAACCTGGGAGCTGTGGAGGAGTCTCTAATTACCCCCCCCCCCTTTCCTCTCCATCCTAACCACTAAAGACAAGAGAGAAAGACAGAGAGAGAGAAGTGGGTGGAGAGAGAGAGGAGGATAGAGGGTGGGAGGAGAGAGAGAGCGAGAGAGAGAGGAGGGAGAGAAAGGAGAGGGAGGGAGGGGAAGGGAGAGGGTTAGAACAGATGAGGTCTGTCTGTCAGAAGCCATGAGCGAGAGATAACAAGGCCATGGAGATCCATAGATTGTTTAAAGGCAAACAACTCTCACACACACACACACACACACACTGCAGCAGCACTACAGCTTTGTGTGTGTGTGTGTGTGTGTGTAAGAGAAAGAGAAAGAGAGGTAAGGGGTGGAGGGAGTTAGTGTGTTAGTGCATTCTTGAGTGTGCGTGTGTGTGTGTGAGAGAGATGTCCGCGAGAGGGGGTTAGATAGATACATTTTTTTAAATCTTTATTTACACTACATCCACCCTGCTACAGAACACATGCACACAGACTTGGAAACACGTGCAATTAAATAAAAGATAAACGCTAAAAATGGTAGACTTAAGGAGACTCAGAAAGGTAGAGAGGGAAAGGCGGAGAGGGACAGAGAGAGGCCGAGCGAAAGAGACAAATTAAGAGAGAGAGAGAGGGAGAGAAAGGGTTAGAGAGAGTTACTGAGAGAAAGACAGCGGTAGAGAGATGGAGACAGAATGTGGGAGAGAGAGAGGTAGAGAGGGTGAAACAAAGAGAGAGAGAGAGAAAGAGGTAGAGAGAGCATGCAAGGTAGAGAGATGGAGATAGAATGTAAGAACGAGAGGTAAGGGTGACAGAGAGAGAGAGGTAGAGTGAGCATGCAAGATAGAGAGATGGAGACAGAATGCTAGAGAGCGCAAGAGATAGAGAGAGGGACAAAGAGAGAGAGAGACAGAGAGAGAGCGACTGCAGAATCACAGTGACGAGAACACACTGCGAAGCGCAGCATGGCGGACGGCCTGTCACACACACTGGCCTCGTGAATCAGGAAGCGTGTCACAAGGGCACATCATCAAGGACCAATGAGAAGGTCACAAACTGTTCAACAGGAAGTTACGAGGAAAGTGCAAGCAGAATAATAACGGCATGAATATTAGTTTGATCACAACAAGATTGTACTGTAGGACTCATTACTGCTCTTGTTTGTGTACATTGTTTATAATTTGTATTATTTTGTACTTATACAAAATAATATTTAGTACTTTACTCTTATGCATGTATTCATACATGAAGAGATATAAACAAAGCCAAAACCCACACGATCATACGCAAAGAGAAATATTAAATGGTATTCTTACTTGTGATTATTTGGGATTAGGTTTTATTTATAATAAGTAACTCATAATTAAGCCATTTAATCAGGTCAGTTACACAATTCTTGACCTCTTATTTTTTTCGTCCTTCCCTTTTCTGGTCTGTAACTTATTTTTATTTAACTGCTCAATTACCTTATTATATTCCTATAATTTCATAAGGGTGATTCGGAATTACATTATCTATCATTAAAAGTGTGATAACATAAATAGAAAACCACTAAACTCCCTCACTGCTTTCTGTCACTCTAACATTCTCTCTCTCTCCTCTATTTACAGGAACCTCGATCATCCACCAGCCATGAAAGGATGCATCTCTTAGCCAAGTCCTGGAGGGAAAAGGGAGAGAGAAAGAGAGAGAGAGAATCAAAACCAAAATCCAATGGAAGGTTTCCGCTTAAGTAAAAGAAGAGTGATCAAAAAAGAATGCGGAAGGCGATAGACCGGGATTGGGAAGCACATTGGCCGGTCTGGTACCCTCTGATCTTCTGAAGAGCAGAGGGAGTGTTGGCGGGAGTCGAGGGAGGGAGAGAGGGACAAGTCGACAGAGAGCGAGGTCTGTTGTTAATGGAGTTGGGATGGATGGACGGCCTGCATTCATCCCAGCTCTGCCCAGTTGCTGGTTCCATCATCAGCCCTATCAAGACTTCATTTCTTTGGACACTATAAGGAACGAGCGCACAAAAGAACTGAAGTGTGCAGTTCACCAGACGCACACGCAACGGCGGGTGCAAGACATTTCTTAGATTCTTCTTCTTGTTCTTCTTCTTCGTCTCCTTAGGTTTATCTATGTTGTCGATTGAATGTTGTGACCAAACCGTTCTGCTTGAGTGTTCTACTTATTCGGACGGAGACAAGCTTTTTTACTTTTTCCTCGGTTAAACATTCTTCAACGAGTTCCATACCTGTGATGCTTTATTTGCAATACTTATAAATACACTATACTCTAAAGCTGTGATTATTCCAAACTGTGTACAACAAGGCTACCAATCGACGCTATCGACGTCAAATAAGACTACACGACCGCAATCAAACAAATAGTCACCGCACTGCCCATCTATTGTGTGATGGAACGGGGACTTTGCCAAATGACATCTAAATGTCTCTTGTGGTCGTAATAAATATCCAATAAAGCAGGGAGCGTATCTCATTTACTACACAGTAACACAGAGAGACTTTTATCATATCAAAGTGCTTGCTGGGCCTGTGGATGTCGGGGGACAGAGACAAACAGAAGACATGGTGAGCAAAGAGCCTAACCAATTGATCACAGGCCACACAAACAGCAAGAGCACCTTGGCCTTGGACAAGCTGCCTGGCACTATGACTGTGCGCTCTGTGCTGCTCAACCGAGACTCCCCGGACATCGAGAGCCGGCTCAAGAGGCGCCGGAATCGCACCCACCAGGTCCGCTTCAAGGACCTGGAGGATGGCAGCAGTAGCAGCAGTGGCAACGGCGGCACGGCCGAGTCCAAGAGCCAACCAAGAGGGGGTACCGCAGACTCCAAGAGCCAGCATAGGGGCTGTACGGCAGAGACCAAGAGCCAGCAGAGGGGGGTTACGGCGGACTTCAAGAGCCAACAACGGGGGGTTACGGATTATGGCAGCCCCCATCCCCCCCGAAAGCAGAGCAGTGGTAGCAGGGTCCATCGGGGCTGGACGGACCGGGACGCACCGGGTTGTGCAGCTCTACCCGGGAGGACTTCTGTTGTCGGGGCAGTGCGAGGGGATATGGCAGGTACCATAGAAGTAGTGGCTGCCTTCCTAGCGAGGGCCCCACCTCACCCCTTAACTCCGGGACCCACGCGTCGCTGCTGGATCCCACCTCAGGCCAATTCTTTAACTTTGCCAATGACGCGAAAGTCCAGCACGAGCACCAGCACAGCCATACAGACTTCCCCTTGCCTAAAGAAGCCCCAGTCGCACGCTTCGAACATCACACGCAGCTACAGCCTGAGGGATTCGGTGGGTGTGGACGGGGATGATGAGCAGGACTCCCAGGATGAGTACCTGACTAACAACCGTGGGTCGTCCGTAAGATCCAGAAAGGACTTTGTTTCTCCTGAGACACAGCAGCAGACAGTGGTCGTGCGGGAGGTCAAGACCCCACGGTCAGACAGTGAAGCATCTGTTGCTTTGTTGAGAAGCGCAAGACACGGGTGCCCGCCGCAAACCCTCCGCCACGCGGAACCTTGTTACTGCTCATCATCTGTGTCCTGTCGTGAGGGCGCCAGGCGCCCGGGGAGCACTACCCCGTCTCTGGTTCGGAGGAGGAAGCGGCTGAACAGGGCCATAAGTGACCCAGGGAAAGAGGTGTCCTTCTGCACCACTCCAACACAAACTGACAGTCCCACTCCTTTACGGTCACCCACAAAAGCTCAAGTCTGCACCACTGAGGTCCAGACTCGGAGCCCTTGTCATTCTCCACCTCCAGAGCAAAAACACTGCACCACCCAAAGTCCAATAAAGAGACCGATTTTATGCTCATCTCCATTTCCTGTAGAAAAACACAGCTCCACCCAAAGTCCAACAAAAGGTTCATGTCCATCTCTACCTCCAGAACAAAAACACGGCACCATCCAAAGTCCAGTGAAAAGGTCGTGCCCATGTCCAACTGGAGATCCTAAACACTGTAACACCCACGTCCAAACTGAGAGCCCTTGTACATCTCCGCCTCCAGAACAAAAACATAACACAAGCCCATGCCCAATAAAGAGTGTATTCTCATCATCAATTCCTGATGGAAAACCCACCACCCAAATCCCAACCAAGAAATCAGGTCAATGCCCTCTTCGAAATCCTACACATTGTACCACTCAGGTCCAAACTGATAGCCCTTGTCAATTTCCATCTCTCAATCAAAAACACAGCCCCACTCAAAGTCCAAGAAGGAGTGTAGTCCCATCGTTTCTTGATATAAAACCCTGCACCACCCAAAGTCCAACAAAGAGTGTAGTCCCATCATTTCTTGATGTAAAACCATGCACCTCCCAAAGTCCAATGAAGACTGTAGTCCCATCATTTCTTAATGAAAAAACATGCACCACCCAAAATCCAACAAAGAGTGTAGTCCCATCATTTCTTAATGAAAAAACATGCACCACCCAAAGTCCAACGAAGAGTGTAGTCCCATCATTTCTTGATGTAAAACCATGCACCACCCAAAGTCCAATGAAGACTGTAGTCCCATCATTTATTATTGAAAAACACTGCACCACCCAAAATCCAACAAAGAGTGTAGTCCCATCATTTCTTAATGAAAAACCCTGCACCACCCAAAGTCCAACGAAGAGTGTATGCCCATCATCATTTCTCGATACAAATCCCTGCACCACCCAAAGTCCAATAAAGAGTGTAGTCCCATCATTTCTTAATGAAAAACCCTGCACCACCCAAAGTCCAATGAAGACTTCATGCCCATCTCTACCTTTAGATCAAACACCCTACACAGCAAAAAGTCAGGTAGAAAACCATCATCCAGCGTATCCTTCAAGTGATGAGCAATGCAACACCCCGGAACAAACTAAGACACCCTTCCCTCATCCTTCAACTAGTCAACCCTGCAGCACCAAGGCCCCAATTAACAACCTTGTCTCGTCACTAGATGTAACAATGAATCCAAGCTCAGCTGTCATTCAACCTGAGAACTCTATGCCCAGTACTTCTCTATCCCCAGTGCAGTGTCATGAGCCTCACAGCACCAAAATCAATACTGTGCCTTATCTTCCTACCCCTCCGTCTACAATCGCAACCACACTGACGCCCCAATCTTGCGCCATCTCCCCTTTCCCTCCGTCAGCCAAGCCGGCGTGCTCCACTCCGTGTCCCACTCCCTTAGCTCCTCCCCGTGGCATGCCTTGCCCCACTGCGGCCCTTATTCTAGACCCCAAATCTGTCCCTTATTATACTGTGGCGTCACCGCTAGATTCTGCCAAGGCGGCAGCTGTCAGCTTCGGTCCTTCCCCTATAACATGTCTTGAGGAGAATGCTAAGGCTTCTGAATCGGTCATGAGGCCATCCGCATCCATCTCTTGCTCCACCATTACCCCATGCGCAACCCCTCCTATCATTCCAAATGGACCCACCATTGCTTCCCCCGCTGGCCCAAAGGCAAAAATACCAGCTACACCTCTACCTAATCAACCATCAAACAACGCACCACAAACACAACACACATCCCCTTGTACGTTTGTCACCCAAACTTCTTTGTCGTGTACTTCCATATCATACTACACCACCACACATCCGACCGGGCTCACTGGCCTCCACTCGAGCTCTACGTTGCCCCCTTATGCCACTGTGATACAGACAGTATCCCACTGTAAAATCCCATGTCAAAGTGGCCAAACTATCTCCGCCGCCAACCCAGGAATACCCCCCTATTCTTCCCCGGTGCCAAAGCTTAAATCATGCACATCTCCACCATTACTCATTCAGACGTACGCATCCACCCTGCATAGCGTTCAGTCCTGTGCCACTCCGAGCAAGGCCGCTCCCTTATATTCTTCCACTTTTCGGGCCGCACCGCCGTACACACCCCCATCTCAGGACAAGAAGGCCGTTCGACTCCCACCACCACCCCCGCCCCCTCCTCCACCCTACACCCCACGCAAAGAGGACAGCGCCACTCCGGGCTCTGGAACCAGACCCACCACGCCGAGTTGCAGTGAAAAAGAAAGAGAGAAGGAGAACAGGCAAGATTTGACAGAAACAAAGTCACCCCAAAGTCTGTGTAGGAGAGCCAGCTCTCTGAGGCACAGAGCTTCAACCCCTCCAGTTTCTGTAATTAAAGAAGGGAAGCAGTCCTACACTTTGCCTGCCAAGGCCTGTTCTAGGCCCAGCTGTCTCAGCTCAGCCCAAGCTCAGCTGGGGGCGTTACACAAGATGCTCTGCTCAGGAGCCAACACGAGGTCCATCGCCTCCAGTAGCCAGCAAGCCCTCCCTCCGAGCCAGCAGGACTCTGGCTCCGTCTCCGGGGGTCAACCGACAGCCGGACCCCTGACTGCTACCCAGGCCGAGACTTTAAGGCAGGTCCAGGAGATTTTGGGGGGGCTGGTGTCCGGAGCCAGGTGCAAACTGGACCCGTCCAGGGTGGCGGAGAAGCTCCTCGGGCCTAACGGACCCCTGCATGACATCCGGGCCTTGCAGACCCAGCTCCAGAGTCTGGAGGGGGTGTTGGAGACCAGCCAGAACACCATCAAGGTTCTGCTAGATGTCATTCAGGACCTGGAGAAGAAGGAGGCGGAGAGAGACGGGTGAGTTTGTACAAGCACTTTGTTAAAAGAAAAATGAGTTTCTGATTTATTTTTTTATTATGAATAAATATTATAATTCACATTGTTGAAAGATCAGCTCTGATATGAATAGGAACAGGGCCCAGTAACAGCCCAATTTACAATAACCTTGAAGAAGGTTATTAAAAATGTATGAGGATAATGTGATAGTTTTTTAACCACAGAGATTCCTTTTCAAAAAACGGTTTGTTCCCTGTCTCTTGCCAACAGTCGTTTGGTTGTATTAGTGCTCGCGTAAAATGAAGTGGCCCTTCCTGTTATTGGAAAGCTTGATATGCAAATCCGCCTTAAATCACTTTTGGAGCAATAGTGAATGAAACAGATGTTCTTAAAAAAGAAAAAGAAAAGAAGAAAACGACAAAAACACAAAAGAAAAACAAGGCGGGGACTTCAGCACGTCAGGCATACTGTGTGTCTCAGAGAGCCAGACCTCAACCTCCCGTGTCAGCAGGCTCCTCTCGTAGCCTGCGGATTCAATTTGGAGAGGCTTCTTTTCTAGCATACTTTTTTTTTTCTCCACTCCTCTGCCCAGTAGCCAAAAAAAAAGAAAGAAAAAGACAGCAGATAAAAAAAGAAAAGAAAAACCCAAACGAAAGTCAGAAAAACAGAATGATGTCAGCTTTGTTCCAGAAGATTGACAACTCTGTCCTGGAATAGGGTTTACACGGCGTTTGGTGTTTTTGGGGTTAGTGACTCTGCTCCCCAAGAAGAAGAAGAAGAAGAGGAGACGGGCGCGTTCCAACAGTAATAACCTTTCCACTTCAGGTGTGCGGAATATTACAGGTTATTATGCTCCTGGTTCTCCAGGAGGCAGACACTCTATTTATAGGCTGTGTTCCCCGTGTATCGTGAGTCAGTTAACACCTTGGCCCCGCCGCCGTGTGGATATAACACAACGGGGGAAATTCATAAGAAACGAGATGGCGAAATGAAACGGCATAAACACATGGTAATAAATAAAGGGAGCCTAAATAAAACAGACCAAAGGCGAGGGTATGTGATTAAACACGATAGGCGAGGAGACAGGTGTGTTACGCCGTCACTAGTGAAAGTCTCTTTCGGTTTCTTTACATCTGAACTATCTCGGGTTTGAGGGCTTCTCGAGGGACGCTTGAGTTTCATTCTATGTCGCAACTCTTTCCTCACGCGTGCAACTCTCCCCCGTCACATATAGCAATCAGGTTTTAGCCTGCGTGACCGTGTCCCTCCATAAAATAAAATGAAAACCTTTATACATTTCTCATCAGCGGTTTAATTAATCTACTCCCCCCCCCCCCAAATTGTAAGCCGATTAGTGAATATTCCTTGCCTTATCTGCCACCAAAATAGCACACATGATGTAAGGGAGAGGAGGAAAACGTTCAGGCCAGGAGATAGAGGGAGAGATGGGTGTCTATGTATCTCGTAAAAATCCTTGACAGATGTCTCGAGCAATATAACCCTAATCACACTGCAGGCGCTAAAGCCCATGTTTTAATATCCAGCCTTCTGGAGGTACTGTAGCGCCACCACTGGTCATAGAGAAGAATGTTCTTGTTATGCTCCCCAACATAATTATTAGAATGGGCTGAAGTTTTAGTACTACCGTAATAGATCTAAGTCTAAGTACTCAGTAATGGACCTTAGTTTAAGTATTTAGCAATGGACCTAAATATAGGTATTCAGTAATGGATCTACGTATTAGTATTAAGTAATGGATCTAAGTCACAGTTTTCAGTAATGGACCTAAGTATATGTATTCAGTCATGGATCTACATATTAGTATTAAGTAATGGATCTGAGTCACAGTTTTCAGTAATGGACCTAAGTATATGTATTCAGTCATGGATCTACGTAATAGTATTAAGTAATGGATCTAAGTCTAAGTACTCAGTAATGGACTTAAGTTTAAGTATTTAATAATGGACCTTAATATAGGTATTCTGGAACTAAGTATTAAGTAATGAAACTAGGTCACAGTTTTCAGTGATGCACCGAAGTATAAGTATTCAGTCATGGACCACAATATAAGAATTCAGTAATGGACTGAGTCACAGTATTCAGTGATGGAGCTAGGTCACGGTATTCAGTAGCGGGCCTACCAATAAGTATTCAATAATGGAGCTAAGTATTCAGTCATGGACCACAGAAGAAATCTAATTTGCGTGAGTGGACAAAGCTTTCAGAAGGGGATTTTAATAAGTGTATTTCGACAGTGGCCGGTAGAACGGTTGTTGAGTGAAACCTTGACACTTGACACACTGTTCTCAGTTTACTGCTGCTGGCTGCGTTTCGCCGATTCCGCTCTAACAGATCCCCGCCTCCAGCGACCGTGATTGGTAGAAAATAATACGAAGCGAAAGAAAGTGAAATGCCCCGTTCACCCCGATTTCAGCTCGTCTGCCATCACACTTGAGATATCAATCTTAAAGACGGATTCCTGAGACGAAACGCAATGTAGACCTGACTTTCCCCCATCAAGCGGTACTTTATGCATGAGGTAACACAACGCGTGAGTCATGTATTTTTTTTATGTAACAGTCTCCTCTCCATTGTAAGTTATTCATATTTATTCCTTTAAAGCATCATTAGATGGTTAGCTGGTTTTTAAAGAGCGAGGACGGACACATTTACATGCCAATGTGCCTTAAACAGCATCCTGAGAAAACTGCAATACCATAAATAAAAGATATGTTTCAATTATAATACCATATCTAGGTCTTAAGGAGAAATGGTCCCGCACGCACATGCACACACACACACACACACGCACACACATGCACACACACACACACACACGCATATGCGCGCACACTGTCAACACACACACACATACACGCATATGCACGCACACACACAGGGTTGTGCATACGAGACCGTCAACAACGGTGTATGCATTTGATCCTTTTTTTTATACATTTCATTTCGTATGATGTATTACATTTCATTCAGCATGATTCATGAGGTTATGGTTATTTTGGGTCTAGCAGCCTAAGGCATCTTTGAGCTAGATTATGACCAAATTACTAAATTGTGATAGAAGGGGTAGAAACGTGAAAAATATCCAAGGTTATTCTCCACCACTGCTCATTGGAATGTATTAACATGCTTTTACTTTTTAAGGTTTTTCCATTTTTTTGCCACGTAGGTTGAAACGACCAACTGCCCCATCATTACCCCCACACACCTCCAACCATTAGTACGATCTCAACCATTATCACTCCTGTGGCTCATTATGTGTTTCCTCCCAACAGGAGGCACTCCTACAGGACTGGACAGGATATCGAGAACTGTGGTACCTGCAGGGACTGTGCCTGTATCATCTACAGGTAGGATACACACACACACACACACACACACACACACACACACACACACACACACACTAGCCGCTAGCTGATAGCATGCTTAATATCATTTCAAAGGTGATTTCAAAGCTTTGTTTTAAAAGCTATTATTTAAGTGTGATTTGTAAGAAATAGCCCAGCGATCTGTAATTTGCAAGTGAGTAAAATAGAAGTACTGTAGAAGTATGTGATTTGAGCAAATGGTGACTGTATGAGACCGCTCGTTTTTAGACCGCTCTAGGCTTATTTCTGACCCTTATTTCCAATCACGGTATCTGTCCCTTGATTGATTCGGGGGAATACATCTCGCCTGTCAATCAAAGGTGCGTGAATTGTAGCGCTTCTCTATGGCAGAGAAAAGTAGGCAGGGAGGGAACCGCTCTATTCTGCTCTATTCTGCTCTTTCTCTTTACCTCTGTCAAACCTTACCTACAACAGATTTTAGTCCTTCCTGCTACAACAGCAGTGGCGGCGATAGAAGCAGTGGAAGGGTGGCATAGCTGTGGCCATGGGTTAGAGGGGCACGGGAGATGGGAGGTTTTAATGATGCAAGCAGTCTGTCCACATCGGGGGCCACATTGTTGCCATCGCGCCGTGGTAAATGGGATCACGGAGCAGGCCCGGGCGCCATGGGATGTGGTCCGGATCACAGACTCGGGAGGAATCTGATTTGGGGAATGTTGAGACCTGACAGCTAATGAGTCCCGGTGTGGTCACCCGGTGGAAGAAGCCGGGCGATGGCGAGTGTTTGCAGGGGTCACAGAGTCAGAAAATTGCACGCACACACACGCGCACACGTGCAAAGAAATGAGCACATGCACGCACGCTTGCCTGCTTGCATGCATTTGCTTGTTTCTTTGCACGTGTGCGCGCATGTGCGTGCACGTATATGCACACAATCACACATTGTGCACACTTACACACTTACACTCACACACACAGCCATATACACACACACACACATCCACACCCAGACAGACAGACACACACACACACACAGGTTACCTCTTTTGAGATTCAAATTGAATAACCAATTAAAAATTGAGGAATGCACAGTTCATGGCCAGAATGAATAAAAAACGGTGGGTATAATAACGAAGGAAACTCTCGAAATGAAAATAAAATCCACGTACCGCGAAAGGGGACAGTGAGGGGGCCGAGGCAGACGGTAAATAGAGCGACTGAGACAGAGAGACAATGGGGAAGGGTGAGACAGGAAATAACAAGAGGTAGACGGAGCCTTCCAGTTCTCCACTGCGATCAAACAAAGAGACGCAGATCAATGGAAACGCGATGAAAGCGGGAGAGCGGTGAGAACGAGTGGAACACATTCATAATCATTCTGAAACCCAAAGTATCGGTCAAATTGTTTCCGGTAAGGGGATTTATTCTCCTGAAATGGCAATATTAATCGAAGCGTACACCATCGAAAAATTGTGATTTTCTTTGCCGGTTAGGTTGGCGTGAAGCAAATGTAATTTGATAAGGCAATTAAAAAAGAAATCGTTATGGAAATGTACATTTGAATAGATAAATACATTCATAAAGATAACATACATACATGATATGCATGTAATGTATAGAATAAACGATTCACTATTTTACTATTTTTTGTTATTCAGCCAAACTAAACTATCTGTCCTCCCGAGTATCAGGAACAGCAGGGACAGTTTTCTGCTGCATATGTAGGTTATGAATTCGCCTGCCTTGCTAAGCTGCGATGTCACCTTCTGTGTTGTCGCTGTTTACAGGGTGATGTTGTGCAGATTTAGTCATGGTCACCGCCGAAGTCAGCCTCCAGGGCTAACGCTTGGCTACCTATGAGCACACACACGCACACACACACACACGCACACACACACACACACACACACACACACACACACACACACG
>NC_140292.1:3603247-3605747 GCF_964030765.1 Micromesistius poutassou
AGAGACATTTTATAATATTCTCAGAACGTATGAACGCACCATGTAGCTCTCCATGTTAAACAGGATTTCCTCTGGGTCAGTTCTGTGCCTGCGGTTCTGCGTGTGTGGAACGGAAAAAGAAAAGAAAAAAAACGGGGCCTGCAACTTAATGGCGATGAGTCAGACTCATGTTGTCCCGTGATTGGCCCGTGGCGTGGTCACCGTCTCTCTCTCTCTCCCTCGCTCCAGTCTGCAGGGCAACCGGTGCCAGACGAGCTGCGGGCTGGGCTTCTACCTGGACGCCAAGGACCACACCTGCGAGCCCTGCCACCGCGCCTGCGCCACCTGTGCAGGTAGGAGCTCAGGGAGAAGGTCAAAGGTCGCGGCGCACAAGGTCGTCGATGTGAACTTTTACTGCGAACCCGGTCGAAGCTGTGGTCACCTGCACAGCTCCAGAGACGCACACGATACTTTGTGTAGCCTTCTACAAAAAATACATATACATCGCCCTCCATGTGTGTGTGTGTGTGTGTGTGTGTGCGGGGGGGTCCTGGCATCTCCATCCCCCCCACAGAGCCTCCCCCCCCACACACATGCCCCCATCCCCCTGCCCCCCTATACACACCTTAGAAGACGGACGGCTGGTGTGCATTCTCGAGTCCCGTGTGTGTGTTTTTGCGCGGTGCAGGTGGGGGGGCGGAGGCGTGCGACCGGTGTGCGGAGGGCTACCTGATGGAGGAGTGGAGGTGTGTGTCGTCCTGCAGCACCAGCTTCTACCTGGTGGGGGCCGGGGGGCCCGGGGACACCGCCTCGAGTCAGGGGACGTGTAGGAGGTGAGGAGATCGCCGGTGTGTGTGTGTGTGTGTGTGTGTTCTGTGTGTTGCTATGTGTATGGGTGTGTCTCTGTGTTTATGTATTTATGTATTTTTTTATGCATGAGTTGATGTGTGTGCGTCTGTTGCGTGGGGGTTATATATCGGCCTGTGTGTGTGTGTGTTTGCCTGTGCATTTGCGGGTGTTCATGTGTACTTCTGTGTGTGTGTGTGTGTGTGTGTGTGTGTTTATGTGTCGCCGTGTGTGTATGATTCCTTGTGTTTGTGTGTTTATTTGTACCTCTGTGTGGGTGTTTGCGTGTGTGTATGTTTCTGTCTGTGTGTGTTTTTTTATTTGTACCTCTGTGTGTGTGTGTGTGTGTGTGTGTGTGTGTTTATGTGTTGCCGCGTGTGTATGTGTGTGTGTGTTTATGTGTACCTCTGTGTGTGGGTGTTTGTGTGTGTATGTTTGTGTGTGTGCGTGTGTGTTTATTTGTACCTCTGTGTGTGTATGTTTCTGCATGTGTATGACTCTGTCTGTGTGTGTGTGTGTGTTTATCTGTACCCCCATGCTCGGCTGTTTTGCCTGTGTGCCTGTGGGGTCCACTTGCTCTCCCTCTCTGTAGTCCTCCCATTCATCCCCGGCTCTCTCTCTCTCTCTCTCTCTCTCTCTCTCTCTCTTTCTCTCTTTCTCTCTCTCTCTCTCTCTCTCTCTCTCTCTCTCTCTCCCCTCCCAAGGTGCGACCCCAGCTGCGGGACGTGCGCGGGGCCCGCCGGGGAGCTCTGCACCAGCTGCTCCAGGGGCCACAGCCTCCACGAGGGAGCCTGTGTGCTCAGCACCGTGTGTGGGGACGGTCAGTCCCTTTAATCTAATGCTGCAACACAGCAGCAGGGCGGGGTCACCCCGGCACCACTACAATACTCTTACCGCCAAGCCTTCCATAATTGCTTTTTCCCCCCCAGCCCTTCGATGGAGAGAGGTGGTGGTGGTGGTGGTGGTGGTGGAGGTGGGGGCTGTGGTGGGGACTGTAGGGGCGGGGTTGATCGTATCCCCGGCGGAGGGAATCGATAACACGCGGCCATCGGAGTGAATAATGTTTGTAATGAGTAGCGCGGCTGAGGGCTGGACAAAGTGTAAAATGTTCTCCCCCCCCCCGCAAAGAACGCGAAAAAGAAATCAATGTGTTTGGTGGTCCTTCCTAGATGGACCACCAAGATGAGTTGTCAACGTCGTCCACGCCTCGGCCACCCTCGTTCGTGTTTAAAAGATCTTAAATATGTTTTCATGGTTGGTGGAGGGAAGTGAGGAGAGACCAGAGAAAGCAGGAGAGGGAACAGCATGTAGCATCGCATCGCAGGTCCAAAGCCATCCCTGTGGCGCCGATGGCTAAGTGGTTAGCGCGCAATGTGCTTTCGCCCCCCCACCCCCCCACAGCCTACCCTCTAAATGCGTTTTTGTTTGATGTATTTCTTCCTTAATCTGCCTTAATCCATTTCCCTTTTCCCTGTCATTGTCCCGCTAGTAAGAAAAAGGCCTATAAAAGTACCAGTGAATTTCTATATCTGGGGGGTGTGCGGGTCATTGAATCACGGGCCTCCATCAGCATCTGTTGTTGCTGCTGTTGTTGATGATGTTGTGTCTACCAGGCCAGTACCAGCAGGAGCAGGGCCGCTGCCAGCCCTGTGACCAGACCTGTCTGAAGTGCACG
>NC_140292.1:3610747-3673247 GCF_964030765.1 Micromesistius poutassou
CACGGGAGACGCGATTCCGGGAAATCTGAATCTGATCAAGACTATTTCCTGATTCCCGGGAAAGGTTAAGGTTATAAAATAAAAAGCGCAATGCACATCTGTTGTTACCATACCTCCATCCTCGAGGCGAAACTCGAGCCCTGGGAAAGGAACGACACTAAAACAAAACAGCGAAACGCTGATCCTCAGGAGCCGGTCCGTGGTCTCCAGCCACGCCCGACACACACAACCACACGCAGCCTAACTCTAGCCCCGGGAAAGGAGCGACACACACGGCGAAACGCTGATCAGTGTCCCCCTCGGGAGCGGGTTCGTGGACTCCAACCACGCCGGACACAACTTAACTTTGAGTGATTATTCCCATTTACAGCTGCTGGCCAATCAGTTACCAGCAGCCTGTTTACGTCACACAAAAGTACCTACTCCGCTCGCTTGGAACCTCGACGGAGGTAGTACTAAAAAAAAACTACCCGGTACTAGGTACCAGGTACTTTTTTTGCCAATGGAAACGCAAAAAAGGCATGGCGAGTCGAGGCGAGTCGAGCTGGTACTGGTGGTGGAAAAGCGGCAATAGACAAGACAAGTTAGCAAAAGTTAATATTGATGTTATTATATATATACAGTATATATCTATATATATATATATAGATATATAGAGGTTATGACATATAGAGAGACGTTATAATATTTATATTGACGTTTTCATATATAGATAGACGTTATTCTATAGACGTTATGATATATGTAGATATGTAGAGGTTAGAACATATAGAGACGTTATAATATTTATATTGACGTTTTCATATTTAGATAGATGTTATCATTGATATATAGACGTTATGATATATACATATTTATTGACATTTTAGTATTTCGATAGATATAATCAGTGGGACGGAAAAGTACCGCACCTTTCACAATTCGTTCCATACACTCGGGGGGGGGGGGGGGGACGAGTCGTTATTGAGTCCTCAACCGATAATATGCTAATTAGAGGAAAGGGCCAATGCAGTCACACCGTATCAATAATGGGAGAAGAACTGAGACTGGCTCACAAAAGATCGTCAGAACCTACGTTTTTCTTTGGTAAGAGTGACGACGCAGCACAAAAAAGTGGTTAAAGTCTGACTTTGCACTTTGTCGACAAGCACTCTCTGCATTCAACGCTTAATCACCAATTAATATTCGAGCATTCAGCGTCGTTAACACTGTTATCTCCAGAAATTATATATAATTATATAATATTAATACTAAGGTAATATAGACAGTTAGACTCCCTAACTGAAAGGTTCTGGTTCATGTGTACATGTGGCGTATTTGAGAAATGTTTCTAAAAGTCGCAGTGAATCATTTTGAAACCTTTTTGCCAAATTAATAAAGAGTCTTACGTCTTACTTATCCGGTTGTACTGTACCTCTATGTCCAGATGATGGAGTTTGTAAGGATTGCCATCCTGTCTGTGAGTCCTGTTCTGGGAAGGAGAGGAACCAGTGTAAATCATGTGGCAAAGGTCCGTCTACAAAGAAATCATTGACCCAGACATACCGGGACTCTAACATAAAGTCAGTCTGATATCAAACACACACCCAGACATACTGGAACTCTAACATAAAGTCAGTCTGACATCATACTCACACATCCAGACACACTCGGAAGCTAATATAAACTCAGTCTGACATCATTCTCACACACCCAGACATACTGGTACTCTTATATAAAGTCAGTCTGATATCAAACTCACACACCGAGACATAATGGGACTCTAATATCCAGAGTCAGCAAGGGGTGCTAACATGAAGAATGAGCAGTTATACGCTTGGCTTCCACTGACAGTAACAACAAACATTTAAACAACAACACTAGACAACGTGTAGATGTGTTTGTGTCCGTGTGTGTGACTGTGTTGACGATGCATGTGTTATATACATGCGTGCGTACCGACCCCTAACCCTTTCACTGTAACGTTCAGCACAGTGACATCTACACAAACACTCGACAATGTGTTGATGTGTTTGTGTACCTGTGCATATGTGTGTTTGTGTGTGTGTGTGTGTGTGTGTGTGTGTGTGTGTGTGTGTCTGTGAATGCGTTGACGATGCATGTGTTATACACATGCGTGCGTACCGACCCCTTACCCTTTCACCGTCACGTCCATCCCAGTCACCTCTCTCTCCTCTCCCCCCCCCCCCCCCCCCCCTCCCCCCCCCCACCTCACCAGGCCGCTACCTGACCCAGCAGCGGACGTGTGTGTCCCGGTGCCCCCCGGCCAGCTTCGAGGACGTGGCGGTGGGCGTGTGCCAGGCGTGCGCCCCGGGCTGCGTGCAGTGTGAGGACGCCCAGCGCTGCCTCCACTGCCAGCCCCCCCACCAGGCAGCCGCGCCCTGGCTGCTGCAGGACGGGACCTGCGTCCATCAGTGTGACAGGTCAGCGCGCTCTCTTCAGTGGTCTCTCTTCAGCGGTCTCTCTTCAGCGGTCTCTGTTCAGTGCTCTCTGTTTAGCGGTCTCTCTTCAGCGCTCTCTCTTCAGTGGTCTGTCTTCAGCAGCCTCTCGTCAGAGGGTTAGGGTCGCAGTATTCATCTCTCGTCAGCGGGATAGGGTTATGGTCAGCGGTATTGGATCTATTGTCAGAGGGTCAGGGTTAAGGTCAGAGTATGGAAACTCTCCAGACGGTCAGGATTAGGGCCAGAGGTATGAATCACTCTAGAGGGTTAGGGCTAGAGGTGTGAATCTCTCTAGAGGGTTAGGGCCAGAGGTATGAATCACTCTAGAGGGTTAGGGCCAGAGGTGTGAATCTCTGTAGAGGGTTAGGGCCAGAGGTATGAATCACTCTAGAGGGTTAGGATTAGGGCCAGAGGTATGAATCTCTAGAGGGTTAGGATTAGGGCCAGAGGTATGAATCTCTAGAGGGTTAGGATTAGGGCCAGAGGTATGAATCTCTCTCCAGAGGGTTAGGGTCAGAGGTATGAATCGCTAGAGGGTTAGGGTCAGTGGTATGAATCTCTAGAGGGTTAGGATTAGGGCCAGAGGTATGAATCTCTCTAGAGGGTCAGGGTTAAGATCAGCGGTATTAATCTCTCCAGAGGGTTAAATGTTTTAACTCTTAAAATTATAACATATATTAACAACAATATTTATAATATCGTATCATATAAAGTATCATCAACGCATAATAATAGTGTGAGGTAATACACACCATTTAGTCTTACGATACAATAAGTGCATACGTTTCACACTAGAGTAAAGGAGATGGCTTGGGGGTTGCTCAAAAGTGTAATGAAGATTTATCGTGCAGTCAAAGTCCGCACATATTTAAGGAGGCCTTAGTGTAAAACGCAGAGTGGAAAGTTGGAAAGTGGGTCATTTGTCCACCAGGCCAGGTTACGTTGTCAGGATCACAACTAGCACACACACACACACACACACACACACACACATACGCACACACAAACACACACATACGCACACACATACACACATACGTACTCACATACGGACACACATACACACACACATAGGCACACACATATAGGCACACACAAGCGCACACACACACACATACGCACTCACACACACACACACACACACACACACACACACATATACGCACACACAAACACACATACACACACACACACACACACACACTCTGACTCTCAGTCACGCACACACACACACAGTTTGACAGTTGAGTTAGACAAACGAGCAGAAAGCGGAGAGAGAAAGGGGGACAAGGAGAACGAGGCAAAACTTAAAAAACGGTGCTACTTCGCCCCGTCGTCCAAAGTTTACTTTCCGTCCGTTGCGTTTCCTCGGGTCTCATTATCGCGCGGTGGCATCACTTCAGATGGAACTGTCAGATGGTATTTGTCGAATTGTCCTTGCGAGAAGCCTCCTTCTTGGCGGATTCTCGTTTCTTTCTGGCCGCGATGAATACTCAGAGAGGTAATTACCATATTTTCAACAGCTGGTGCAAGAAAGAAAACACCATCAACCCGCGTATCATCTCGGCTTCTTCCCGGCCTCTCTGCGAGCGCGGCCGGTGTCCTTGCGACCCAAAAAACTTTGAGCTGTTTGAGCTGTTGAGTCATGGAAAAAGCCGTGAATTATAGATTACGCTCAGAAGCGTTAGAATCGTACTCTCCGAATACGTACCCCTTCTGCCCGGAGTCTGGTGTTTGTGTTTGGCCACGTGTCGGCGCGTGCATGTGTTTGGTGTCGGCGGGAACGGTGACACGTGATCGATACTGTGTCTGAGTGTCTTGTTTGTGCACGCGCAAAATATCGATTTCAAGTGCATCTCTTTCGAAACCGTCCTGTTAAAGGTGACATGTTAAACCACCAGGCGTGATTGCTACAGTCCACCGGGTAGGCTGGTAGACTGACCTATCCGGCGTGACGTCTAGGTGGACACGCCCACTCGTGATGTCAGAAGAGGCCGATTTTCGAAACGGCTTGTAACGGCTAATCACTCTCACACCTGGTGGTATAATAATGTCACCTTTAAATCACGGAAGCGAAACAGGAAGCTCGGGGGAAGTACTTCCTGTTTGGTCCGTCTAACCCCCCCCGCCCCCCCCCCCCCCCGCCCCTCTCCACAGGGGCTATCCCGTGGGCCAGGTGTGTCACAGCTGCGCGGAGGGCTGTGCGTCCTGCGGGCAGAACAGCACCCACTGTCTGAGCTGCCAGCCCCCACTGCTGCTGCTGCAGCAGCGCTGCGTGTCCACCTGCCCCCCCGGCCACCTCGCCCAGGGGGGGGGCTGCCTGCCCTGCCCCCCCGCCTGCCAGCGATGCGCCCGGCCCGGACAGTGCACCGGTACGGACGGACGGACGGACGGGGTTACTGAAACTACTGTATCTGTATCTGGGTTTTTATTGTATATAAAATTGTATATAGGCTATATACTGTTTTTTATTTTCATTTTTTATTTCTTTTATTGGTATCGTTAACTGGTCACAAATACAACCGATGACATAATGTTTATTTTATTTTTGTTTTTTTTCATTGTATTGAGACCTACAGACAAATTAACAGATTGTATAATATAATACTATATTTTAGGATATATTATATTAGATTGGTGTTAAAATAATGGAGGTGTATAACAAACAATGACAAATGATTAAATACTTGAGTAAACATATATTACAACACTATCAAATATAGCCTAATATACGTCCAACCCCCCTGCACTTTTATTTTGGCAGACTGCGAGGAGTACCACTTCCTCCACGAGGGCCACTGTGTGCTCGACTGTCCCGAGGGCTTCTACGACGACGCGGACCAGAGGCTCTGCGGGAGCTGCCACCCCACCTGCCTGCTGTGCGACGGGCCCCACAGCAACGACTGTGACACCTGCTCAGACCCCGACGCCTCTCTCCACAACGGGGCGTGCCGACCCAGATGCCCCGCCCACTTCTACCGGGACGCCCTCACTGGAGAGTGCAAAGGTGACAAACGTTTCAACCACCATTGGGATCAGACAGGGATTATGTGCTCCTTCATATTAGCAGCGGACGCACTATCAAGAACTAGCATTGTATTGTTTTGAGCCACACGCGCAGGTCAAGTAATGTATTATGGTTGTATTAAATGTATGTTAAATAGGAATTCACTGGTCTATTTTGGACGGCGGCATTCAAAATCATCTAGCGTCTGTCCCGACATGGCTGTGTGCTTTGTTGTTTTTTTGGGTATTGGGTATTTAATACGATTACGAGGCCGAGGTCCACTATTTATATAGTTATACAGCCAAGTTCAGCCGAGTGGACTGCCTCCATTACCATAAAACGTAATCTATAAGCACAGGTTCTATTTGCTTTCATTATCATTACCATAATCAACACCCGACCTGTATTTGGGACAGAAGAAGACAGAAGAATCATAACAGACATACCAACAAACCAACCATACCATATGTTATAAAAAATGTGTGTTTATTTATATATATGTATGTATGTATGTATGTGTGTATATCTGTATATACTGTATATGTATATATATATGTGACGGGTCATAGAATCCAAGGACACAAGTCGCGAAGACAACATTCGCGGAAATTAACAAAGAAGCAATTTTTTTCAAAATAAGTGATTTTCATTTTTTTGCAGAATCTGTTAGTTGAGATCACGGAGAAGCCACTCCATGTCTCAGATAACAGTATTCGTTTCTTTAAAAGTATACATTTTATGTTTGAAATCGGGTGTAGGTTCAGGAACAGTACAGTACAGTACAGGTACAGTTAATTTCCATACTGGGCATTCCGTTGGTCCTCCGCACCACATACAGTGTATATATACAGATATATATGTATATATATATGTATATATACACATATATATATGTATATATATGTATATATATGTGTATATATACACTGTATGTGGTGCAGAGGAGCAGTACCTTTACCTTGTGGATCGGATGGCAACTAGCAATTACAGGAGTTGATCACATGACTCAAAACGATTGTGCACAAGACTGATTGTGGGCAAGACTAATTGTGGACAAGAAGCGCCGTCATTATGTTCAATCACTAAATGCTTGTCCTGCATTTAACGTAATTCCTCTTTAAATCGCCCCCGACTCGCAGTAAAGGTAGGCTACACCATAAACGTATAGGCTGTTTTCATTGATTTCACTTATAGGAAGGTCTCCATCTCACTGTAGAGCGGGCTTCACTCTCCCCTTCTGCAGGTTTTATCTTTTAGGTTCACGCTCATAAGAGTAGTCCTATACTTTTCATCAGCCACAGATCCAAATGGTAGTTTGGTAGAAACTATTGAAGCATCCAAAATAATGATGTAACATGGTAGGATGGGGCTACTCCCCTCTCTTTCCATCTGCTCTATGGTAAACAAACTGGCTTTGACGGCAGATGAGCCAGAGTGATTTCCAAAACAATTATGTCTCTAAACGGCATAACCCAAGCGTAAAGCAGCCAAGCGATTGCAGCCATAGTACAGTACGTACATGTCAACATAGTTCAGTGTGAAGCATAACGATGACGCTGTCTTGAAACCCAGACTGTATTATGATTTGACATGATATTAATTAACCCTTGTATTGAGACCTAGAAACACATACAGTATATAATACAAAACTATATCATATGCTATATTATATTAGACTGTGGATTGGTCTTAAAATAATGAAAGTATGTAACAAAAATATATTAAATACTCATATGCACTTTTTCTTTTTGTTATTTATGCAAAAATAGATTTTTACTTTCCAACCCACTGCACTTTTATTTTGGCAGACTGTGAGGAGTACCACTTATTATTACTCAGTATATATATTCAGTAATAAAGACTGTATTACAGTGCCGTCCAATGGAGCTGGATCTCTGGCCTGAGCTTGTGAGGGAACACTTGTTACTTTATACGCTCCCGTTTCAAACGGGTTATTTATGATTTAAAGACCCAGGTCTTTAAATCAGGTCTTTAAATCATTTAAAGACCCAGGTCTTTAAATCATCAAGCATCTTTCTAATCATCGTTTTTAATTGCTGTGAGTTGTGAGTGGAGCACATTGATAAATGCTTGGTTGCCCTGGATTGTTTCAGTCCATTGTTTTGTGTTGATGCCGGGAAAAAAGGTTGACTGGTTGACTTCTTACTTGACTTCCAATAAATAATATGCGTACATTTGCATAAAGCTAGCATATTTTGCCTATTAAAAACTTGAAAAATTGTGCATTTTGAATAGATTAAAAAAATGGCGATTTATTTACAATTAATTGCGACTAACTATGGAAAACATGTGATAAGAGTTCGAAGCCCAATATTCGCTGTCCTACATGTCCGAGGTATCCTAACTGAGCTCTAACCCTCTTCTTGCTGAGCCACTCTGCACAATAATAATAATAAAAATAATAATAAATGTTATTTTAACGTGCATATACTCAATAAAAGTACATACATAGTCAACAGCAGTCACACACATGATCAGATAACACTGACAATATGGCCATAGTACACTCGGACAGCGCCTGCTGAGTCCTCCAGTCTAACTGAAACGTCTCCTCCTCCTCGTCCCTCTCCCCAGAGTGCGACGCGTCGTGCCTGACCTGCCGGGGCCCCCGCCCCGACTCCTGTGTCAGCTGCCAGTCGCACCAGAGGCCGGACGAGGGGGGCCGCTGCCCGCCGCCGGCCCCCCACTGCCCGCCCCACCGCTACCTGGACCAGGACGGAGGGTGTATCCTCTGTCACCCGTACTGCCACCAGTGCTGGGGCCCCGGCACCACCCACTGCTCCGCATGCCACCCCAAACACATGCTCCTCAGTGAGTGGGGACATACCAGCCATCCACATGGTTCATGTTATTTATTATCTGTTAGACTCATAGCATAGTTACCATATTTGCCAAATATATATATATATATATATAAAAAAAGACATGTTATGCTATGAGGCTAACGCTAGGGAATATAAAGGTTAAATGACCTCAGAGGGTGGAACTGACCATTGAAGGTATAGGGAGTTGAGGTGTTTGACTCCCAGCATAAAGTATCTTTGTTGAAACCCTGATGTCTAGTCTACCTGTAGGCATTCTTGAGCCTCACCCTTACTTGTTCTTTAATGGGATTTGAAAAAAACAAAATCAATTAAATCCGAGGTGAAACACTTAAGATATAAGTATCTACTAAATGGTAATGGTGTGTTGTGCCGTGGACCCACAACTTAAAAACAATTAGACTGAGCTACTAGTCTGATCTAATCAGTGGTAGCGTTCAATTAATTTAAGACTTGTTAAAATGGCCTAAAATACTCAAGTGAGCACTGCCTAAAGCCCTATCAAGTTAGTTAAGATAGTGCTCTCACACGTCTCTTCACCACGTTTTATAGACATTACAAGACACACACTGAATAAAACCATTACTGTTTGCACGGGCACAATGTTCCAGGTTGCAGCTGTGACAAATAATTCTGTGTGTGTGTGTGTGTGTCCTCGCGTGTGTGCATGTGTGTGTGTGTCCGTGTTTTCCGCGTGTGTGCATTGCAGATGGCACCTGCGTGGACTCGTGCCCCGCTGGCTACTACCAGGACGACAGAGGGCACCGGTGTGAAGCGTGCCACCCCTCCTGTTTGTCGTGCACGGGCAAACACAGCCACGAGTGTGTCCGCTGCAAAGCCCACCTCTTTAGGCAGAGCCAGGACTGCGTAGAGAGCTGCCCCGCTAGGTAAGAGCCAGGCGGTGTCTCGTTTCACCGGTCATTCCTCATGTGAGGCTAGGCTACCCTTTTTTTCTGGGTCAGTTCAGAAATACAGCAGTTCCTCACAGTCACAGTCAGGCTGTTAATGTATTGCAAGCAGCAGGTCAGTGCAAGGACTTTGTGTGTTTGGTTATGTTGGTGCGAGGGAGCAAGGAAAAACGAAAATACAATCCGAAATATGAAATTGGAAAATAGGGAATAGTAAAAAATGAAAACGGTGGTACAGTACATTTCTCCTTGTTGTTTCATTGCCGCGGCGCATTTTGCGCACACAAGTTTATTGTGTGGAAACCGGTCCATTTGGATTGAGATTTAATTACCCCCCCCCCCCCCCCTGCAAAAATGCTAATGAGACAGGATTTTATTTATACTGTGGCGGTTGCGAGCGTTAAATTAACGGCGCATTAAATTGATGTGCAGTTAAATACCCCAGAGAGAACAAATAGGGAACATTAGGAATACAAATTGTGACAAGGGCTGTTTTAATCTCACTCATTATCCTTTACCTTCACTTACCCCCGGAGAAACAACACACAAATAGGCAGATCTACGGACGGGGGGTGGGGGGGCTGCGGGGGGGGCTTCCCCAGAGTTTAGCGTTCGCCCCGGCCCTGGGAACCACTCCAGCACATGACCGTTTACGCATAGGTTTTTTTCGAGTGCCATGTGGCTTTAAAGGTGACATATTGTACCACCAGGTGTGCGTATGATTAGCCGTTGGAAGCCGTTCTGAAAAACGGCCTCTTCTGACATCACGAGTGGGCGTGTCCATCCAGATGTATGGCGGATAGATGAGCAACGTTTTCTGCAGTCCGCTGGCTAGGCTGGTAGACTAGATCTATCCGGCGCACATCTAGATGGACACGCCCACACACTGTGGGTTGGGGGCTTGGCTCATACACATTAATTTTGTTGTATGAATATATATTAATAATACATGTGCTTCAAAGACTCATGGATTAAAGACCAGTGTGAGCGTCCATGGAAACTCTCGAACAATGTCTGCATGTTGTATCAACGGCTTCTAAATACGATATAGGCTGTCTGTAGTTAGATCAAATACAGAGTATGTGAGCCTTGTCTGTAGGAGTATATAGGGAGTATATAGGGTATGTCTGTAGTTAGATCAAATCCAGAGAATGTGTAGCATTAGCTGGATTAGTCATCTTTTACACCTTTTGAAGAAGCCACTCAACATAATGACCAGCTTAAGTAATTATTTGTAAGATTTTAATTATATGTCATGTGTAATCATCAGTCATTATATGGAACCTTTAGAATTGCATCTACTAAATGGTTTCATTTAGTAGATATTTAAGCAGCGAATGAGCAGGTTATTACACACACTTCAAAGGAAAACAATACACATATATACATATACGTCTTCATGGGCCTCTACTAAATGATTATTTTCACGTGACATTATATATATGTTTCCATGATTATTGAATTATTCCCGTTCCATTATTCATAGTTCATTATTTATATACTCATAAATGATTCATGGTGCGCTGGGCAGAAACACAACACAAATGAACAGCGACAACCACAATCAACATCTCTCTCACTCTCCACCCCCCCCCCCCCCCCACCCCTCCTCCCTCATCTACCCGGTCCTAGTCACTATGGCGACGTGGAATCCCGGACGTGCGTGAGGTGCGACGCGGCCTGCGGGGAGTGTCAGGGCGGCGGGGACAGGGCGTGCCTGAGCTGCCCGCCCGGCCTCCTCTACCTGCGGAGCCAGCGCCGCTGCCTGGCGACCTGCCCGCCGGACCACCACCGAGACCCCACCCACCACCTCTGCGAGCCCTGCCACGGCAGCTGCAAGACCTGCATAGGTGAGATGGGGGAGGGCTACTCCTCCACACACGGAGAGAAGTCGAGTAGTCGTTGCGGCGAACGTGATCAAATCAGCGTGCAACAGGTGTGCAGCCTCACCCAGCCCCAGAGTCCAATCAGACTCCGCCAGGTGAGGCTGATTAAGCCAGCCATCATCCACACACACACACACACACACACACACACACACACACACACACACACTACCACAGTCCTATACTGCAGTCCAATTAGTCTGTGCGATTGGGGGCTGCCTCCTGGTGTCGAAATCCGAGCAAATCCGTTCAGCCAATTTCCCCGCATAAGACGTGAAACGTTACTGCTAAAGTTGTGGTGCCACCTTTTACAGGAACAATGGTTTAACATTCACGGCACAAGCACGCACAACGAAGGACGCTCTGACTTGTGATGCTCTGTTGTCCAACTGTGTCGGCCAATCACAAGGTTCTCAAGGGGTCAAATTTCTCTCTCTCTCTCTCTCTCTCTCTCTCTCTACCTACCTATCTATTTTTTTGTGTCTGAATGAAACTATTTCTGGTGCTGCATTTACTGCATTAACTGCATTTCCACATCATTATTAATCACAAATGCTGTGTGTGTGTGTGTGTGTGTGTGTCTTCAAAAAATATTTTATGACAGAAGGGGGTTACTGGAATGCATCTCAATAATACGTTATAACATCAAAACTTCCCCAAACAAAACTACATCTACGTAATATCAAAATATGTAGTATCAGCTTTACTGAAACCCTGAGTGCCTCATATTGAATTCCGCGTTCCCCCAGAGATGGCGGCATAGTTTCACAGCGCTACACCCCCGTACGCTACGGGCAAACGTCGCTCTGTAGAGAAAGGACCTACAGCTTCTGCTTCGTCGTCCCTGCAGGTAAAGAGGCCCGCAGCTGTGACTCCTGTCACGACGGCTACATCTTTACAGACGGCGCCTGTGAATCCCTGTGCGCGTTTGGACAGTATCCCACACTACAGGTAACTGCTGTTCACTCACACATTTCCACAATCCGAATCGCAATAGAACACACAATAGATCTGTAGAGAAGTGGAAGTGACGATGGACAGCATAAGCACCCCGGTGCCTTGTTATATACCCACCCACTACAACTCAAAGTTAGGAAGTACAATGAAATAAATCACATCATTAAATGAATTCTAGTTGAAATTGAGTTTGGGACGAAAGTACAAATATGATCATAACAATCAATAATGATTAAAAACAACACAGTTTCACACGCCCCTTCACCACACAGACAGCTATACACACTGCCTACTCTACACAGTTTCACACTCTCCCCTTTCAAGACACACCCTGTACGCCGCTCTGTGGTCCCCTAACAGGGCTCCGGTGACGGCTGTGAGGACTGCGACCGCTCCTGTCTGGAGTGCAGGGGCCCCGGCGAGGGGAACTGCACAGAGTGTCCCGTGCTGGCCATCTTGGCAGCCGGAGGGCGCTGTTTGCCCTGCTGCCGTCTCCAGGAGCCCCAAGAAGAAGAAGGAGAGGAAGGGGCCTCGCAGAGGAGCGCGCTGTCCCCCGGGGGCCCGTCCCAGCATCAGCAGCAGGACTGCTGTAACTGCACCGAGACTCAAGGTGGGCCTTATTCTGCCTGATTGTGGATCCCGCCCCCCCCACAGTTTCTGGTTAAGACCCGCCCACGCTGCCCAGAACCGCGCTCTGATTGGCTTTTGACACAAGGTATAGGTATTAGGTTAGAGATGGCTGCTTATAGGTATTAGGTAAGAGATGGATGAGTTAAGGTTATAGGTTAGAGATGGGTGAGTTTAGGTTATAGGTTAGAGATGGTTGAGTTTAGGTTATAGGTTAGAGTTGGTCCAATCAGGAGAGTGCATTCCAACACCCTGGATCCGTCCTCACTCTCAGGGGAGAGTGAGGACGGATAGAGGGGAGTGAGAATGCACTCCCCTCTATCCGTCCTCACTCTCAGGGGAGTGCATTCTCACTCCCTGTGTGTCTGTCCTCACTCTCAGGGGAGTGCATTCTCACTCCCTGTGTGTCTGTCCTCACTCTCAGGGGAGTGCATTCTCACTCCCTGTGTGTCCGTCCTCACTCTGAGGGGAGTGCATTCTCACTCCCTGTGTGTCCGTCCTCACTCTCAGGGGAGTGCATTCTCACTCCCTGTGTGTCCGTCCTCACTCTCAGGGGAGTGCATTCTCACTCCCTGTGTGTCCGTCCTCACTCTCAGGGGAGTGCATTCTCGGCACCAACCTTGCCTTCAGGAACGAGGAGGAGGAGGACGTGTCCAGAGGCAACCTGGCCATCTTCGTCACCAGCGGCCTCCTGCTGCTCCTGGGCCTGGGGGGCGTGGTCGTCTTCGTCAGACACTCGCGCTCCAAGACCACCGCGCAGCCCGACATCATCATCCCGCGCGGCTACGAGAAGCTAGGCGGCGGCGGCGGCGGCTTCTCGAATTCCGGCGGCGGCGGGGGGTCGTCCTCCCGCCAGTCCCAGCTGGTGGACCTCAGCGGGAGGGGCAAAGGCGGCGCGGCCGCTGACGAGGACGACGACGAGGACGACGACGAGGACGAAGACGAGGACATCGTGTACATGGGCCAGGACGGCACGGTGTACAGGAAGTTCCGCTACGGACACCCCGGCGAGGACAACGAGGACGAGCTGGAGTACGACGACGAGAGCTACGCCTTCCGGTGAGGCGCGCACGCGTGCGGGGGGGGGGGGGGGGAAGGCCTTGACGCGGTGGGTCGGGAGGGGTTTTGTCCTTTTGACGTGTCTTTGCGGCTTCCACTGCCGCACTTTGTCTCTCTCTCTCTCTGAGCTGATATCGCCGAGATCCGCATCCTCCGCTGAAACTCAGGAGCCGAGCGAGTCGAGGCGCTGGATGAAAAGCTGTTTATAATGAGCTGGTGTGTATTGTGTAACTTTTTTTTTTCCATTCACAAAAATATGCTAAATATGTGACAGGAATATTCTTTGGTGCCTTGCAGTCTGGGGAAATGTGAACAACTTCCTCCGATATGAAAGATAGTCTCCATGGGCGTTCACACTCCCACTTTGTGATCTTTCCTCTATCATGTTATTTATCTTTTGAGACGGTTGTGGTGTTGAAGTGGCACTTTAAGTTGCTGTCGTTTCTTCTGTAACGCACTTGCCCTTGTTTGCTGAGGTGGCTTTTAATTAGAAAATGCACTGGTATTCAATTCAAATAAAGCTCTCCTACTTTTAACCCCCCCGGCTCCACTCGTCCCGTCGAATATAAAGAATACAAATAAAAAACACCACACCCAAGAGTCAGAGATAAATCATTTATTGATTTACTAGACAAGAATCGATAAGTCTATGGCGTTTTCCCCAGTGAACTGCGGTAGAAGAGCAGTGGGGGTGGGGTGGGCGGTATATCTATGAGCTATAAGGTACATGCACATATGAACAAACATACTACCCACGACCCACTCAAACAAACACTCACACACGCGCAGAGCCCATGGAGGATATTGTGCTTGGGAAACGCCCTGTTTAATTGTTGTGTCTTAAGACAGCTTATATATATATATATATATATAAGCTGTATACACGCACACACACACACACACGTTAAAATACACACGTCCACACACTTTCTCACACCAAACGGAGACACTCCAACACTCATGCATGGGACCCAACATGCTCTCGTAGAGGATCGACGGCTCAGGTTCACGTATTCAGATGGATGTAGGACACACACACGCACACGCACACACACGCACGCACGCACGCACGCACGCACGCACGCGCACATACACACACGCACACACACACACACACACACACACACACACACACACACACACACACACACACAACGCCCGGCCTTAGGGCCAGGGGTGGAATAAATATACATTGTGTGTCTTTCATTATAGAACAACAACAATCAGGATCAACCTTGTTGGAATGATTGTTTCATATTTTGTGTATATATATTTATACTACAGGGAGGTATCACTGCTTTAGTGCACTGCTATCCCCAGGTTAAGTGCACACATCACCGACACGCCCAACGACCGACTTCTTTTTATGCAGTAACACAGAAACGGACTCACACACACACACACACACACATATATACTAAAGTCAGTAAACCTCACTCATGCGTACAAATACAACACTGTCGCTTGGATTTCTTAAAAATAATCACACGGCGGTGCACTTGGCTGACTCTGCCGAGCGTGTTGCCAACAAGGACGGTCTGAGTTCACAAATGTGTTGGCAGCGGAGAATTCTACATTTTTCTTTGTTGACAACATCCCCAAGAGAAACGATCACGACAAAACTCATACTTTTTTTTTTGACAGGCAGACAAACGACTCATAGGAGGTGATCCACAAAACGTTTTCATTTTCATTGGTGGTCGTTTCACGGACAATGTACCGGAGAAGAAATATGCTGCGAGAGTTATTTTACCTACGCTGTAAGCAAAGTCCCAGATACTGCAGTCTATATGTGTCAAAACGTGCTTTGGGTAGGACTCTTTGTCTGAGTGAGTGTGTGTGTGTGTATGTGTCTGTGTCTGTCTGTGTGTATCTGTGTGTTTATATATATAAATATATATCTAATAGAATAAGCGAATCCAAGCTCTTGAGTGACAGAAACAGCAGACACAAACACACACTTAACCTGCCCTCAGCCTCCTCCGTTTCCCAGCTGACAGCGTCAAGAATACTGTGACAGAGACGACGATCTCTGGAACGTAATCTAGTCTTGTGGTGATCTGTGTGTGTGTGTGTGTGTGTGTGTGTGTGTGTGTGTGTGTGTGTGTGTGTGTGTGTGTGTGTGTGTGTGTGTTGGCACATGTGACTTTAGGAGGGGCTGACACCGGCTTCATCAGGTTTGCTTGAAAGAGGAGGAAAAGAAACAAAATATGAGGAAGACATTGAAGACCTTGTTCTTATAGGGGGTGACGCAACATTGAAACATGCATGCGGTTTCTCTTCCTCCACTTTCAACTTTGAAGACTTACTTCTGCGTCCGGCTAGCAGTCGGCTCTGGACCCAGAAGAAAACTGTTAATTCTGAAACAAACAAACAAGGAAAGGGGGGGGGGGGGGGGGGGGGGGGGTTAATGTATTGCAATACGCTGCAAGAACACATCTTATGTCTAGTGAATCCGAGTGCACTCGACAAGAACGCAAAACACTTCATTATAATGAAATATATTAATAATGATAATTACAGCTCTTAGCGGCAGTAGTAAAGTGCGGCTGATTAATTGGCAGGTCATTATATCATAGCCTTACAATGGATGAAAGAAAAATGCAACTTTTCTCTTATTTATATGTATTTCTTCGCCATAACTGAGACCACAGCAAAGTGGTCTCAGAGATCTTCTGTCTTCCGAGCGCACCAGCAGATCAATGGAATGATCAGAAACATAATTAAACTGAAGCAGGGCAAGTAGTGCTCTGGAAATGTGACGTGCAGAGCCTCAAAGATGACGCAGACAGTAATCAGAGCATGCACATTTTATAAGTTGTCGGTGTGTTCTGCCAAATCGCACACACACTTTAAAAATGTTGCACGCACACTTTAAGAATGAAGAACAAGTTAAGAAGTCCTTACTGGTGTATATCGTTAACCTCATAGCATAATTGCCTTTTTTAAGGTTCAGCTCGTATTTAGCGTAAAATGCCCACGTAGGCAAATAGTGATTATGGCATGTAAAAAAGCACTTTGATTGGCTTAGGACTAGGCCTGTTGCGATAAGCAATAAATCAATTAATCGCACGATAAATTAAAATGAGACGATCATTTTGCCGTCCGCGAATAAATAAGCTTTTTTTAAATTATTTTTTTCTCATGTCTCTCTCTATCAAAGAGACTGGATGACAAGAGTTTTCACTCCGGAGCATCGGTCTCGACAGACCCCTCTCGCCTCCTTGGCGTAATGAGGAGTTAACCCTCGAGTCGTGTCAGTCACTGGTCAGCCGCATGGTCTCTGTGTGGGGAGGCGGAGCCCTGGCATTACAGAGTCAGAGCCCGTCTATACGCCCGTCTTCCACGCGTCTTCCTAGACATTCTCTGCCAGAGTGCAGCATGAGAGCCCCGTGAGGAGTAACAAGCCAGAGAAAACGCTATTTGAGATTTGGAGGAATGAAAAACAAAGATGGAATTGGTTTCAAAGCCGAACGCGACAGCTGCCGTGTGGGAGCACTTGGGGTTCAAACCGAAGGACCGTGGTGAACCACTTAACCTGTGCGAGTCGATATATCGCATTTGTTGTAAAGTGGTAGAAACTAAACGCGCCTATACAACAAACATGCATCTGCACCTAAAGCATCATCCGATGCAGTTTTCCCAGCTGCGAAAAAAAACTGATCATGGGACTGTCTGCCAGTTCCAGTGTTAAATATTGTTTAGAAATAACAGTTTATTGATCTTTGAAAGGTTGTACTTGCATTATTATGCCATTATCATTATATTAGTTGAAAATGGTCTCAAAACGGCAATATTATCGCAATAATTTCTGGGACAATTTATCGCCCAGCAAAATTTCTTATCGTGACAGGCCTACTTAGGACATAGTAAATAGGATCAGGTCAATGAGACACAGTGAATCAGCAGCGTTATGGCAATAGGGTTAGGTTAGATATCACAATTTGGCCGAAAATATGACGAGGCTAACGATATGTAACACACAAGACGTGCTATTGGTCCGCTGAGGTGGAGCTCCGACCAGGCGCTAACTGAGCGCTGTGGTGCGTCGGGGGACTAGCGGTGCTTCAGTAAACCGTGTGTGCCGTACTTATTTAAAACGCAGGCGCGCACCCCCCCCCCCCCCCCGGGGGACACTGGTGAAGCAACGAGGCGCAAAAGCAAAATAAAGAAAAGAGTCGTTGCTTACTTGGAACTCTCCGTGGCTTCCTTCAGCTCCTCGTCGAGCCTGGGGCGGGGGGGGGGGGGGTGAGAGTTGGAGCGACGTCAGCGTAAAACACAGAGATTGATACGGACTGGGATACACAGGGCGAGCGCTCTTGTGCGCGGGGAAACGGCGTGGTCGGCGAAGCTCACCTAATGATGCATTCTGGGATATGGACGTACTCCATGGGGATTAACTCTCGGAGCTCATCCAGGCTGTTTACGTATTTGATCTTGTTGCTGAACTTGGTGCTGTGATGGGGAACGGAGAGAGTGAGACACACCGCCGCACACGCGTGCGCACACACACACACACACACAAATGGAAAAATGCAAATGTGCACATACACACACAGGCACATTAGAGTGAACATGAATACACCATGTTCACTCGATTCAATTGATAAGCACATTTAAATCAGCAATGCATCTAATGCATACACTCTGGACATCTTCTATAATAACAGTGGTTCTGAAGTGGCTAAAGCATGCGGTTTACAGACAGCGGTCGTATCAGGAACGCCAGAGCTGTTTACCTGATGAAGGGCCGGGTGATGGCCAGAATGGTTCTGATGAACCATGACGGATGGACAATGATGAAGGATTTCAAATTCTTCCTGAGTCTGCAGACGAGATAAAGGAGAAGGGGTCAGAATATGAGAGGGGAAGGATAGTATAGTGGTGACTAGGTTGTTACAGTCCCAGGGGAAACACAATGCCCTGCTCTGTACTGTACCCCTCATCTGCTTGTATTGAGCAAGAAAAGCCTGTACATTTTTGTCATGATGTACTTGTAACTGACTTGAAAAATAATAATTATAAGCACCTAATTATACTAATGTTACAGTTGAAAAACACTTTGAGGCATGCACTGATGGATACAATAGATTCAGCCAACCTTCTGTCAATCATCTGATAACATCTCTTCAGCCAACCGAGGCCAGGCATTCTCCGGTGGGGCGTGGCCCCATTCAGGTAGACGATCATGTAGTCCTCAGCTACCATCAGCTCCAGTGTACTGATGACGTACCTAGAAAACAACAAATTAAATGCATATTCTAACAAACTCCTTGGGCCATTCAGGTGAAAACACTTGAGTTTAAAATGGTGTTCAACTAAGGGTTTATGATGATTAGAACTTCACAACCACAGTTTGTAGAAGTGTGTTAATATGTGTGTGTTGTGGCAACCCGGCCCGGTCCTAATCAACGTAATGCAGAGCACCTGAGGAAGCCTGCTTAAAAGGCTGGCTTCCACGTTCATTCGGGGCTCTCTCGTGGCTGGGTGGACGGAGAGTCCAGCCGTTGTGGCTGTGCCACGCAATCATCTTTTAGTTCTTTTTGTAAAAGAGTCTTATTGTTTAATTAAACGAGCCGTTGTGGCTGAACACCCAACCGAACTGCGTGCTGTTTTAACCAAGGCGGGTTCACTCCCCGAGGCGGGTTGCCACAGTGTGTGTGTGTGTGTTTGCGTGAGTGCGTTATTTTGAGCATGTTGATGTGTGAATGTTTGTGTATGTGCATTCATGTGTGTTTGTCCGTTGATGTGTGTGCGTGTGTGTGAACGTGTGTGTATGTGCATTCGTGTGTGTTTGTGCGTTGATGTGTGTGTTAGGGCTTTGACTCGGAACTTTGTTATTCGAATATAATTTGAATATTATAAAAGATTATAATATTCAAACAAATATTAGGCAGCCCTTAATATTCAAACCTTTTAATATTTTTTTGTAAACGGGACGTAGACCGACTCATTTCACAGATTCCTGTGAGACCAGGTTGCCTTAATTACATCTGTCGCATATTTAAGGTGAAAACTAAATGTCAAGGGAAAGAGGCGGTGGTTGCAAAAAGTATTTCAATCGCTTATTAAATTCACTCGTTGCATATAATGGTTTATTCGTTTCCCAGTATCATTTCCTTAATTTAGAAGACAGTTTTGTTTTTGAAAGTTATTGAGTGCAGGAGCTGAAACATCACTACGGCAGAGCTAAGACGGTTCTACGAGTGCTTCAGACCAACCTTATCAACGAACGACGTTCAAAAGAGATTTGTAGCAAAGAGAGAGAGCAAAGAAACACGCGAAATGTTAAGGTAGAACTTAAAGAAGAGGTTATGAATACTAGCGCTTTTGCGCATGGTAAGGCTATGTGCGCGGTGCGCCAACTTTTTTTATGAGATAGAGAGACCCCCTTAAAGATGAAAAGATGATTCAAACCCTTCGCCGGCAATTTAGCCTACTATCGATTTCACTCACCGTGTGCCTAATGCTTTTCCACCATCTCCATCAATCAACATATTTTTAGGCTTCAGTGAACTATGCTATTGCTTTTATAAATAACTAAACAGTTAAAGTTAAGCGCGGCGTGATACGGAACTCTCCAAACTGATTGGACGTCATAGCTGTTATCTATATGCCCATTATACAACAGTTAGGAACTAATCAGATCGCTTGATTTAAACCACCGTTTTATAATTATAGATATTTGAATATATTCAAATATTAATATTAATAAACAAACAAACTTCGAGTATGATTTTTGGGCAAAAGTCAAAGCCCTAGTGTGTGTTTGTGTGTGTGCGTTCATATATGTGTGTGTGTGTGTGTGTGTCTCACAGAAAGAGGTTCTCCATGACTTCATGGTAATCTTCACTATCGCTGTCTGGCAGGAAGCAGGCGGCAAACACTATGATGGCGTGAACTCCGTTGCCATAGTAACCTTGACGACATTGTTCAAAAGTTGTGACAAAAAACAAAATTAAGAATAGAAAAATGTTTTCCTGACCCTCCAACCCTTTTCTTTATAATATACAGTATATTATATATATATATATATATATATATATATATATATATATATATATATATATATTTCTACAGATCTATGTAGATCCTACAGACTTGTAACCCTCCGATAAAAGATCTATATATATCTATAGTTATTTTCTAAATGTACAGTATATCATTATAGCCTTGAGGTGAAAGATCTATACATATTTATCTTAACGTACAGTAATTCTCACCATGCAGTATGTCGACGAAACCTCGACACACACAACAAAGTCAGGGTGACTTGTGTTTGAGTGTGTGTGTGTGTGTGTGTGTGTGTGTGTGTGTGGCGGGAGTCACCTCCGTGGGAGATGACTTTCTGGTAGGGCTCGATGCTCTTCATGTTGATGCGGTGCTCCTGCTCCCCGATGACCACGGCCCGCCACAGCTGACCCTCCTGCCGCTCCTCCTCCGCGCTGCACGTCGGGATTGGCTCCACCTGCTCCCTCGCTCCGCTCCTATTGGCTGCTCGGGGATCTGGTTAAAATTTTTTTTTTTTTTTAAAAACACAGCCCCCAAAACGCAACCTTGTCATCGTTGTCTCGAGGGACTACACGTTTGTGATGGTTTGTGCTAAACATCCCAAGGGGGTTGGTGGTTTCTGAGACTATAATATTATAATATAATATTACACATAAAAATTATTTATGTGTAATATTAAACACGACGTTCAACAGAAACACGATGTTCAAACTAGATTTCCATCCGCAACATTAGCTTAGCTTTGTCCCCCCCCCCACTCACATCTGACCCTCACACAGGCCAGAGAAACCCTACACCCTCTATGTGTGGCGCTTTTAATTCGTGGACCCAGTGGCCCCCGGGGGCCCCTGTGGGGATCCGGCCGGCGGCGCTGACCCACCGTCCCAGTCCATCTCATGGTCGGTGTAGTCCAGGTTATCGCCCTCGTCGGGCGTGTCAAGGTCGTCCACATCGATGTCAAGGTCGTCGGGGGTCTCTCCCAGCTCGTCCTCGCTCTGGTCCAGGGAGAGGCTGATGGGGGGGGCGGCCAGCTTCTTCCTCTGGGCCGGCCCTCCTCCTCCTCCTCCTCCTCCTCCTCCTTGCAGGGGGAGCGAGGTAGGAGGGGCTGTGGGGAACGTTATATATTATGATACATGCATTACGTATGCATACGTGCATTCATCATTTATTTAATCACAATTTATTCTGATACATAGATGTTAGGCTTTATGCAATAAAACAATAAATGATCGTATCGTGATAGACTTTTGATCAATATCAATATGAAACATGTTCAATATATTTATCAATAAGAGACTGGACCACCGAATCTAGCAGCTGGGTTTGTTACACAAACACGGTTCCATACTTATTTACAATATTGTGTTTTTCTTTATTATGTTTATTATGTATGTTTATGTTTTTTTTTATATAGTGTTTTTCATTGTTGTATCGACATTGGAGTATTTATCAATGAAGAACAGTGGAAGGTCATATTAAGTGTTAAACAGAAGTGTTTAAATCCAAATTATCAATAGTCATCGATATCAATCAATATGATCAAGTTATATCGTGATATGTCTTTCAGCCCAGGCCTAATAGAGGGTATTGCTTGTATAAATCTATCTATATATCTATCTATCTATCTATCTATCGCTATCTCTCAGTATTCCGCTTACACCACTGTTACCAACAATTGTTATTAGATATAAGTTACTTTCATCAAAATTATTTTATTGGTTTATATGGCCTTATTCTGCTGACATGTTAATACTCTTCTGCGGTAGATAGATAGATAGATAGATAGATAGATAAGACTTTATTGACTGTTACCCGAGGGTTACAGAATTTTTTCTTTGACATTGCTCCAGTCATAAATAAACACAAACGTAAAAACAAGACATGGGTGTTGAGGTAACAGCTGACTTTGTTGTTCATTTTGTGCTGTTCAGTAGGGCTATTGCAGAAGGGATGAAGGATTTTTTGTAGGTGTTTTCACGGGCCAGTGGTACATTAAAATGCCTGCCTGATGGTAGCAGCTGGAAGGAGTGATGGAGGGGGTGAGAGGGGTCCTCAGTGATCAGGTTGGCTTTCCTGATCACTGCACGGCTGTACAGCTCAGATAGAGGGGGTTGAGGGGAGCCAGTTATTTTGGCAGCCTGATTCACAATGCGTGTGAGTTTTGTTTTGTGTTTGATGGTGAGTTGATTGTACCAAGAAGAGATATTGAAAGTGAGAACTGATTCAATGAGGGAGCGGTAAACCAAAGTTAAAATGTCCTTGCTGACCTGAAATGTTCTGAGTTTCTTGAGAAGTACTTTGAGCGTATCGTTTTTAGTGTGGTCAAGCAACATACGGTCTATATCATTTCAGTTGACTCTTGTTTCCCAACAGTGAATTTGACGCGCATCATTGTGGAACCGTTAAAGGGAAGAGTGTGCCGTTACTGACACCGAAAAATAAAATAATCCTGAATAACTACAAGGAACTCAATATAAAATAAGGAACTCGAGAGAGAGAGAGAGAGAGAGAGAGAGAGAGAGAGAGAGAGAGAGAGAGAGAGAGAGAGAGAGAGAGAGAGAGAGAGAGAGAGAGAGAGAGAGAGAGAGAGAAAAGGGGGAACCATCTGTGAGGTCAGCGAGGGTACCTGGTGGGAGCTCACCTGGTCTAGAGTCTCTGTCAGCGGTGCTCATCTTACTCTCAGGAGGCAGGTACACATCACCTGGAAGAACCTGTCGAGAGTCAATGGTTCCTGTTTATTGGTCATGTGAGCACATGAAAGAAGAGGAGAATGCCGGCAATTTGAGACATCCTCAACGGTGCGACGTAACCAACAAAGAGTGTGATTAAAATAAGCAGACAAAAGTAGACAACTAAAGGTGAGTCATCAAATAGGGAGAATAAAATCGGAATCAAATGTGATGTGAATAGAGTAATCCGTTGGTGATGAAACAGGGACATAGTGTGAGGTGGGATTATAATCTAGGGATGAGGTCACAGACTTTGATGTGTGTGTGACTGATGACAGTTGAGTGTCAGCTCTACGGTCCTTTCAAATTCATCATGGCCTCAGCATACTCAAACGGGCGCACCGCACTGACACACACACGCACGTGATGAACACGCTTAGGAAGACAGACACACACACGCACAAATAAGGTAGAAACCTAAACACAACATTAGGGTCCTCAGACAATGACCGTCCTCAAAAAGGCTGTACAACGAGGATAATAATACAGATATAGCATCATAATAATACCAGCAATTACACTAATTGCTTTGTAGGCTACACAACACAGAGACTCCTCCTTTAGTAGAAAAAAACGTATTCAGTGAAATAAATGAAGCAGTTCTCCCCTTGGTACTTCAAAGCAATGATTGAATGGTTGCCATCCTTACTTTGTATGACTAGTGGCAAGCCGCCAAACAACCGTTGATTCTGTGTGTCTTTACTCTTAGCAAAACTATTAGAATTAGAAATTAAACAAATTATCTATTAGATCTCTTACAAAAGGACATATCGGAAGGCACAGTGATTATATACGAATCAGGCGTCACAGTTTGTCTGGAAGATTTGAGTTTAAAAGTCGTGCATATGCTGTCTTCATTGAATCAATTCGAACCAATTTGGACCATGAGGAATGGAGTTTTGGTTGTTTTATTTATATACACACTCACGCCCTCGCACACACACTCTCTCTCACACACACACACACACGAAAACACGGCTCTGCTGTTTGCAATGTCAAGTGCTGATTCAATTCAAATGTCCAGTCCTGGACAGGATGAGAGTCAGCTCTGATGCAAATTTCCCATGGGTCACATGTGTCAGGCACACGAGAACAGAAAGACGACTTCCTCTCTGGGGGAGTGCAGAGCGCAGCGAAACCACAGACAAGACAACACATGATGTATACAAAAAAAAAGAAAATACAAAAATCAAAGATTTATGGATGGTGAGGATGGTGATGATGTCATGTTGTGGGTGTGTCATCGGTGGAAAGAAACGAGCCAACAGACCCATCCAGGGGGGGAGGGAGGGGGGGGGGGCGTCAGCATCAGCTGTTTCCTCCATGGCGCCATCCTCCATGGTGGGATAACAACTAACGTCATCACATCTCTATTAGGACCACTGTGCGGCGAGACTAGCAGCCCCTCCCCCTACCTCCCTCCTCTCTCTTCCTGTCTCCCGGCTAGAAGAGAGAGAGAGAGAGAGAGAGACCCTTCCACCCCCCCCCCCCCCCCCCCCTCATTGCTATTTTCTCCAAATCAAACATCATTTTATTGGACTCACCACTGCCGCACAGGAACTGCTGACCTGCTTTGATTCAGAGCATGGATGGGCTCTCCCAGCTCCCTTTGCTTAATCTTTTCTTCCCGTCTCTTCGCAGAGATGCTCGGCTTACAAACAGCTCGCAGCTTCCACCATTTTGTGGTCACATGATCTAGGCTATGACCAAATAAGGGCAATCACCTGCTAGAATGGCTCTGCACATAGTCTCAAAGAGGCAGTGCGCTGGCACAGTATATCGAGGGGGAGAGAGAGAGATAATCTTGATTGTGAGCTAGTTGAAGTGTAAAAGATTCGTAAGGTTTATAAATAAAAAGATATACATATAATATAGTAGGTTATTTATCCCATACCCTTTCATATCTTATAACTTATAAAACAATTTCCTGAAACGCTGAACAGCGTATTTCACCAGTGAGCGTCATAAATCAAATCATTAAAAAAAAAAAAAACACCATAGACCGCGGACACGTACCCGTCAATCGAAATCAAATGTTCAGTTGAACTAATGGGGTAGAAAGCGAGGTATACGGACCGCTCTGTAACTTACCTCTTTCTGTCTTGGTCATTTAACCCCCTCCCTCACCGCTCCCGCCCCGAGGTTACACAAGAACATAGAGTCTAGTGTAGTTCCCCTCCCGTGTGGTACAAAGGTCGCACCTGCCGGCCAAATCGGCCACACCCCCACAGCTTTTGGGTTAATCTGACACACTGTATCCGCTGGTCATCAATTGGAGCTGGTTCAAAAAACAAAATATATATTTATACCAGGACATGAATTGTTAATATATTTATTGTAAAAAAAAATGTGTAACCATTACATTTGATCATAAAGCAAAATGAAAATAATATAAACAGAAACTCCCGTCCTAAAACACCTTATATCATTATTATTTCTACAATAGGCCTACTTTAACGAATATATTTCTTTATCATTGTTTGTCCTGGCACTTTTTGTATATTGTACATTGTGGCGCTTAAAAATAGCACTTAGTATGTAAGTGCTTGGCACTTGTTCTATGAACATCCTTACCACAGCAATAAATTGTTGTTTCTCTTTCTTTTGACAAATGTACTTATTGTAAGGCGCTTTGGATAAAAGTGCCTGCAAAATGCCCTAATTGTAAATGTACTTCATTTTTTTCCTCTAATAAATAGTTATAGGGAACGCAGTAAGGTAGTACATACCATACATATTCCAAGAAGAGAAGTCTTTAAGGCAAGTAGTTCATCCTTATCTCGGAAATGGCTGACTAAGCGATTGGACAGCAAAGTAATACGTCACACGACATAGACAACCTCAAAGGAGTTTATTCCCTCTGTCTCCTTACACTAAATCCGGTTGCACTATGGAACATGACTACATTCATTTCACATCAGTAACTTAACTAAACCAAAAATATATAGCTGACTCAGCAGCAGCCACCTGTGAGGACTTACGTAACTTCATTGACTGGCTTCAGGTTTTGGCATGTTGTCAGTTACCTTAACGCAAGACGTGATAAAAACGTCTTGCGATTGTGCAATCTGCAACAGATTGCACAATCCCCCCCCCCCCCCCCTTCCCCTTAAAAAAATATAAAAAAGCAATCTTTCTCAGTCACTATGTTAAGTTGAAGTGGTTGAAGTTGATCTCCAAGACAATTTGTTTGACGTCATCGAAGACCCGTCGGATGTTCTCTGTGTCCGTGGCGCAGGTGAAGTGATGGTAGAGGGTCTTCATGTGGTCGGCGTGCTGTTCCGTATACATCTGTAGGATGAACTGCTTGGCTGAAGCAGCGTCTCCCCGGGGCCCTGGGTGAAAGAATTGTAGATGACTTGTGAATGACGTAGAAGAGACTTGTGTTATTGACCACGGAGAAACATTCCCTTGATAGATTGACCCGTGGATGGTCACGTTTTATTCTTGAGAGAATTTGTGGTTCAGATATTTTTCATTGGAGTAAATACCTGTTTTCTAAAAAAAGGACATAGTGCAGGTTTAAATCAATATCATTGATCGTATGTCATCATTGATCGTTTGACAGACCTCTGAACTTAGGGAAATAGTCTGCCAAGTGGGAATGTGGGATCTTTTCCTCCAGCAGGTCTGTTTTGTTGAGGAATAGGATGAAGTGGGTCTCTTGGAAACAGGGGTTGGAGACAATAGTCCTGAATAAAGCTTTGCTCTCTTCCAGTCGATTCTGAGAAGATCAGAAACATGAAAATAGCCTGAAAAAATCGATCAACAGCCAAGCTTCTGGACAGGATGAAAAGCATCATCGACTTCCTCTCGTCTTAAACATTTAAAAGAAACACTGACGCCTGACAAACAAAACATGTCTTTGCCCGTACCTCCGTCGCATTTTCAAAGAGGACCTGGTCGTACTCGCTGAGGGAAACAAGGAAAATAACTGTGGTTACGGACTCAAAACAATGGATCCACTTCCTCCGCTCCGAGCGCTGGCCTCCCACATCCACCATCCTGTAACAAATGACCCATAGAGTAGAGGACTTTAGGTAGACCTAAATATGAATTATCTAATTATGTTGAACGCACTTATTGTTAGTCACTAAGAAAGCGTCCACCAAATCAATGTCGTACAGCTGGGATTAAAGAGTTATACAAATAAAATAGACTTGAATGTGAAGTTGTCCTGGCCGAAAGGGGACCTACCTGAACACAACAACCTTCAGGTCAAAGGGGTACTCTATGATACCCGTGGTGGGCACTCTGACTCGTAGAATGTCCTGCAGCGTGGGGACGTACGACGGAGCAGTGATTCTGTCCAAATCACTCAGGTAGCTGAAGAACAAACACAGCGGACAGGGCAGTCTAGAGGTGACTTACTTCATCAATGAAAAACACAGAAGGGACAATTTAACTCACTTGTGAGTGTGGCGGCACACTTGCACAGTTGTGTTTTCTTCGCAGTAGGTGGCGACAAAGTGAACGAAACTGAGATGTTCGAGATTATCCCTTTAAGAGCAATTGATTTGAGCTACTTTATTTGAGCTACTTTTGTAAATCGTTTTAATGACTTTCACTTAAGTAGGCCTACGTTCACTTTCAACTAAGATCTCTGTACTTTTACTCAAGCGTGACTATCTAGTACAATACACACCACTGTATAAGTACAGACACATACACACACGCACACCATTCTCATTTCCATCACATGGCTATTATAACTCACTATTGGGCGGAATCAGAGAGCTGAAATTCCCTCCTGCGTTGGAAGCTTCTGCGGACCCCCTGGTCGCTCCACACCCTGCGGATGGCGTCCACCTGCCAGAGCTCCAGAGCAGACACCTGGCCTGCTTGGAGCTGGCTCAGCCTCTCCGCTAGGACCTGGCACAGACACACAGACTATAAACTACAGGCTGAGAGATCATGAATTATCATCAAGCGTAGCGTTATCCCTACCGCAACGCAATTTCCCTTTTCTTACTTCCCATGAGCTCAGTAGCTACATGCCCATAGCCAGCTATGAGGTCACCGAGGTCCGGACCTCGGTAATCTTTTCAGAGCTAAAATTAAAAATAGTTTAAAAACTACAAGTGTATAAAAGTATAAATAAGCGGTTGAGAACTTCTCTGAGATAGGTATATGAGTACGAGATGAGAAAGCCTGGGAACAAGAAGCCAGAACTAGAGCTACCGGTAACCACTCTCAATATAGAAATGAATCGCAGACGGAAAGTAGCCTACTTTAAACCATCTGCAGCTATGGCCTCAGTAGGAGACCAATTTCACTATTCCTCTGAGCCAGTCTATTGCAACCAGTAGGTCGAAGAAACAATATACACATTCCGATCCAAAATTCACCAATGTGCTCATGAACAGGACATTTTTAACATTCAAAAATTGTAACTGCTCGCTTCCCAGTCTCTGTCTGTCAGGCTGTGAGCATGTGCATGGGTGTGTGAACACAGAACACTTATGCTGCAGTCATATCAGTTAAAAAACACACCCTCCTACACTTACACTCACAACTTGTGAAGTGAAGTGTCGCTGTGCATTCAAAACTCATAAGTTTCACACTGGCTATAGCGCGTAAGTCTAAAGCGCACCTCCGTAAGAATGCGCAGTGGTGTGTAGAATCGCATAATCAAAACATGAGGATTAATTTGTTTGTTGGCACGATTGGACAAAGCTACCGAACCAGAGTGGTTCATGTGCGCTTACTTGTGTTGGATAAACCAAGATAGGAGCTGCTAAACACACGATAGGAATATAGTGGATGTCAATTGATGGCCAACTGCCCAGTTTCGGAATGCGTACATCGTGCGTCAAGAGGAGCTGAGCTGAACTAAAATTGTGGCTGATTTACATCCTAACATAGAGAACGTCCACAATTGTCGCAGAAAACTGGCAAAATCATTGAATGTAAAGTTTGACTTATGAGACCAGGCTGAACCTACCCTTCCACTAACTCGCTCCTCTCAAGACTTATGGAATGAATAGAAACAGGATTATAATAACCCGAGTATAATCGTACAATAACTGCACTGGGAATGATCGAGGTTTAGCCCTAGCTAAGGCTGACCCTTAAACAAAGCCCAACTCCTCTCAAAGCTCATGGCATGAATGGCAACCACAAAATATGTTTAAACCAACCAAATATTATGGAATGGACAATGGACGGTTTGTGGGTGCATGTGTGCGTAAGTGGGAGCATGAGTGTGTGCATTTTACAAATAAATAACAAAAGTATCTCACGATGTTATTGTCATCAAAGTAGTCGATGTGTAACATCCCCATGGCGCTAATCAGTGCCTGGATCGCAGTGACCATGTTCTGAAACACGAGACGAGCAAAGCCTCTTCTCTCCGCGTCTGTGTATCCAGATCCATGGATGATTCTCATCTGCTTGATGAACGTGCTCTTCCCACTTTCCCCGGTTCCTGGGCACATCAGAGAAATACGGAGGGCGAATAAAGGACTAGGATCAAAGTGTGGCAGAAATATGACGTTTGTAGCTAACCTGTTGTGACACACACACACACACACACACACACACACACACACACACACACACACACACACACACACGCACAACCCGTGAGAGAAATAATTTATGTATAGGTGGATGCTTCACCTGTCATATATAATCAACTAACACTGTGATAAAAATACAAATAAAAATACAATTAAATACAATTTAAAAATGCCCATAAAAATGAGCATCTTTCAAGAAGTTGTCTTCGCATATTTGTTATGCAAGATCATGTCAACTGTCCAGGTTGATATTTATAATCTTGCCTTCTTGATAGTTACTTAATATTTCTGGTATGCAGCTGGTCTCCACAAATATTCTATTCATTTGCATTATCGCATTGACCATTGTATTTCACATTAATAAATGAAAGACATTTCTTTCATTTCATTTCAAGTTTCGTCTAGATTCTCAGACTCATTAGTTCATCAGTCAATGCGTGGAAGTCAGACCAGTCCAAAATGTGTTGGGCGACCACCTCAATTGCCGGAGCCCACGGCAGACTTACCTAAGAGAAGCAACTTTAATTCTCGGTGTGATTCCTTTTTATCACGACGAAGCCTTCTTTCTATTTCAGCATGTATCCTGCGATGTTCTTTTTGTTCATCAGACATACAACATTCGTCCATTGTAAACGAGTGTGTGCTGCTGAGGGTTAGGTAGCCTATGTTATAATAGGCCTCTATAATTAAAGCATGTCACGAATAAGAAGATACCTAGATATTTTAACCTAAGCGTCCAGTGAAAATTCCTCCAGGTGGGTGAGTCATTTAAGGAATTAATTCTTCCTCATTCTTCGTCAATGAAGAAAGAACCGGCAGGTGAGTTTCACATTCCTTGGTTAAGAGGCGGGGAAATAGGCAGTCCTTGGCAGGGAGGTATGCGTTAACAGGTAATCTGGGAGATGATCCTGTATTGTAGCGTTATCACGGTCTACTGAAACGTAATTTCCGGTCGTGAACTTCCTATGACCTGTCCACACCAGTAGCTCCGGAGCGATAAGAATAATAACATGACAAACAATAATAACAGAAACTACAAGGAGAATAAATGTCGAGTTTTCACGAACATTTTGACAAGACAATAACAAAGTCATGTAGCGGAAACGGATATCTCTTAACGAGTCTTCTCTTTCGCCAATAACACCCATTTGTATCAGTCAGTTAATATGCGAACAATTCATGTGGCAAAACCTGTTAGGCTACATAGGTGATGAGTAGCGAACAGCCTTTTGTTAGTGAGACACATGCACTCGCTGCTGTAGGTAACAGTAGAAAGGAAACGAGAAAAACCTGCCAATCACCATGGTAGGTGATGGAGGTGGTGGCTAATCCTTTTATCGACTGAACTATCAACAACTGCTTTAATAAGCACATTATTACCAATCAAGGCATCCAAGGCATTTCATGCAATAAAAATAAAAGTAACACTTATAATGCAACAGAAATACCAAAAGTAAAAGCGAAATCTAAAAAAATTTACAATATGCAAATCAATACCTGTACCAAAGTGAATGTGTTATAAGCAATCATGACTCCTCAAATAGAAGATTAAACCATTTAAAATATAATGATGAATACAATATAATATTAAATAAAATATTATACAATTAAATGTAATTCATTTTTTTTCTGAGTCTCAACCAGCCATTCAGATCGCTTGAAAACCCCCAGCCAACCATTTCCTCCAAAGATTACCCTATGGAATCGCTCGAAAACCCCAGCTAATCAGATCGCTCAAAAGTCCCAGCCAATCAGATTGCTTGAAATCTCCAGCCAATCCTCCCGAAATGGCCCGTATTCGGGCACATCCCAATCAGCCAATCAGTTCAAAATAGTAGGTTACTATCAGACAAATATACTAAATAAAACCTGACACTCAGTCAAACAGTCAAAACTCTAGAGGCAAAAGAGATTACCTTGCCTTCATTGTTTTTGTCATCAAAGTTGTGTTTGATAACATAAAACCACCATAAACGTAAAATCAAGTGTCTATGAACCATCTTGTAACTAAACATGGTGTTTACAACCAATGTATAGTAGTTAAGGCAGGGTTTCAGAGGAAATAGGTACTTTGCGTAATTTCAGGCGGAGCCGCGGAAATGAAATCCTTCCACTTATGCTGGGTTCATTGATTGTTATAATGTCAAAGCTAAATTCACATCAATATTGTAATTTGTTTAGCTGCGTTAGCTGGTTAAAATACTATCAGATTATATCTATTATATCTTTTTTTTTCTCCTCTATGCAGGTCCCTATCTTTCCCCTGTGGGCGTCATTAATAAAAACAAAAAAATAAATACGACACATACCCATCCAATAGTTAGGGGGATGCAGTTAGGAAGTGTATACCCTACACTTGATGAAAAGATGAAAAGTCATTAAGGCAGGCAGTGCATTCTTACATCTCCTCGGATAAGGCTGAGTAAGTCAGCGAAGTATACGTCACACGACATAGACAACCCCAGAGGAGTTAACTCCCTCTGTCTCTTTACACTAACTCCGGTAAGACCCATTGTGATGCTTTGCGACTATTACTATTGAACATGAGGACTTAACTTCCTGTGAGGACTTAACTTCTGTCGTCGAGTGGCTTCAGGCTATGGCATGTTGTCAGTTACATTAATGAAACACATAATCAGTACTCTGTTATCTGTTATCTGCAACAGATTACACAAGCCTCCCCCCCCCCTCAAAAAAGAAAAAAAAATGACTGCGTCCCAATCTCCAGTCAATGTAAGTTGCAATGCTCAAGGTTGATCCTCATGACAATGTCTTTGACGTCAAGGAAAATCCGTCGGATGTTCTCCGTGTCCGTGGCGCAGGTGTAGTGATGGTAGAGGGTCTTCATGTGGTCGGCGTGCTGTTCCGTATACATCTGTAGGATGAACTGCTTTGCTGCAGCAGCGTCTCCCCGGGGCCCTGGGTGAAAGAGTTGAAGACGACTTGTGAATGACGTAGAAGAGACTTGTGTTATTGACTACCAAAACCAAGGCAACCAAGGCAATCCTTGGCAACCAAGGAGTTCTGGAAGCAGGTCTTCGGACTTTTTATTAAAATGACCTTATTACCAACTTGAAAAAAACATTGTCTTCTTGTTGTTACATCCTATGCGACAAATCTTTAATTATAATTTGGTTATTATTAAGTAACATTTTTTTGAAAATGTGTGGTTCAGATAAATGGATAGATGGAGTAGCTGCTGTTAAAAAGGACATATTGCCGTTTTAAATCAACATCATTGATGTGCGCGTATGTCAGACCTCTGAACTTGGGGAAATAGTCCGCCAAGTGGGAATGTGGGATCTTTTCCTCCAGCAGGTCTGTTTTGTTGAGGAAGAGGATGAAGTGGGTGTCTTGGAAACAGGGGTTTGAGACAACAGTCCTGAATAAAGCTTTGCTCTCTTCCAGTCGATTCTGAGAAGATCAGAAACAAGAAAATAGCTTGAAAACATCTATCCTGGACAGGATGAAAAACATCATCGACTTCCTCTCTTCTTAAACATTTAAAAGAAACACTGACGCAAGTCTGACAAACAAAACATGCCTTTGCCCTTACCTCCTTCGCATTTTCAAAGAGGACCTGGTCGTACTCGCTGAGGGCAACAAGGTAAATAATGGTGGTTACAGACTCAAAACAATGGATCCACTTCCTCCGCTCCGAGCGCTGGCCTCCCACATCCACCATCCTGTATCAAATGACCCATAGAGTAGAGGACTTTAGGTAGACCTAATTATGACTATAATGTACTCTGTTACGGTATGGGGTAAGTTGGGAACCCAAATGCGGTGCGTAATAAAAAGGCAAAAAGACAAAATAACTTCTTCACTGAAGAAGTTGACAGACGCGATACAAAAACACAGACTTTACGATACGATATGATACAATACAACTTTATTAATCCCCCGTAGGAGAAATTTGATTGTTGCAATAGCCCAGCAGCAGTAGAAAAACACAGAATAAAAATAAATAAAATACAAAAAAAATACAAAGTACTAATACAACAAAAGTAGACGCTAAGGGAAAATGCTAAACAAAATGCTAAAGTAAGGAGAAGCCAAGACAAAAAGAACTTTCCGCGTGAAACAAAGGAAAGAAACAAATCGCAAAAACGCTATTACTAGCGGTACAACAGAACCACTTTCTGACTGAATTCAATGAGACAAACACTCGTAGTGCGTTTACATGACACTCAAGAAAGTCAAATTATTGGCTTAGTTAACTATGATTGGATTACTAAGATGCATGTATACACCTTAGTCGAGCTAAAATCTAATCGAATTGGGTTACTAATAGTCTAATTAAGACCCCTAGATAATGCAATTCATAGTCGAGTTAAGTGTGCATGTATGGAGTCGAATTGGATTATGCGTTGAATTGTGTTCTGCGCATGCTCGAGATCTTTTCCCGGGGCCGAGAGCCAGAAGTAGAAGGAGACGATAGTCGTGTTGTTGTTGTCGCCGTCGGAAAACGAGAAACGGCGATTTATTTAAAAAGGTGGCGCAGAAGCTGGAGGAAGCCGGTGAATGTAGTTACCCCCATAAGAATTGTGTCACGGCCGCGGGAGAGCGCATGGCATGCATTCATTAAAGGTGGAAGCACACAGACACTACGCTTCGATTTCACCCAAGGCTGAATTAAAAGTACATGTTTTTCTAAATGTGGGTCATCAACGAGGTTGTAAAGTAGTCACTTCGGGCACATCTGTCAAAATAAAAGTTTTTTTCTCCTGACGTGTTTACAATCTTTATTCATTCATTGCGCCGCGGCGGGGAATGCCGTATACGGACGGGCGGCGGAGGGGCTGCTCCGGCGGGAGAAAGATGTTTTCAGTAGACAGCTGTCAACTCACTTCGGATAGGCGATTTATTTAAAAAACTGGCGCAGAAGATGGAGGAAGCCGGTGTCGTGCCAATGTAGTTAACCCCTATAAGGAGTGTATCATCATAAACATGCATTCAGTACACACTACGCTTAGATTTCACCCAAGGCTGAATTAAAAGTACATGTTTTTCTAAATGTTTCTCATCAACAAGGTTGTAAAATAACTATGATCTTTATTCATTCATTGCACCGCGGCCGAACTGACGATGGTATTCTCTGATATTATGAATCTTACAGACTGCGTCGGGTTCTCCGACTCTCTGGACTTCCACAACATGTAAAGACTAGTCGGGTTTATCTCACCCATGGGGGAAAAGGAATTGGGGGAAATTAACTTTGGCTTTGACTCTCTGAAGTCCAGATTGGAACAAACATGGAGGAGAAAGTGATGTTTCAGCAGACAGCTGTCAGTTCACTTCGGGTCCATATAATTTCTCCGATGCTCCTCCGCCAGCAGAGCAGCCGGAGGAGTCCACATGATATGGACCCAAAGTGAACTGACAGCTGTTTACTGAAAACGTCTTTCTCAAATGCCGCCTGAGTTTGTTGTTGCTGGTGACGTAAAGAGGTCAACCGGTGGCTCTATTACCACTAGTTGAAATGGGTACAGAGCCACCTATCTTACCGGGGCATGACACGTTTCGGCCAATGAATCGATTTACTCACCGCCATGTATATCCGGACAATTGCAGTTGTCCAATTGCGGAGCATAGTCGAACTATGGCTTTAATCGGATTAAGCTGTGCATGTAAATGTACTGATTGTCTCATGGCCGAAGTATAGTGCCTAGATGTCGCTGGAGCCCCACTGCGTAACAGTTCTCCCATGATTCCTGCACTGTTTGGGTTGTAGCTTCATGGTCAAATGCACTTATTGTAAGTCGCTTTTGTGTGTCAGTATGTTCAATGTGTATCAATGTTTGGGTTCAGGAGAATCGTTTCATTCTGGTTTTCAGTTTTCGTTATGGTCAGGGTGGGGGGAGTTGGACTGGACTAAAATGGACTTGACTGTGAAGTGTGACGATGGCCTGAAGGGACCTACCTGAAAATAGCTTGCTTCAGGTCAAAGGGGTACTCTATGATACCCGTGGTGGGCACTCTGACTCGTAGAATGTCCTGCAGCGTGGGGACGTACGACGGAGCAGTGATTCTGTCCAAATCACTCAGGTAGCTGAAGATCAAACACAGCGGACAGGGTGGTCTAGAGGTGACTTACTAAATTAATGAAAAACACAGAAAGGAAAATGACAGTGTTTTCAAAGGAAGCTTTAAAGGATGCTCATTTGTAGCCATGCTTTTGCTGTGACAGTTTGGTATACAGTACAAATATATATATATATATATATATATATATATAATAAAATAAATACATACAATTACATATAACAATTGCAAACAAAGTATGGCTATATATTACTTATATAATATATATATACATTAGGGGTGTAACAAAAAACGATTTGAATCGGAAAATCGATTTTGATTTAAAAGATGCAAATCTTCTGAATCGAACTGAATCGAATCGTTCCATTTTAAAAATTTATCGTTCCTGAATCGTATCGTACCCCATGTATCGAGATACGCATCGAATCGTCTTTTATTGGAGAGATGCACACCCCTAACAAATACACTTCTTCTCTAGTCTTTGATAAATCTTTTTGAAGGAAATGCCACATTTACAAGTTAATTCATTTTGTGAAATGATTGTCTACTTTCAACAAGAAATCCATTGCATCATACCCTCTCGAATTGAGCCGTGCCACATCGAATCGAATCGAAATCCTTCTGAATCGAACTGAATCGAATCGTTCCATTTAAAAAATTTATCGTTCCTGAATCGTATCGTACCCCATGTATCGAGATACGCATCGAATCGTCTTTTATTGGAGAGATGCACACCCCTAATATACATATATAAACAAAACTATGGCTTTAAATGACGTGCATATATATATATATATCAGGCTTCTCCAGTGAGGAGAGGGAGGAAGATCCTCCTTAACATTGTTGAGAATAAAAAGTGTAGATTGCCCAGACTACTGTAATGAATTAATGCCCTTAAATATGACTACTTTAATGCCTTTGTATAATGTTTGTTTCCTTGGGTAAAGGGATATTAGCACCCCCTATCGCCTATTGAATACTACTTCGGGGAGGACGTTCCTCCCTCAGCTTCCATTGACTCCCATTAATTTCTCTGGAACTACTGGCAGCCGGTGGATAACATGGGGGTCAATGGGAGAGAGGAGGAAAGTCCTCCTCTGAGTGGGTGGGACTAGCTGAGGGATCTGAATCATGTTAATGTCTATTCACGAATAGGCTGGAGCCCTGGCTGCGCTATGAACCAATAAGCAGGAGCCCTGGCTATGGAGCAACCCAGAGGGAGGGTTTATCCCCTCAAGTCTCTAGGCTACGAGAACCAACGAACCCGCTCCTATGCCTTGTTTCCACTGAGCGGTGCGTTACTGTTCGTTGCGGTACAGTGCGGCTCTGTTCGCTTATATTGGCGTTTCCACTGAGCGGTGCGGTGCGGTTCGCTTATATTGGTGTTTCCACCGCCAAAAGTCAGCCGAAATAAACACGCTGACCTATTTTTCGGTACTCCACCATTGGGATACCAAGCCGTCTGAAAGGGTGGCGAAAACGTGGAGTTACACTCGCCGTTATTCTGAAATCACTTAAAAAATATCCCGTTTGGTATGACCAGGTCACTGATATCTTTGCAACACAAACAGCGAGGAGGATTGACTTGATCTATAAATTAAGTCCCTCAATCTTATTTGGCTTAACACCATGACCAACATTCTGAAACATCCATTAACATCCACATTTGCCTCAAACAATGTTAGGCTTACAGCCCATGTCAATAGTTGTGAAATTATGTTCTTGTGTTCTTTTAATTGTTTGATACTCTGACTGTTCTGTTTAATATTGTGGAAAGGATATTAGTGAATGATTCAGAGCATGATGCATTTTGAGATGGCATCGCATTTGGTCTTGTGTCTTCATTTTTCTTAAAACAATTGTAGCTGAAAATAAACATAGCCAAATTACAACCAAATAGCTTCAGTCATTGAGGGCAAAAATAGGCCCAATGATAGGCCCAGATTTTTTTATTCAGTTTTACAAATCAAGAGTAGGCCTGATTTGACTAATTGGCTTTGCATCCTTTCCTTCTGCCCTTGTAGTCCAAGACATGCTGCCCACCAGCTTTCAAAGTACAATGTTGCCACTGGTGGATTTGTATCAATTTTATTCACATAATTATCCCTCCCTTCTATTTTGTAGTTCACCAAAACACCCTGAAACAACTTGATTCTCACATACTTATGCCACCATACGCCACTAACAGTGCAAGCAGGCCAATGGCAACCAAGCGCGCAGTCCTTCCTCCCTCACACAAAAAACCACCAGCCGCCTCTGATATATATATATTTATAAAACGGGTGGCTTAAATCAAGCGATCTGATTGGTTCCCAACTGTTGTATAATGAGCTATACACACAGCTATGACACCCATTCAGTTTACAGAGTTCTGTATCACTCCGCGCCTAACTTGAATTGTTGTTTATTTATATATAAAAGCAATAGCATAGTTCACTGAAGCCTAAAAATATGTTAATTGATGGAGAGGGTGGAAATGTAAAGCAATAGGCACATGTGAGTGAACTGCTCGATAGTAGGCTAAATTGCCGGCGAACCGAGCTACCATATCTAGCCTTCTCTCTGAAGGACGCTACAGTGTGTTGCATAGCAACCGCCGCGCACTTTGCAGGCAGCCAGGAGGGACTACATTTTTGTATTTGTTAAAACAATGCTTGTCCGACTTTCTCGTTTCTATGTGTCTATGACTTTCATTTCGCCATACTTACAGGGAGGCTAAGTGAGATGAAGTGTATATATATATCTAAACAAAAGTATGACTTTAAATTACGTGTATATATTTGTGTGTGTATATATATATTTAAGCAATAGATCACTATTACACTCTATATAGATCACTATATACACTTCATTTCACTTAGCTTCCCTGTGACTATAGCTACCTCAAATGTTTACCTATGTGTACATTTCTAATTCAAATTTTAATATTTTCATGTAAATAAATGTCAGTTAATTCACAATCTATCACCTCTGAGCCTACGGCCCACTGATGAAAGCCCTTGTATTTGCAGTACTGTGAACGTTACGAACTGGATGTCTGTGGCAAATTCTTGCCATGATTTCAAATCCCAAGCGGCGCACATCACCCAGCAATGGGTGTGCCGCCAGAGAGGGTATGGCGGCGCACTTGCATAGATGTGTTTTCTTCACAGTAGGTGGCGCCAAAGAGAACAAAACAGAGATCTTCGAGGCAACCACTTTAAGGGCATTTTATTTTAGCTACTTTATGACTTTTACTTAGCAGATTTACTTTCAACTAAGATATCTCTACTTAAACTTAAGCATGACTATCTATTACAATACACACCACTTTATACGTATACACACTGTATACGTGACTTTTACTTAGCAGATTTACTTTCAACTAAGATATCTCTACTTAAACTTAAGCATGACTATCTATTACAATACACACCACTTTATACGTATACACACTGTATACGTGTACACACACACACACACACACACACACACACACACACACACACACATACACACCATACTAATTTCTATGGCATGGCTATTATAACTCACTATTGGGCGGAGTCAGAGAGCTGGAATTCCCTCCTGCGTTGGAAGCTTCTGCGGACCCCCTGGTCGCTCCACACCCTGCGGATGGCGTCCACCTGCCAGAGCTCCAGAGCAGACACCTGGCCTGCTTGGAGCTGGCTCAGCCTCTCCGCCAGGACCTGGCACACACACACAGACTATAAACTACAGGCTGAGAGATCATGTATTATCAAATGTAGCGTTATCCTGGTCTACCGCAACGCAATTTCCGTTCTCTTACTTCCTATGAGCTGTGTACGTCCCTGGAGCAAGATGGATAAGAACATGACAAGAAGAACAACAACAAAGACAAGATAAATAAATATGTTTTTTGACAAAGAATTCCACAAAGAAATATCTTTATTTAGCGGCGATGGATATCCATCAATAGGAACTGTAACTGAAGCGGAAATCGCTCCCTCCAAAGTCCCGTCCACTTTTCCACCAATAACACCGATTTGGATCCAGTTCTAAGCGGTCCTTTGAGAGAAGAGAAAGCCTGGGAACACGGTTCCAGCAGGTCAGCCGGAACTAGAGCTACTGGTAACCAGACTCCACTCAAACATATAGAAAATGAATGGCAAACAGAAAAGGACTTTAAACCATCTGCAGCTATGACCTCAGTGGGAGTGGGGTTAGGGTTAGGTTTCAGCGTTAGCCCAAGTTTAGGCTGACAGGGTTGATTTTTTAATTAAGTAATCAGTTCTTGGTTGTAAGAAAGTAAAAACGGTAGAACGAGATTTTGGTTAAAAAAAAACACACCCTCCTAATTTACATATACACTCACAACCTATTGAAATGTTGCTCTGCATTCAGAATTTAGAAGTTTCACACTGGTTATAAAGCAGCCACTATCGTCACACATCCAATTATATTTTTCAAAATTTTATATTTTGACACACAGACACAGAAACACACACACACACACACACACACACACACACACACACACACACACACACACACACACACACACGTTTAACACATGTTTAAAAGTGACAAATTATGTCACTGGTGAGTGTGTGAGGTGTGAGTGTGATTAGTCCTTACAAGCCTCTTCTGACATCACAAGCGTGCGTGTCCACCTACTGTTGATGTGTGCTGGATAGATCAGTCTACCAGCCTACCCAGTGGACTGTAGCAAACGTTGCGCATCTATGTGGACACGCCTACTTGTGATGTCAGAAGAGGCAGATTTTCTAAACGGCTTGTAACGGCTAATCACACTCACACCTGGTGGTATAATATGTCACCTTTAATAGTTAGATGCCGTTTAAGTGTGATCGGAAAATATCACGGTACAGCAAAACCTATCCTGACGGACATTATGGGTCCAAATGGCAAAAATGTTCAGCATGAGAAATAAGGCAAGTAGGCCTAGACCAAGTTTTAGAATTGCTCATCCATGAGACGGAAATACGGAACACTTTGACTTCGCCCCCTATGGGAATTTCGGCACCAAACTTTTCGAGACCTGCTTACCGAGGATATGAATATAAAACCCAGATTTGAAAGCTTTTGACCATTTGAAAACGGTTGTGCAATCAGGTTGTGCAATGTGGGAATTTTACAAAGAATTACAAAGGTATCTCACAATGTTTTTGTCGTCAAAGTAGTCGATGTGTAACATCCCCATGGCGCTAATCAGTGCCTGAATGGCAGTGACCATGTTCTGGAACACGAGACGTGCAAAGCCTCTTCTCTCCGCGTCTGTGTATCCAGATCCATGGATGATTCTCATCTGCTTGATGAAAGTGCTCTTCCCACTTTCCCCGGTCCCTGGACACGTCAGAGAAATACGGAGGGCGAAAAATGGACGGATCAAAGTGCGCCCGAAATAGGACGTTTGTGTGTGTGACACACACACACACACACACACACACACACACACACACACACACACACACACACACACACACACACATACACACACACACACACACACACACACACACACACACACACACACACACACACACACACAGAGAGAGCAATAATTGATTTATAAGCTAATTTAAAAGCTTCACTTATCAAATCATCATTATATAGTCAATAAACACAGTGTTGCAATTTTATTCGCATGTTATGCAAGATCATATCAAGTAGCTGCTGGCCTCCACAAATATTATATTGATTTTGCACCATCGCATTGACCATTGTATTTCACATTAAATAAATTATATTGTTTAAATAAATAAAATAATAAAATAAAGTTTCATCTAGATTCTCAGACGCGTTCATCAGTCAATGCGTGGAAGTCAACCAGTCCAATATAGGGCGACCACTTCAATTACCGGAGCCCACGGCAGACTTACCTAAAAGAAGCAACTTTATTTCACGGTCTGATTTCTTTTTATCACGACGAAGCATTCTTTGTATTTCAGCATGTATCCTGTGTTGTTCCTTTTGTTGATCAGACATACAACATTCGCCCATTGTAAACTGTAGAGTGCTGCTGAAGGTTAAGTATTGTAGCCTATATTGATAAAGTAGGCCTACCCTAATGTCACGGCTAAGAAGATGCCTAGATATTTCAACTGAAGCGTCCAAGAAAAGTTCCTCCAGGTGCGTGAGACATTTAAGTCAATAATGAATAAAATAAACCGGCAGGTGAGTTCAAATTCCTTGGTCAATAGGCGGGGAAATAGGCAGTCCTTTGCATGGAGGTATGCGTTAACAGGTAGTCTGGGAGAGGATCCCGTATTGTAGCGTTATCACGGTCTACTGCAACGCAAAATCCGGTCTTATACTTCCTTTGATCAATCTACGCGGATTGATCAAGGGGAACAGGCTCCGGGGCGAAAAGACAAGAATAATAACAACACCAACGACAAGGAGAATAATTTTGGAGTTTTTACGAAAATTTGACTGAACAATAACTGAATCATGTAACGGAAACGGATATCCCTTAACCGGATATCTACTCTCTAGCCAATAACGCCTATTTATATGAGGTGTTCGATTGTGAGTTAATTAGGCAAACAATTCAGGTGGCAATACTTTTTACCTACGTGATGAGTAGGACACACCCTATCATTTGTGAGATACAGATATGCACTCCCTGCTGTTTGTAACAGTTGAAAAAAAACGTGAAAAACCTGCCAATCACCATGGTTATGGCTATACTTTATAAGTTATGGCTATAGGATTAGAGGAATTCTGTGGCTTATTATTTTATTCATAGAAGTTCATAGAAGAACAACTGCTTCATTAAGCAAAACATTCTCAATCAGGCCATTCATACCATAATGGATCAAAACTGTTGAACTTTAATGAAACATTTGAATCATAATTTAAATATACCCATTTATTATTTAAAAGGTGTATTACTTTAACAAATAAGACACTTGCCATGTAACAAAGGCCACGTAGTGCTAAAAACATTTTGATTTTACTTTATTCATTCCCTTTTTCACCATTCGCCGCCTTATTTATGATTACACAATAAAAGTCAGCTTTATCTTCAGTTCCAACACTCAGGAATTATACAAATTGAAAGGCACAAGATATTATTGGTATGTACTGTTTCAAACGACAATATAAGAACAGTGTCATGCGGCGACATCAATCATTTTAGCTTTAGATATGTTTTTAGACCGGAAATACAATCCTGCTTTTAAAAAGAAATGACTTTGTAAAGATTATACTTGGCAATACAATCAATGATAATTATTATAACTTAAATACTCATGGGTTGAGCTTACTGTTTTAACAATGCATTGGCGTAATACTTTGAAGTGCATTAAAATAAATTCATCAAATCTGATATCCAACAGTGAAAGTAACACATATAATGCAACACAAGTACCAACAGTAAAAACAAAATAAAAAAATGTGTACAATGTGCAAATCAATACCTGTACGCAAGTGAATGTGTTATAAGCAATAATAACTCCTCAAATAGAAAAATTAAATCATTTAAATATACCCAAAGATACAAAAATAAACGTAACCAACTTAGGTTAGTGGTGTGTGGCGCTGCACAGCAGTTAAATCTACGTACTGGGGTTACATTTTGGATGTGTGCAACCTTTTCGCAAAATAATAAAAAGAACAATTATATATATATATATATATATATATATATTTGTTCTAGTGTTCATTTATAAAGTCGTACACTGGAATTCTCTCCCTCTAAAAAGGACTTTGTGGCTCACAGTGCACCGTACCTATGTCCCCAGTAAGAGGGACCATACTGAATGATTATTAGGATGCACTTCTTCATCAGAGTCGACTTCATAAGAGACCGGGGGGGGGGGGGGGCGGGCGGTGCGGGGGTGGGAGGGTGGGGGGTGCAGTCACTGGGCCAGGCTATGCTGTGAGTCAGATTGCCGTATTCTACTTATTAAAGTTAGCAGTAGAGTAACTCAACTCTCTTACCCCCCCCCCCCTCTCTCTCTCTCCTCTCCCCAGGCTCACACTAGATTATACTCCTCCAGGTTCTTCTGCAAGATGTAGTCTTTCACGGCGTGGAAGACGAAGCGAATGTTCTCCGTGTCCGTGGCGCAGGTGAAGTGGGAGTAGATGATTTTGGAGGGCTCTGGGTTCAGGTTCTCAAACATCTTCAGGATAAAGTCCTTCGCCACCGTGATGTCCCGCGGTGGGCCTGGGACATTGGACAGGAGAGATCAGTTGTTTTTCAATGCCTCACGGGTGTATGGGGGGGGGGGGGGAGGGGGGGGGTGATGCATGCTGGGAGGTCTAGAGTGTTCCACTAGCAACCCGAATGTAAGGTTTTAATGTAAAGATAAAAATACAATCAAATTTGATGAGTAACGGTACAATTTACACTTCTTTTTTTGACAATCTTATCACGATGACTCACCGTCATACTCTGGGAAGTAGTCGACCAAATGAGAAAAGGCGATTTTCTCCTCAAGCAGATCAATCTTATTCAGGAACAGGATGACTGAGGAGTTCTTGAACCACTGGTAGGTTATTATCGTCTGAAATAAGGCTTTGCTCTCCTCCATTCGATTCTTGAAAAAAAACATATTAAAAAAGAATAATAAAAACACATTTCAGAATGATTTGAATCGTCAAAAAGGATCAGATATTAAACAGCAGTACTTACAGCAGTGTGTCTGTATGCATTATCTTACACACACACACACACACACATACACACACACACACACACACCTTTTCAAGGGACATTAGCATGACTCAATGTAATGTCTCAAGGGCTCCCCCTGCAGGTATGCAAGGAATACTACCACATGGTAACACCACGTTGTAATGCCATGTTTGAGCCAGCGTGTAAACGTCAACATGCAGAAGGGGAAGACCAGGCAGAGGAAAGGTACAGCAAGCCAGAGTAATTTGGGTAAAGCTTCAAGTGACTCTTTATTTTCTGGGACCGGGCCCTTATCTCATGACCGGACACGGCAGATACAAGAGGGATTAGTAAGATCCAAGATTGCTTCGATGGTTTGGTCATTGAGGGTGCTGAAACTGTCAGGGTATACCCATTCACCTTTCTGTCTTGATTAAAAAATCGAATAAAAATACGATTTCATGTATATATCACATGATGTTTTGTGCATGATTACAGTAGTACATCTGCACTCGGAACCACAGCCAAGGCCAACATGCACGGGCAACAATCAAATATTGCCCGGGATGTCGATCATTGCAAATGGCATGAGGGTGAAGAAATGAGGTTGCGCTTCTCACCACGTTGTCCGACTCCACGAGGACCTGGTCGTACTCGCTGAGGGCCACCAGGAACATGATGGAGGTGACCTTCTCAAAACAATGGATCCACTTCCTCCTCTCCGAACGCTGGCCGCCAACGTCCACCATCCTAGGAGGGCCCAGGACAACATTCAGCGCATGAGAACACCAAAGGGGGACCATGGAGGTGTGTGTGTGTGTGTGTGTGTGAGACCATCGACTCTCTAAGCGGACAAATCCAGACCACAGCGACTTCCAGTGTTTTGAGACAGGTCCTTAAGGGGCAGGTTGGGGCTTTGTGAAGCATCTTGCTCAAGGATGCCTACAGGTGGACTACGGCCTTTAGGCATCGAACCCAGAACCTTTCGATTGGGGGGGATCGAACACACCAGCCACTACGCTAACCACAATTGAATTTTGATTAACGGTCATGTATAATTTTTTTTAAATACCTTTAAATTATCTACTGCATGGAAAATGTTCCCTGCACCTAGATGTATACGGCACGCACCACTGTTGCCGGGGGCACCGTACACAAAAAAAAATACTGATATGTATTTCTTTTGAAATGACCGTAGCACTCCCAAGATCGCCCCCCACCCCCCAGCCCCGATGCGGGTCTGAAGCGTGTCGAACAAGGTCAGTTTAACCTAAAAACGAAAACTTTCAAAGGCTTACCTGAAAACCACATCCTGCAGGTCAAACGGGTACTCTATGATTCCCGTGGTGGGCACCCTGACCCGGAGGATGTCCTGCTGGGTCGGCACGTAACCCGCGTCAGCGATACGGTCCAATGCATTCAGATAGCTGGTGGGAAGAAAGACAGTACTTATGTAGCTTATGATTTAGCAGTATAGTATCCAGTTGATATACCTTTGTATGTAGCAACCGATGCTAATTGAGTGTAGGATCCTGTTTATATACCTCTATATGGTATATTATGGTGTTGTATAGCACCCTGTTTATATACCTTTATATTGTATATAATGGTGTTGTATAGGATCCTGTTTGTATACCTATATATATATATAGTATATTATTTGATAGGATCCTGTTTATATACCATGATATAGTATATTATGGTAGTGTATAGTCCCCTGTTTATACACTGCTATATATATAATATTATTGTATGGTATCCTGTGCATGCCTGTGGCTACTGGGAGAGTATTTCAATTCACTCAGTCCTCCCGTGTTTCTAAACTGTCACAGTGGGGTTTTGGACTGCATCAAATTTCAGCTCACTCGGTAAGTGCAGTTTACTCTGCCTAGAATAAGAAGTCGATGTTCTCTTCATCATTTCACAACTCACTATTTGGTAGAATCTGAAAGCTGGTATTCCCTCTTTCGTCCGTAACACTCCAGAATACCCCGGTCGCTCCACAGGCTCTTGATGGCGTCCACGTATGGATGGCTAAACGTTGAGACCTTTTCCACATCAACGCTGCACACCGCCGAGGCATGGGCCTGAAACAAAAACAAATAGGACAATAGGTGTTAAAGAGGTGGTAAAGAGAAAGCCCTAAAAGGCTAAATATGTACAGTGAATTCAGAAAATATTCGGGCAACTTCATAACCTAAATATACGTACAGTGGATTCACAAAGTATTCAGACAACTTCATACACTAAATATACATACAATTGATCCACAAAATATTCAGGTATGTGGCTGTACATGAATGTACAGAATCCAGTAATAATAAATGATGGTGTGTGTGTGTGTGTGTGTGTGTGTGTGTGTGTGTGTGTGTGTGTGTGTGTGTGTGTGTGTGTGTGTGTGTGTGTGTGTGTGTGTGTGTGTGTGTGTGTGTGTGTGTGTGTGTGTGTGCGCGAAACAGTTATATAGCATAAGTGGTGAGTGTAGAGTGATGTTGGTTTAGCATTGCCCAGGGTAAGCTCGTCGGTGTCTGGTGTGAATAACAACTTGCATAAAATCGGGCCGATCCGCGGTAGCATTGTAATGTAGATAAACAATTGGGTTTGTCCTGGTTTTTTTTATGAGATGTCGTTCCCAGAAGGGAGCTTGAATGTGACTCAGAGGTATTTGTCTGGAAGTTATTTCTTCGTGGGACTGCTTTGAATAGGTGCGTTTAAATCACAGTGTTGCCACCAGTATTTCCGTGTTTGTGTTTTACTTGATTTGTGGAGCTGGCTTCCTTGCAACTGCACCTTGGATCTAAAAGATGAAAGTAAGTTTGAAGAGGGCTGTTTTTCTCAACATTAACACCGATAGGCGTTAGGCTGTTCAAATATAGAGCTTCCGATTGTCAGATCTGTGATTATGTCATTTTATCACGTAGTTGCATCACTAGGAAAAGTACAGGAATGCAGGACGTGTCAATGTTTCCATTTTTAGATGACTTTTCATTTCAATGTACGGTAGTCTTGTCATATGATGTCATCCATCCTCTTTATGACCAATCCTTTTCTAAAAAATGTAGAATGATTTAATCAAACAAATACTTATTATAGATTATTACCCCCCCCCCCCAAATCCTCACACTGTTTCAAGGACACCATCTTGTTTCCCTTTGTAAATATAGTATATCATGGTGTGCCATAGAATTTTTTCCCCTGACCGCTATAGAGATTAAACCTGCGATGTTGCAAATTGCGGTGCTTTGATCGTAAACCCAACATTAGGATGGCTCGGTGAGATTAACATCGTATCATTACAATTACCAGGCCTATCGGGTTGCGTACAATGGATGAAGTGAAATGGCCTGCATAGTTTAGTTTGGCTAAGTATCCTGTTTCTGTAATGTAATGTTAGGACGTAATATACTATAGTATGGTATAGTAGGATGGTACAGTATGATATGGTTTATTAGTATAGTATGGTATAGTGTAGTGCTCTATAGTAGGATATGGTTTATTAGTATAGTATGCTATAGTCTAGGGTGGTATAGTATGACATTTTAGTACAGTAATGTATAGTGTAGTGTGGTCTAGTATGATATAGTATATTAGTATAGTATGGTATAATGTAATGCTGTATAGTATATGGTTTATTAGTATAGTATGGTATAACATAGTGCTGTATAGTATGGTATATTAGTATAGTATGGTATAACATAGTGCTGTATAGTATATGGTTTATTAGTATAGTATGGTATAACATAGTGCTGTATAGTATAATGTGGTTTATTCGTATTGCACGCTACTGTGTAGTGTTTCCCTCTCTCCTTTAAAATGTATGAAATAGTTTTCAGGACAGGAGCGACCAAGAGTCTCGGTGCTTACTAGGACCATGACATTATAATTCAATTGCTGTATGCCATAACAAGGAGACGACGCAGAACCCAAAAGAAGAAGGATTACCTCATTGTGTTGGGACTTGTATGGGATCTGGAGTGCGCTCATGGCGTGGATCATAGCCTGCATGGCCGTGAAGATGTTCTGGTAGACCAGCCTGGTGTAGCTCCTCTTGTCCTCCTCCGTGTAGCCGGAGCCGTGGATGATCCGCATCTGCTTGATGAATGTGCTCTTCCCACTTTCGCCAGTCCCTGGGTGGAAGTGAGGGATGCTGTTATTACACTAACCCGGAGAGACACTTCTTTAATCCAGAGTGAACACAGGGGCCGGTCGTTAAAGGGGGGCATCTGGTTTACGCAGGGTTTACCAGGTACAGATGAAGACAAAAGGAGTGGATCGAACCCAAAACGTTTCAGCCTATGGATTATATTTGAGTTAATATACATGTGTTAACCAGTTTCTAAACCAGTTCGGTTAATTGGCTCTTCAGCAGGCCTTTTTTTGTTTGGACAAGACAAGCATTTTGTTTTGAACACTGAGTAATGCTCCGTTTAGCGTTAGTCAATAATTTCTGAAGACTAGTTCTGGCCATGGGTCTTTAGTGGGCCGGTGCAAGCCGTGCCCCCCGGTGGATATGCCTTATCTGCACAAAGTCCACAGCGTCTTGGATTGCATTTTCTCGTTAAGAAATGTGCTTTATATCTAAACTGTATATTTTTCACAATTCCATTTTAATTCAACACAAATCATTTGAAGCATAATTACACACTTGGATTACATTTGGGAGTGAACGCATGGAATCATATCATCAACAAACAAAAACAAAAACAAAACCAACAACCACAAAAAAACGTCTGCGTAGGGTTGTAATTTCTTTACCCAGCAAGAGGAGTTTGAATTCCCGTCGGGAGTCCTTCTTGTCCCGGCGGAGCTGCCTTTCAATCTCATAATTGATCCTACGTGCTTCCTTCGCCTCCTCGCCGAGGCAGCAGGCCCCCACAGAAGCCAGAGTCATAACTTTCGGAAACAGTTCACTTGTTGGATGAGGTAGTAGGGCCTGTTACTAAAATAAACACAATGACTGTTGGGGGGAATATTGGTTCAATCAGATACAGCAAACATTTTACACGCATGCGATTATATGCAGAGATATGTAGGCTTACTGATTGATTTTTTTTTTAATACTCGCAGTGCAATAAAAAAGTGATTTCGTAAAACATGCTGAAGAAAAGATTACATGGTGGAAGTAGTAACGTTAAGCCTGCGTAGTTTCTATTGTAATGGTTGCGTGTATCCTCTGGTGATCCACGGTCAAAGGATATTGTTTCAACCGGAGCAACAAGTAAAAGAGTAGCAAAATATTTTACCCCTGAGAACCGAGTCCGGGCGTGGTGATCTGAATATGGCGGACTTTTACTTCATATGGCTCCTAATTAGCAAAATCATTCTCCGACACAAGAAAAAACAAGGAAAATACGGAATCCACTTCGGTGTATGTCTATCCTTCCTGGTTTTGGTGCAGCACCACCATGGCTCTCTGCTGCGGTTTCCTTTACAGCTTTCTCCTTCTCTCGCGTCCCCGTTCGGGATTGAAATCCTATCCCAGTCGAGCAGCTCGGGTCTCGGTGAAGCCCCGGACCATGTGACGCTGCGAGGCGGTGGGGCTGTGCTCTGATGGGAAAACACCAGGATGGGTTTGTCTATAAAAACGTTCTTGTAAACACATTTCCGGTGCTGAACAGTTCAGCCCTGCGAGCAAGGCTGCTAAACGCTGGGGAAAAAACAACCTGACCCTTCCTGCACTATCTGTGTCCATGTACACTTTAATATCAAACGCTCCAGCAATGCGTTATGCAAATTAGTATAACACATCACAAACGAGTTCAAACGTTAAAGATTTTGCAATATTATTCAAAATTAAGTCAAATAGAAAGCGTAAAACAAGTCATAAAAGTGTTTTATGACCTGCCAATGTGTGTATGAATTGGAAAAACCCTTTGCTTATTGGCCCTCATAAATCTCATGGTCATTCTGCAATTCAAATACAGGCCAGGAAATGTTAGATTAAATGTTGCACCGTCTGTATTTACTCACTTGTAGCAGGAACTGAAGACTTGAGAAAGAGGTCGACGAGAAAACGTCAATGCTAGACGCACACTTCCTCAATATTGCCTTTCAAAAGTTTTAATAGACTGAAAATAGGCTACATTCAGAAAAATTACAATAAAAAAAAAGCCAACGATTGTGTATGTATTAATCACAGTAAGGCATGGACATGAACAAAAATATATATTGTAAGGTGATAATATATGATAATAGGAAAATATCACAAGACATCCTTTTCTGGCCTGGTCTCTTTCAAAGAGGCAACGGTGACCAAATTATATTTTAACTGATTATTTACACCTTTGCAACAGCTTCTTGTCCTTCAATGCAAAACAAAAGATATTTAATCAGTTTGTCTTTAATTTGCTTAGCATATTACTCCAAAACAAATAGCCCATGTATTAAATCATGTCTATTTTTGTGCATTTTTTCCAAAACATTGGAACGGTTTGTGTTAACTAAATACAGAAAAGTATTCAAATGGGATTTTGGAAATTGATTTATCGCTTAAGATATACATTTCATATTTGGTTGCTACTCCTTGGTTTATATTTAAAAAATAATTACCTCATTAAAAAAAACATTTAAAAAAATGACATCAGCTCAAGGTACATCTTTGCAGGATTTCTCTTTTAACTGTGCAACAAGTGTACCAAATAATTTTGAGAAAAGCTAAAATCCAGAAAATGAAAATGACATTCTGCTGAACTGAAACACAGCATGGCACAGGGGGTGGTAGGGCACACATAACAAAATAAAACAAGTCACCAAACAAGTGAGTTTACTCCAATTACAGTACAAGGATCCAGAAAAAACGTATACAAAGTAAAATGAAAACACCAGCACAGAAGGTGGAGGCTGGTAACTTGACAGCTGTGAAACTCCTCTGAAGATTGAAGCCGACGTAGCAGACCATTTATGAAGAAGAGGAAGGGGCAACGTCTATCCCAAACAAAGGAATAGGTTGAATATGGATAGAAGAGCCCCACAGTTATGGCAGTGTTGCTTCTCCTTCCCCCCATGTCCTCTGAAGTCTTAGAAGAACCGCCCAGAGAACTGCTTCACACTGTTAAAACATTTAAAAGTGAGGAGGAAAAAACAACGGATATTTTATTAACTCAGAGTTGAACAGTTCTGCGAAAGTGTTGCTTAAAATTAAACATAAGCTGTGCAATAATACATTGCGATGACAGTGTATTACAGTGTACTTTCATAACCCTTACTAACAATTACAAATACGTTTCTGTTCTTCATCCCTTTAAGTTGTACAGGTTTAGTAGTTAACCGGTAAAAAATCAACTACTGGTTGACTCTGAATTTTGTGTTGGGATTCAAGGTTAAAAGGTCAAAGGTTCCACATATACTGTAAAAAAATGTGAATACAAGGCCTGCCCCATTTTACTGGCAGCAATCCCAGAAGTGCACCCCAGTGGTTCCGTGCCTGTTCTGCAGGAGGAACTGGGCGTTCTGGATCTGGTCCTGGGTCCCTGTGATGGTGATGATCCGGTCCTCGGAGCCCTCTAGTGGCTCATCGATCTTGATCGAGGCCCCCGACTCTGACCTGATCTGCTTGATCCTCTGGCCTCCCTTGCCAATGATAGACCCAGCCAACTAAGGAAATTGAAGAATATTGATGGTGATTGTTAGTGCTCTTCTTTGGTGGACGGTATTTCGTCAAGATATTCAAAAGGTTTTTCGTAGACTAACATCTTTGGGGATGGTGACTTGTGTGGTTACGACTGGTCCACTCATGTCCCCGTAGGACCCCCGGCCGCCTGAGGGAAGACAAGGACCAGGAAACCTCAGGGAAATGTCACCTTTTAAAATAGACTTCAAATAGTGTTGACCCTAAAAATACAAATATGCACTGACCAGACTGAAAGTGTTCCCAATTGGCATTGCGGTCTATGGAATAATTGACACAGAAACAGAATATGAGAAATAAGGATGACACATAAAATACATTTATTACCAATAAGAAAACCGACAAAAATGATGGGGTCGAAAAACACTTCAGGAAAGAGTTTCTGTTAACTAAATGAATAAATAAATATTCACAAAGTAGGCACTAAACACATAACACTCACCGTATAAACCTCCACCCTGATTCACGAGCCATGGAAGAAAGAAACGACAAAAGTTCAAATTAAGACACAAATTCATGACAAACCTTAATAATAATTAATAGGACTGCAATCAATCCCCAAAGGTATATTCACAGCCCACACGCACTTGCGACCCCAGTGACCCCGGTGATGAGATAGGCCTCCCTAAACAATTTAGAGTGAATCTGAGTTATTGATTGACAGAAAATGCTGTTAATGTGTGATTTTGCGCCCCCTGTGGACAAAGTGGTGCCTAGCACTAAGCTGGCCTTTTTTTGTAATTGGCACAGTGACGTAATTGATTGAGCTATCAACACGGAGGCAGAAAGGTTTAGGATGCAAAATACAAGGGTGTACAAAGTTTCAGAAATGTGCCTCAATTGGGGCTGATCGGCTGATTGTTTAACTTTGACAGCAAATTATAGCGCCATGGATGTTTGAGGGAACCAAAAGTAAAGTTAACATAAGTAAATTGGAGCTTGTACTAGATTCTATTTTTATACAATGAGGACAGTCCTAAAGCCACAAAAAGATGATCTCATCATCAAAAGTGGAGTGCAGAATGACGGTAGGGCATGAGTAGATGTACTACAACTTCTTAACATTATATTATTGTTGTATCATTTAATACAACCCCCACGCATTCATCATGAGATGAGCATCACTAAGTATATAGACAGGGTAGCTGACATATGGGGATCCCATGCATCAGGTAATCAGTCCTGAGTCTTTCATTGAAACCATGCTTACAGGAGACATTGAATTGTAAGATTAATATTTGACAAAAGGGCTGCCCAAGGTAGAGCAGGGATAATTATTAATTTTTACTTTGAAGGAGAGAACTCTGCGGTCAAGGAACACACACACACACACACACACACACACACACACACACACACACACACACACACACACACACACACACACACACACACACACACACACACACACACACACACAGTGTGTTGATATAAGTGGGTGTGTCCAGAGTAATATATTGACTAAGGTGAGGTCAATGATCAACCCATTTCCTTTCTGCTGAGACATATATTTGTAAAGAATTATATATATATATTACTGCTTGGGTAGTTAGCGGATTACCATATTATATAAGCCATTACCTGTCCAGAAGCAAACATCCTGCCAAGTTCAACTAGTTTAGCCTCTCTCAATCCATCATCATCATCATCATCCCCCAATGGATTTCTACCTGGTTTATTTACATTGAATACAATTATTTTATTAACACCATCTACCAATTTGGTTTCCCTTGCTGCTTTCCCCCAAAAACGAATCACTTGCAGTTTGACCTAAAAAAGAAACTGGCCCGTGCGTTGCTTTTGTTTCACCTTAATTTGCTAGCCTTTCTGATCTCTGGACTACGTACTTAGCTGCTCTACGGTAACCAAGGATACAACCGTTGCCAGGCAACAGCGGGCCTAGACAAGTGTACATGCCCAGTGTCCTAGCCGCTGTGCCGCTACTACTACACAAGAAAAACAATCCTGGTGCTTCTGCTCCCTCTCTCCTCAGTCCCAAGCTACAAACAGCTAGTAAACTTACACAGGTAAACACCTCATACTACTACAAACAGCTACACAGGTAAACACCTCATACTACTACAAACAGCTACACAGGTAAACACCTCATACTGCTACAAACAGCTACACAGGTAAACACCTCATACTGCTACAAAAAGCTACACAGGTAAACACCTCATACTACTACAAACAGCTACACAGGTAAACACCTCATACTACTACAAACAGCTAGTAACTTACACAAGTTAACACCTCACACTACTACAAACAGCTAGTAACTTACACAGGTAAACAACTCATTACTACCAACGCCAGTAAACTCATGTGTGTCAGCGGCTGGGGATGCAGGTAAGCCCGGTGAAACTCACCATGCCTTCGTAGTGCTCTCCCGGCCGGCCTCTCCGGTCGCTGGAGAGGAGAGGGGAAACACAGGGATGAAGCCTGGCCAAATCATGGACCCACTGCTGTTTACTAAAGACCCAATACTGTTTACTAGAGACCCACTACTGTGACCTATTTACTACTACATTTCACTTTTATCCGAGGCCACATACAGTGAAACAGATTCATGTCGTTAAGGACCAGATACGGTCGTTAGGAACAGTTAGGCTCAAGTACGCCTGTAGTTAAAGGTGACCTATTATACCACCAGGTGTTCGTGTGATTAGCTGTTACAAGACGTTTTGAAAATCTCCCTCTTCTGACATCACAAGTGGGCGTGTCCACCTAGATTTGTGCTGGATAGATCAGCCTACCAGCCTACCCAGTGGACTGTAGCAAACGTTGCTCGTTGCTATCCGTCATAAAAGGTGGACACGCCCACTTGTGATGTCAGAAGAGGCAGACTTTCAAAACGGCTTGTAACGGCTAATCACATGAACACCTGGTGGTATAATAGGTCACCTTTAAGGCTGTGGACATGGGAAACAAACCAAGTACCTTTTGGCAGGGAATCAAACACCGTTCCCTCTACACTACCCCGTCCACACTAGACCGTGATTAGAAAAGGTCCAATCTAGGTCGGACACGTTCTCTACTGTCTTCTACTTTACAGATAACCAATGACGAGGTCATCTGACCGGCGTTGAGGGAGACCAAACGGGGGTTTGGTGATGCTTATGGGGGAGGTGCATTATGCTTGCCCACGTGAGAGGCATCCCCGTACTCACTTGGCTCTGTCGTCCATGCTGCCGTGGTAGCCTCCGTGGGAAAACCGGTCTCCCCTGGGAATTGGGAACGACAGCGGGGTTAGGAAACACCAGGTGGAGACATGAAAAGCAAATGGCGCACTGAATTCAGGTTTCGTCTGGAGAGAGGGAGAGGGAGGGAGAGAGAGAGAGAGAGAGACACACAGACAGACAGACAAACGGACGGAGACAGAGAGAGAGAGAGAGAGAGAGAGAGAGAGACAGACCATCAAACGGAGACAGACAGACGGACCGACAGAGAGAAAGAAATACGGACTGACAGAGTGAGCACAGAGACACAGACACAGACACAGTGACACACAGTCCAACGGAGCAGGAAGGCGCGTCCCCCCTCACCCTCCTCTCGCCAGCGGCGGCGGCGGCAGGGGCAAGTTCCGCGCCCGGCTCCCTCCGGCGACTCGGCTCAGCGGGGGAGGCGGAGGGGGCGGGCCCCGACGGGGGCTCATGTCCTCGTACTCCCTCCTCGCGGGCGGCGGCGGCGGCGGAGGCGGCCTGTGGGGCGGGGCCATGCGCTCGAAGACCCCCCTCATGGGCCGCGGGGCAAAGCCGCCCAGGGGCCGCCGGCCGCGGTCCTCAAAGGCGGCTGTGTAGCCGCCGTAGTCGTAGGTCTGGTCGTAGAAGTTGGGGTCGTAGGGCTGCGTGCGGCCCTTGACCGTGGCCTGGAGGGGGGGGGGGGGGGGGGGGCAGCAGGAATGACAGAGGGGGGCTCAAAACTCAGACCCCGATATCACGACACAAACGCACGGGAACACCACACATATCAACGCTGGGCACGTTGTGCGAGAGTGCCCAGACAGATGAGCAATGCGTCTCTGGGTGACTCTTTCGAGTTTTGTATCGTTCTTGTAAACCAAGTGAATGTCAGCGTTGTGTTGCTTCACCTTTTAAGCACTTGGCGTAGTTGTTTATAGGTCATATTCTTGTTTATGTTTTAATGTTAACCTCAGTTCATGTTCTTTTGCCGTGTTGCTTCCCTCGTTAAGCCCTTCGGAAGACGCTCTATAAATAAGGCCTTGATTTGATTGGCCCAGCTACCTCGGACACAAGCTCCATGATGACCTTGATGCACTCGACGACCTGCTCCGGCCGGCCCCCGACCAGCACCACCCGGTCGGTGGAGTGGGGGCAGCACTCCTGGAACAGCTTGATGGAGGTCTCCGTGTTCTGGGACACAAGCGAGAGAGAGACACAGTCAGTGAGAGAGAGAGAGAGAGAGAGAGAGAGAGAGAGAGAGAGAGAGAGAGAGAGAGAGAGACACAGTCAGTGAGAGAGAGAGAGAGAGAGAGAGAGAGAGAGAGAGACACAGTCAGTGAGAGAGAGAGAGAGAGAGAGAGAGAGAGAGAGAGAGAGAGAGAGAGAGAGAGAGAGAGACACAGTCAGTGAGAGAGAGAGAGAGACACAGTCAGTGAGAGAGAGAGAGAGAGAGAGAGAGAGAGAGAGAGAGAGAGAGAGAGAGAGAGAGAGAGAGAGAGAGAGAGAGAGAGAGAGAGAGAGAGAGAGACAGTCAGTGTGAGAGAGAGAGAGAGAGAGAGAGAGAGAGAGAGACAGAGAGAGAGAGAGAGAGAGAGAGACATAGAGACAGAGAAACATGGTATGATGCCCTGATCAGACCAGCCAATCATAAAAATAGCTTGATCCTAAAGAGCAGATTTACAGATAATCTCCAATAATTCTGAGAGATATTCTGCTGGTCAGAAATCAAAATAAAGTAACACAGAAACTACCTCTCTCAGCTCTTTAATCTTGGCCCCCTTCACCCCGATAATGCCCCCGGCCATACTCTGATGGATCAACAGGCGCAGCTCGCAGTCAAAATCCATCCCGTTGTAATGCTGGTACTAGAAAGCAGAAGGAAATGGGTCACAGGACTTGTCACTCTGCCACTCGATCGCTGGGTTCCACAGGCAGCCTTGAACGGCTCACCACTACTAACTGCATTGGGATACATTCAATTCCGGTCCAGGTGAATCGGGTACATTCAGTGTCTTCACAGGCACAGCGAAAACCTGGTTAGACAGAGTCACCAGGTTACAGTGGTTTCCCAGTAGTAGGATATTTACACACTCATTAACTTGTTTACATGGCCACTAATGGGTTACGGAAGTCCGATTAGTGACGGACGCCAAATCCAATTGTACATTCATTGCGTATACTGATGACAGAACGACTGCATACGAAACAACACAAGCGAGTACGTTTACATGCACATTGCGTTTCGGATGACATGCCCGGTGCGGCATATTGTGATCGTATGTGTACAATGTGTCAACACCCAACATGGACGTCGAGAAACCTGATAAAGACAAGGGGAGTTATTCACAACCAAGCGGAAGCGAGTTGGAACCGAGGTGACCGCTGGGTGAATAGGGACCATTGGGCATGGTGTGCAAACGCAACGAACAATCGTAATCGCTCACCTCCTCCAGAGTAGGGATGATCTTCACCAGGATGTCTCCGATGGTGTCGATGTTGGCGTTCACACTGAGGATCCTGTCAGGGAGACCAGGAAGGTAACCAAACACAGCAAAAAAACTAACAAACAACAATAACAACACGTAGATAAGCTAGATCAGTGATGGGAAGGCTGATTAGGTAGTCCGAAGATAAAACTAATGGAGGTCAGGTGTGTGGGTAAGAAAGGGGGATTCTGTTTTTTTTATGTTGTATATTGTAAATTTTACATACAGAGATCTGACAAGGGTCCCCACAGTAGACTGGTCAGACGAGCTGCCGACATGCATTCACTAATTAAATATATAAAAACAACAAAATGTACACAGGAAGGAGAGAAAGCTGGGGACATGGGCAGCTGTGCACCTGGGATACCACACTGGAGCATAGGGGAGGAATAGAAAGAGGACCAGGAGGAAGGGGAGGAGGATCAGGAGGAGGGGTAGGAAGAACAAGACCAGGAAGAAGAGGAGGAGGGGTAGGAGGACCAAGATCAGGAAGGGGAGAGGACTAGGACCCAGAAGAAGAGGAGGAGGAGGACCAGGATGAAGAGGAGGAGGAGGACAAGGATAAAGAGGAGGAGGAGGAGGACTAGGACCAGGAGACACGGGGGAGGAGGAGGAGAAGGAGAAAAATGAGGAGGAGGAGGATGAGGTGGTGTATCTGTCCCACCACCAGTATCTGTGGGCATTAGGGGGATGATCCAAAACAGCAAAGAAAGAGAGAAGTGTGGACAGGCTCCACTCAGTGTCAGGGAAGAGGAGACTATGAAGTCAGGGAGGTGGGGAGTGGCTGAGGCAGAGGGTTAGCAACAACGTGACAGATTAGCACACTGATCTGACCTGATGGGAGTGGGGGGGGGATCTGCGCACAAGGAAATGAAGAGACATCGACAATGAGACGTGACGCAGCTAAGGGGGGGGGGAGATAACGAAGTAATGGAGGGGGGGGGGGGGAGATTGGTACGGGGGGAGACAGGAGTGGGGGTGAGGCTGGTAAAGGGGGAGACAGGAGTGGGGGTGAGGCTGGTAAAGGGGGAGACAGGAGTGGGGGTGAGGCTGGAAAAGGGGGAGACAGGAGTGGGGGTGAGGCTGGTAAAGGGGGAGACAGGAGTGGGGGCTGCAATTGGTAAGGGGGCAGAAGCGTGAGGGGGGGGAGACGCGGTGTCCAGAAGAGTTTTATCAGGACCAAATGATCTCACTGGAAAGAATAACAACCAAAAAGGACAGCTGTGTGTGGCTGTAAACGAAAAGAAAAGGCTGGGACACAAGATGGTACGATCCGCTCTATCGAGAATGATCCAACGTACTGGAGAGGCTGCAAGGCGACCCCAGCTTAACAAAGACGACAGAAGGGGGGGGGGGGGGGGGGGGGCATCTACTATACGATGTAAAATACAAAAATATAACAAAGGCGTTCAAATGCAAAGAGAATGCAGGTAATCAAAGAGACAAGTGTGTTTCACTGTGCTAGTCAGGCAGCGAGGCATTTGAACTGGTGGGGGACATACCGCTCTGGGCCACTGCTGTCTGGGACTGATACACTGGCATTGTACTGGATGGGCCGAGGTGGTGGTGGTGGTGGTGGTGGTGGAGGAGGAGGTGGTGGTGGAGGAGGTGGTAGGTGGAAGAGAAGGAGGAGGAGGTTGGCATTGGGCATGGGGCAAACCAATCACAGGTAGTCATGGTTAGGGGCGCGTGGTTTATGGGCGTGGCCAACCGGGAGTGTCAGGTGGGCGGTCAGGGGGCGGGCGCAGGTTGGGCCAACGTCGGGGCAACGCAGAAGGGGGCGTGGCCATCCAGAACATAGGAGGAATGGAGGAAGGAGGTGGCCGAAAATAAACCAAAATCAATTAAAATAAATAAGGTGTGGGGAGGGGGGGGGGGGTGGAGAAGGAATACATATTTATTTGAGTTCACGAGTTATTGAGTACTCTGTTATAAGAATGTTAAAAAAGGGGATATTAAAAAAATGTGAGGCTTTAACATATGAAAGGGTACATTAGTAATATTTGAACGAGTCAAAGATGGAGATATCCCATATAGATCTTGCCAGCCATTCCGCTTTATGTACTAAAGGGGTCTTTCAACAGTTGTTGATTGTGTTGTTTTGCACATCTTCAAAGATCCACTGTACAATTGAAGCTGTTCCAGGTAGTGTCCAATATGGTGCAAGGAATTAATGGAGTAAAGTACATGAACAGTACTTTTTTCTGACAGCGACTGGTTCAAACACTTTACGTTGAGCACATGCATGCATTGAAATGCAATGCAATAAAATGGAAAAACAACTTTGCAAAGAAAAATGCCTTCCCAATAATCTTAAATAACTTGAATCCCTATGTATGTATGTATGTATGTATGTATGTATGTATGTATGTATGTATGTATGTATGTATGTGTAATATATAAATATAGATATTTATAAACACAGTATCCTGCCCCAGCTGTCGAGCCCCGTACAACGCCATCTGTCTACTCACATCTGTACGAAGGGCTTTGATATTCTTGCCGCCTTTTCCGATCACAGCTCCTGCGTTCTACGGAGAGACGAGAAGGGGTTTCCCTTTACAAACCAGACTGAAACAAAACCTGGGTGAAGGTGTGTGTTCTCAAGAGAGAGGGTGGCGGTTACATATGGCTCCACCCAAAGCTTCTTTACTTTGCTCTGAAGCAGCACCCTGAGCTCCAACATCTCGTCCGTGTTACGGGAACGCTTGAAGGACAGCTCGTCCTGCTCTATGGGCTCGGCAGAGCGTTTACCTGTGGGGGTGAGAGAGGAGAGAGAGCAGGCCTTCAGAGTGGAGTTCTCCATGGAACCGCTGTGTTTGCAGGACAGACAGCGTTGACATCCAGTGGAGACACGTCGACGCATTGGTCAAATGCCATGACATTACTCTAGGCCGTCTTTTGGAGGGATACGGATATAACATGAATTGTAGGCAACCGAAGTGGATGAAATAAGATCTCTGGGAGATGTAGCTGGTGCTATAAAAAAATCCTATTCCAATGTCAAAAATAGAAGCAGGCAAACAAGGGGGCCCCATTTTTGAGTAGAGAAGATGCAGACAACCAGATAAAAAAGAAGGAAATAATTTAAAATCAAATAATATAGTACAAAGATTACAAACTGGAAGGATGAGTGTGTTTAATCGCTCCAGACCTCTGTAATTGTTTTGTTTGTTGTATTGAAATTGTTGGAACCAATTATTATATTAAACAAACTGGCTTTTAAAACAAAAATGAGTTAAAATAGTGCGTGCCTGGCAGCAATGTGTTCAATGTGTGTATGTGCACCTGGGGGGGTGGTGGCATGTCCTCTGACCCCACTAGAGAGGGTTTGGCTAGTCCACCACAGTCTCTAAACATTCTGTGGGAAACTAATTTCTAAACCCTGGCTACCTCCGTAGTCAGAAGTCCATTTTGTTTCGGCATACAATAAGCATATAGGGATAGTCAATAGGATGCCAGACATTCCAAAAATGTGTGGCTTAATAGAGAAATGTTAAAATATATAAGACACATTTTACCGTTGGTGTCAGTATTGCTGAACGTAGTCTCAACTTCCATATGATTGAGGTCTTCCTCCATGGTCTCGTTTAAGCAGTGGAGTGAAGGATCCTGTCAAAGAAAAGTACACAATGGATGGTATTTGTAGACACAAGTAAAGGAGTGAAAACGAAATAATCTGAGACTCCCTTCCTGTTTGGACTATAACGTGAACTTACTGTGAATTGAGCTCACAACAGTCATCATGACTCTTCACCAAAACACAGCCTGAAACACAGGTCACATCAGTGTGGAGCCTGGTTACAACTACTACTACTCCTCCTCCTTCTACCACTATTACTATTACTACTACTACGAATGTGTTAATAAGACTCACCGCATCTATGACAAACAAAACCAAATCACAGCTCTGGGTACATTCTGATGATAAACCACAAATCAAAACCTGTGTACTGGCATTAGTAAAAAACCTTAGTACATGGACAGTCCATTACCAAACATGTTGTTATGTTCAGCCTGCCCATGGTAGCTGCAGCCACCAAACGTGCTTGTGTAAAACTGGAACTGCACTATGGCACGGGATTAACTGTTTTCCCAAACTGCTCTGGGTAATCAACCCTTCATCCTAATCAAAGATCAAAAGCGCACTGACAACAAACATTAGCATGGCATGGCATTAGCCTTAAGGCAGGGCCACGGTCATCTGGACGCGGACAGCCTCGCCTCTGCCTCACAAGGCGTGTCTACTGTACACGTTGCTACACAGTACACAGAATACACAGCTACCCAGTATTCAGAGTATACAAAGCTACAGAGTACGCACAGCTAGACAGTATCACAAGGGTACACACAGTACACATAGCTACACCGTACACACGGCTACACAGTATACACATTGCACTCAGCTACACAGTATACACAGTGACCGTTATACACAGTAACTTTTACTGAGTTATGCAGAGCTACACAGTGCACAACTACACAGTACACTGTACACTAGCGTTACGCATAGCTGCACAGTATACACAGCTGAACAGTACCACAGACAGCTACACAGTGTATACA
>NC_140292.1:3678247-3687022 GCF_964030765.1 Micromesistius poutassou
GTGTGTGTGTGTGTGTGTGTGTGTGCGTGCGTGCGTGTGGTTCTGTGCTGTTCTAGAGCTAGCAATATAATATATGTATTTTAATAGAGCCTTAATGTGCTACAATATTGAGCACCAGCACTACCACCACAACCACTACAACCAGTATCACAACCAGCATCACCAGCGCCAGCAGCATTCTTCGACTGAACCCTATAACGTATTAAGCATAGCCTACAATTGCATCACAACGCATTAACGGACTCTCTCTTCCCGGTATCAGCTTCATCCTCGCTTTATACAGAGTGTACTTAAATATGATCAGGGTAGATTTGTTACACCTAAGGACGTTAAATCCTTGCTACAACATCCCGAAAAAAAAAAAACGTGGACTGCAGCTCGCCAGCATAAAGAAACGGGAGACAGCGAGGAGCACTATCTCAGAGACACTTAGCCTAGTTGTCCTATTCCTACTGGAAAGCATTGTAGCGCGATTCGATTTATAACCCATATTCCTGACACAATCTGGATTTATAACCCATAGTGTTAACACAATAAGATCCTGAGCCTCTTTGCACTGTTCTCGTCTTATTTAGATCCAGGTAAGCATGTTGTTCTTGTGCAGCCTCCTAGCAAGAAGTAGCCTATTAGAAATGGGATGCTGTCAATATCTAAGTCATTATGAATATCAGTATCAGCCTTACAACTACATGAATATGGGTGGATATATGTGAATATGGATATGGAGGCCAGTTTCTAGTTTCTACCTTTTTACAGTCTATATGCATGGTGTCTTATCTCTATCGAATAATGATATCAGGTCCCGAAGGGAAAGTAAATGTAGTAGTCAGTAAGCATGTCAAGATTAAACATCGAAGCCTCCTGATCATGCTATCTAAAATTGGGAAGGCGAATGTGGAAAGTTTCATCATTAGCATCATTTACATCATGTTTCTCTGAGGAGGCTGGGTCCACGTTCATAATGTGTGGCTGACTTACACTGTCAACATACATCAAGTCTGTAATCAGCCCGGTCTGTTTCTCTGAATCACGTGGACAAACCCAGTCTTAAGGAGACGTGAAGTCTGTCAGGGAACAAGATCGCTGTGTGTGTGTGTGTGTGTGTGTGTGTGTGTGTGTGTGTGTGTGTGTGTGTGTGTGTGTGTGTGTGTGTGTGTGTGTGTGTGTGTGTGTGTGTGTGTGTGTGTGTGTGTGTGTGTGTGTGTGTGTGTGTGTCAGGAATTTACAGGAACTAGATTAGTACAGATACACACACTGTCTTTTCCCCTATACAGTATATCTATGCAAACTACAGTTAACACTAAATACTGTGAAGAAAAAGATTTTCATTATATCTATCTGTATTAATATTACGTATATAATTATTATTAAGTATATACTACTTGTACATATAGTAGCCTTATCATATCTATAGAATAGCACTTTCATAGTACTGATGATATCTATAAAAAAAGTCATTATGATAGTACATATTATTGGTATAGAATAGTACTTACTGTTGTATATATTATATCTATAGACTAGTACTTACTTCCTGATACGGTAGAGAAAGATGATTGGAGGAGTCCATTCCGTCCAGAGGTTGTATTTCAAAGGGTTCGATTTGTTATCACATTACATTTTTATTTTTAATACGAACATTATTCACACTGACCGCTATCCGGTCTCTATCCAAAATCAATAGTCCCTTTTTAAACTTTCGTTAACATGCATAATTTATTATTAACATGTTTACCTTCCATCATTATTGTATGAGCAGTACCTTCCTGTGAGTACATTCTGTCATACAAACTGTTAGAAAATGCTAATCATCTTATATTATTTTTTTAAACAGATACATTGCGAATCAAAATAGAGTGTCCGACATCAATGACAACAGTCTGAAGTACTACATAAACCTCCGGAATTTGTAAGTACCTTTGATTCAAACTTTGAAACGCACAGACGCAAAAAATATGTATACATATAATAATGCAACAAACTTTCCTATTTTGGTCAACAGAACAGTGATCAAGTCCGGATTGACTTCTGTTTCAGCAGATGCATTCTTCAACAACACAAGACTCCAATATGTGTAAGAAGTCATATTATCCCATGTATTGCAATATATTCTCTGTATTTTGAACAAGACAATAACAACCATATTATTTTGCTCAGAAATCTCAGAGACAACAACTTATCGACACTGTCATGGAAGACATTTCAAAATCTTAACACTAATTACACGTAAGTATGAGCTTTCATGCGACGCTGTTTGTGTGTTCAAGCATCTATATATGTGAGAACATGTGGAGATTATTCAATACCAATGCTGCTTGTTTTTGTGTGCTTGTGTGTGTGTGTGTGTTTATGTGTTCTCCATGTGTGCGTGTGTACATGTGTGTTTGTGTCTGTCTGTGTGTTTGTGTGTGTGTGTGTGTGTGTGTGTGTGTGTGTGTGTGTGTGTGTGTGTGTGTGTCGGTGTCGGTGTGTGCATGCGTGCACGTGTGTGTGTGTGTGTGTGTGTGTGTGTGTCTTCCAGGCTGCTACTCTCTGGTAACCCCCTGGCCTGTGTGTGTTTGAACCTGTGGATCAAACTGAGGCTCCAGGAGGACCCGGACGGTCAGGACCTGAAGTGCATCGATGACGGGGGAGTGAGGAAATCCTTGGTGGAGCTCACTCCCCCGGACTGTGGTAATGGGACCATGTGACCTGAACCACACACGCCAGTTCTATTATATACAGTCCTATAGTCCATCATTACAGTACAGTCATGAGACATCTTTTACAATGTGTCCTCAAATTGAGTGTTTACTAGTTAGTCATTTACCTTTGGCTTTAATCCACAGTGACTTTAGTTGGGAGCAAGAACCTTTTAGATACAGAGCTGAAGGATTCCTCGGTAGACGTTTGGGTTAGAACCCAGAACATTTTAGATACAGGGATAAAGGGTACCTCTGTAGGCGTTGGGGTTAGAACCCAGAACCCTTTTGAGACAGAGCTAAAGACTGCTGGGTAGACGTTTGGGTTAGAACCCAGAACATTTTAGATACATGGATAAAGGGTTCCTCGGTAGACGTTGGGGTTAGAACCCAGAACCCTTTAGATACAGAGCAAAGGGATGTCTAGGTATATGTTGGGTTAGAACCCAGAACCTTTTAGATACAGAGCTAAAGGATTCCTCTGGAGACGTCAGGGTTAGAACCAAGAAGCCTTCAGCTTGGAGTCAATCACCCAAAACCGCAGCACTAGGCAAATACGTCTACACAATGACATTGATTTAGTTATTGATAACTAACTGATGGTAAATGATCATAAAGCAAATTCTGATATAATCCACACCAAGTGAAGTGTGATACGTGAGGATCTGGAAGATGGATGACAGCGTGGGCTGTGCTCCTCTCCAGTGTTCCCCCAGGTGGAGGTCACCCCCTCCATCGTCACCATGATGAAGGGCAGCGACGTGAAGGCCGTGTGTCAGGCCTCGGGCTACCCGGCCCCCGAGATCCTCTGGAAGTTTGACATGCTGTCCACCAGCTATGAGGTAAACACACTGCACTCGCTGTTGTTTTGGTTTATGTGTAGGTTTACCTATAGGAGTAAAATAGGAGTCCTCATTTAGGAGTCCTCGATTACTTGTGAACTACTAGATTGTTGTTTTTGTTTTGAGTAGGAGACAAAGAATATGGATAGATATTAGATAGATAGGGGGGGGGGAATAAACAGTAACTGAATTGAATGATCGTAACTGAATTCATTTCTTGCAACTTTTGGGATTGCAGCTTTAACCACAAGAGCGTGGAAACAAACATGAATCAATCCAACATGAATTTCATAGGAGAGTCCATTTTCAGCACTCACATTTAAACAATAAGAATCATGGAGGTGCCGTGTGTGTGTGTGTGTGTGTGTGTGTTTCAGATCGATGCATCGGAACTAGAAAGCAGGCTGTCTCTCTCTGGGCTCTCGCCCGAAGACAACGGCAGGGTGATCTTCTGCAGCGCGGAGAACATAGTGGGCCAGACCGAGGCGGGCCTGCAGCTCAACGTTCTCTGTAAGGAGCCCTCTTTTACTTACTTAAAGGTGACATATTATGACACCAGGTGTGAGTGTGATTAGCCGTTACAAGCAGTTTTGAAAATCGGCCTCTTCTGGCATCACGAGTGGGCGTGTCGTATGTAGGATGTATGACAGATAGATGAGCCACGTTTGCTACAGTGCACTGGGTAGGCTGGTAGACTGATCTATCCTGCACACATCTAGGTGGACACGCCCACTTGTGATGTCAGAAGAGTCAGATCACACTCATACCTGGTGGTATAACATGTCACCTTTGAAGGTGCTGTGGCTACGATTTCAGTCATTTGTTAGGAAGGCATGTATCCCACCGTCAGCTATGAGTGAGTGAATATCTGTTTTTAGTTGACTGGGCCTGTCTCTGAGAGGGACCTTTTTACATTTGAGACCGCTCCCCGCTCATTCCTGACCAATCAGGGCATCCCTTCCATGATTGGTTCAGGGAATCCATCTTGCCTGTCAATCGCAGGTGCATGAATTGCAAACACTGTCAGTGGAGGAGAAACGCCATTGAGGGAGCAGACAGGGAGGGGATGTTTTCTGGTTGCTAAGATTTTAAATCTTTTTTTTTAAATCTTTTCAGCTCTCTCTTTACAACTCTCGGATCACACCTACAGCACCTTTAATAGCTACGCCTTCATGGCTTGTACGCACGTCCTTTGCTCATAATCCAACACTCATTCACGATTGTAACTGCGTTACATGCGACTAAGAGTTGTGTCCTTTGTGACTGTAACCTGTGTTGTCGTTTCGGAGAAAGCGCTCCGTTGATCTTTTTTTTAGCACTGCTGCTGCTGCTGCTGCTGTCGTCGTCGACGGGCAAATGTTGTTGACAACGTTTCTTTTGTTGTTTCCTGTTGGCCCGGCTGTTGTCCTGCACCCTCCTCTCTCTCTGGACCCGCGTCCTGCTGCTGCGGACCGGGTCCCCTCTCTATCTGTCCATCCCTCCCGCCGGCGTCTCTCTCTCTCTCTCTGGTGTTTTCACCGCGTTGACATAAACATGATCTGCGATTCAATCTCTATCGCTCCCCCTCCGCCTCCCCAGCCCCCGCCCCCCCCACCCACCGACCTCAACCGCCTCTACCACAGATCCTAGCGGGAGGGGGGAGGGGAGGGGGGGTGTGTTGCTGGAAAGAGAAGTGGACCATATGGATCCACCTCAACTCTCCCACTAATCCCCCCCCCCCCCCGCCACCTCCACCCTCCGCCCCTCCCCCCGAAAAAGGTGCTGTGTCCGATAGGACAAGCCCAGTATCCGTGGTCTCAGATTTCTATATTTTTCCATTGGATTGACTGAATGTTGAGGCTCAGTTAAAAATGGCCGTGACATCCCTGCAGGAAAACCCATCGCCGCTTTTAGACATGTATCGGAAAAAGACTGCAAGTGGCACCGCGATAACAGTGTTTACTACAAAGAAAAGGGAAATAGAAGTATTTCTTCTCCAATGACCCTAAGATGCCCCCCCCTCTCTCTCTCTCTCTCTCTCTCTATCTCTCTCTCTCTCTCTCTCGCCCCCTCCCCTCTCTCGCTCCCCTTCTCTCTCTCTCTCCCCTCTCTCTCTCTCCCCCCCTCCCCTCTCTCTCTCTCCCCCCTTCTTGCTCTCTCTCCCCTCTCTCTCTCTCTCTCTCTCTCTCTCTTCCCCTCTCTCTCTCTTCCCCTCTCTCTCTCTCTTTCTCAACTGGAGCTGTTTTGTCCTTCCTCGCTTCTTACCTTGTTGTTAGTCCCCAGTGTTTACCTCCCAGTGCCCTCTCTTACGTGACTCCTCCTTCTCTCCCCCCTCCTCCTCCTCCCCCCCCCCATCCTCCCTTGTCTCCCCCTATCCCCCTCACCCCTTTATCTTTATCTCTCCCCTTTATTCTCTTCCACTCCACCACCTCTTTATCGTTCTCCTCCACCTCCTCCTAACCCTCCTCCCCCCTCCCCCCACCCCTACCCCCCTCCCCCAGTCGGTCCCACCATCAAGCAGCTCCTCGGCCCGCAGAACAACCACCACTGGTGCATCCCCTTCAGCGTGACGGGCAACCCCGAGCCCGAGCTCCAGTGGTACCACCAGAGCACCCTGGTGCAGGAGCAGGACCACATCTACACGCGCATCCACGAGTCCACCAACAGCGAGTACCACGGCTGCCTGCAGCTGGTCAACCCCACGCACATCTACAACGGGGAGTACAAGCTGGTGGCCCGCAACCAGTACGGGGAGGACCAGAAGAAGGTGTTCGCCGTGTTCATCAGCCCGCCCTACGACGGACACTCGGGTGACTGCAGTGTGGATTTGTTATTTCTGTTGTGGTTTTGATTGTGATGATTCGTTATTTGTGCTGTTATTATTATCTTTGTAGCTGTTATTATTATTATCCCCCCCCCCCCCCTCTCTCTCTCTCGCTCTCTCTCTCTCTCTCTCTCTCTCTCTCTCTCTCTCTCTCTCTCGCTCCCCTTCTCTCTTATTGATTCTTATGCTTATTGATAATAAGCATAAGAATAAGAATATGTATTTATGCCTTCTGAATGCTGGCTTGGCTTTGTTCTGGAGTCATGCAGTATTTTTTTGATTTGATACAGATTTTTTGTCTTATTTCTAACGAGTATCCTATTATCATTCCCTTTGTGCTGACTTATGCTTCTGTCGTGGGTGGTAGGGGGGATCGATCGAATAATACATTTTCTTTCTCTCTTTCAGATGAGCCGACGTACTACTGTAAGTAAAATAATTCACTGATACACAGCTACCATCAACAGAGCATCCAACATATGTATTAAGCTGTCATTTGCGAGTTAGGTGTTATTTACAATATTCCTTCCTACTGAAGTGGTGCATGTCGATGACAAAACTGTACAAGTTAATGCATTAATGTCTCATATTATGTTTTTTTCTCCTCGTAACGCTTTCCTCCTGATTCCAGACTACTACCGGTAAGTAGTGCATCATAATTACATTAGTAAATAGCTCCGAATTATTCACCATAACTGAACTATGCGCCGTGAATCAGTAGCAAGAAAGAGAAATGTATTTTATTTCATATTTTATTGTATTGAAGCGATCGCACGTCGATGACAAAACAGTTTGAATGAATGACTGAATGCATGCATTAATGAATGCATTAATGTCTCATATCGTGTATTTCCTCACTGCTTCCCTCGTGAAGCAGATCCTACCGGTAAGTAGTGCTTCATAATTACGTTAGTAAATAGCTAAGAATTATTCACCATAACTCAAACTATGCGCCGAGCGTAGTTTATCAGTTGCAACGAAGAAAAAAGTATTTTACTTTTACTAGTATTCTTTTCATCCTATACTATATTTGTAAAATGTAGGGATATTAAACAGATCTAGCATCATGGCTAAGAACCAAAACTTTGGTTGTTTGGTTGTTATGAGGTTAGATTCTCATCATTGCCAATTAAAACCAGCTAAGCACATTGAGCTAACTGCATAGCCTAATATAGCTGTACCATCCCTCTCGTTGCATCGAATACATCGTCCATGATCACATGTTAGTTTGATTGGTCAATTTATCAATTACGCCTGTTTGTTCTTCCATTTCGTCTCGAAAACACTGAACAAATCCTATGAAAGCTTTCAGTAATTAATAATGCATGCTCAAATTGACCCGATAATGGTGTTCAATATGCGAGGGTCAAGCACTCTTATCATAATTAATACCTGGAGATGCATCCAGTCTAAAGCTGCACCCCAGCAGACGACCTGATAAAAACCCCATAAATCTTAATCCTCTACGATGATATTTCCCCTCCAGGCTCCCCTCTTCCTCCCATGGACGACAGCGTGGCCGTAAGTGCTATTGATTGGAAGCAAAAAGTTGTTTATTACGAAACCGCCCCCCTGATGTTTAAAACACGCACTCTTCTCCCTCCTCCTCGCTGTTCAACCCCAGGTGTACGTGGTGGTCGGCATCGCAGGGGTGGCCCTGACTGGCTGTGTTCTCATGGTGGTCATCCTGAAGTACGGAAGAAACTCCAAGTTTGGTATGAAAGGTACACTCTCTTTTATGAGATTATACAACGGGAAAAACACACAGATCCGATGTCGGTTTTACAGGAACACACGGAAGCTCTCCACACTGGCTGCCCGCTGTCCCGTGTTATGGATCAGACACACACACACACGCGCACGCACGCGCACACACACACACACACACACACACACACACACACACACACACACACACACACACACACACACCCACACCACACACACACACATATACACACACACTCAAATACATAATTCTGAATTTGCAAGAATATAAACTGTGTTTCCAGTGGAGTCTATCTGTGTTCGTCGAGGTCCCATCATAAATCCTAAATAAAATCAAAATAGTGGTAGCAGATAACTGTACACCGTGCCACTTTTAAATCCACTTCTGTCGCTCTTATATATCCTCCTAATGCTGTTCCATACTGTATGTACATCCTCCACCCCTCCCCCTCCTTCTCCTACACCTGCTCTCCACTCCTCCTCTCCTCCCCTCTCCCTCACCTCTTCACCTCCTCCACTCCTCCTCTTCCACCCTCCCTACACCTCCTCCTCTCCTCCCCCTCCCCTCTCCCTCACCTACCCCGCTCCTCCTCCCCTGTCCCCCCCTCCTCCTCCTCCCCTCCTCCCCCTCCCTACACACCGCCCCACTCCTCCTCCTCCCCTGTCCCCTACACCTCCTCCACTCCTCTTCCTCCCCTTTCCCTCACCTCCCCCCCCCCCC
>NC_140292.1:3687222-3816414 GCF_964030765.1 Micromesistius poutassou
TCTCTCTCTCACTCACACGTTCTCCCATCATTCGATTATTACCCTCCTCCTCCTCCTGTCTCTATCTGTCTCGCCCCCCCCCTCCACCACCACCTCCCCCTCCACCACCTCCTCCCCTCTCCCTCCACCTCCTCCCTCCACCGACAGGCTCCTCGTCGGTCATCAGCAACGACGACGACTCGGCCAGCCCTCTCCATCACGTCTCCAACGGCAACAACACGCCGTCGTCCTCGGAGATGGGCCCGGACGCGGTGGTCATCGGCATGACAAAGATCCCCGTCATCGAGAACCCGCAGTACTTCCGCAACTCGGGCGGCATGCTGAAATCCGACACGTGTAAGTTACCGCCGCGTGCTCCCACCCCCCGTCTCCGGGCGGCGCAGCGTCTTTGGGGCCCGGCATGGCGTGGGGGGGGGGGGCGGGGGTCATCCCAAGAGAGAGAGAGAGAGAGACAGAGGGAGGGAGAGGAGCTGGTAACCTGGTCTCTTTACGGATACAAATCCATGCAGGGAAGCAGAATCACAGTCAACAATAATCCCAGCTTACACCGCCGCTGGTTAACATGCTGCTGCATCCGGGTGGTGGTTGTGGTGGAGGAGACGGTGGCGTTGATGCTGGGGTTGGTAGTGGTGGTGATTGTTGTGGCGGTGTTTCTTTGGTAGTGTTGGTGATGGTGCCGGTGGAGGTGGAGGAAGCGGAGGTGGTGGGGTCGGTAGGGGTGGTGTTTGTGCTGGCGATTTTTGGTTGTGTTGGCGATGGTGGAGGAGATGGTGGCGGTGGAGGGGGTGGTGGTGGTGGTGGAGGTGGGGTTGGGGGTGATGGTGGTGTTGTTGGTGGTGGTGATGGTGGTGGTGGAGGGAGTAGTGGAGCAGGTGGTGGCGGTGGAGGTGGCGGCAGTGGAGGTGATGGTGAAGGAGGTGGTGGTGGAGGTGATGGTGGTGGTGGTTGGTGTGGTGGTGGTGGTGGAGGAGGTGGTGGTGGTGGTGGTTGAGGAGGTTGCCATTGTGGTGGAAGTGGAGGTGGTGGAGGTGAAGGTGGAGGTGGTGGTGGTGGTGTTGGTGGTGGTTGCGTTGGTGGGGTTGTGTGCTGTGTAATGCAATTGCCGATGACTTTGGCTTGACTTTCGATCCTGCGTTGCACCGTGACTGGTTATGTAGCGTGAGAGAGAGAGCGAGAGGGAGAGAGGGAGAGAGAGAGAGAGAGAGGGAGAGAGAGAGAGAGAGAGAGAGGGAGAGAGAGAGAGAGTGAGAGAGAGAGAGAGAGGGAGAGAGAGAGAGAGAGAGAGAGAGGGAGAGAGAGAGTGTGTGGTGTGATCTGTGTAGCAAACTCACGAGCAGAACCCCAATCTCAATATGTAGCCAATCTCTTCATATGCGAGCCGGGGCACCCGCCAAGCCATGCACACTCACAACCGAGCATGCCTTGAAACCCAGAGAGACAGCATGCATCACCGTGAACCGTCCTAACGGGATCTCTCTCTCTCTCTCTCTCTCTCTCTCTCTCTCTCTCTCTCTCTCTGTCTCTGTCTCTCTTCCAGTCGTCCAGCACATCAAGAGGCACAACATTGTGCTGAAGAGAGAGCTGGGGGAGGGGGCCTTCGGGAAGGTCTTCCTGGCTGAGTGCTACAACCTGACCACAGAGCAGGAGAAGATCCTGGTGGCGGTGAAGGTATGCACACACACACACACCGCAAGACAACATCCTCCCTCGCCGCCCGCTCCGCCCGCCCTCCTCGTCTTTCCGTTTCATCACCTCACCCTCACGGCCGCACGTCGTAAAGCCGCGCGCCGTAGAGTAGTAGCAGCAGAACAACGTTGACTCAGGTTTTTTTTGCTGTTTTTTTCCCACCTTTGACTTTCCGTACGTTTAAATCAGGGCTCTAAAACAATTCTCTCCATGCTGGTGTATATCTGCTTTTATTTGCTCTTTTAAACGCTGGTCTTTTATTGCCTTTTTAATAATTCATTAAAAACCACGGTGAACGGCTTGGTTGTGTTTTAATGGAGCTATGTGAATAAACCTGCCTGGTGTCGTCATAAACCCACGCTCTGTCCGTCCGTCCGTCCGTCCAGACGCTGAAGGAGGCCAGCGAGAGCGGCCGGGCCGACTTCTACCGGGAGGCGGAGCTTCTGACCAACCTGCAGCACGAGCACATCGTGACGTTCTACGGCGTGTGCGTGGAGAGCGACCCGCTCATCATGGTGTTTGAGTACATGAAGCACGGCGACCTCAACAAGTTCCTACGGTAGGAGAGCACCGACCGGAGACTGTTTGTCTCACTGTCTCGCTCTGTCTATCTATCTGTCTGTCTGACTCTCACTCTGTCTTTCCCTCAGTCTGTCTGTCAGTCTGTCTCTGTTAGTGTGTCTGTCTCTCTCTCTCTCTCTCTCTCTCTCTCTCTCTCTCTCTCTCTCTCTCTCTGTGTCAGTCTGTCTGTCTATCTATACCTCTGTCAGTCTATCTGTCTGTGTCTCTCTTGGGCATGCCAAAATAGTCCAAATTACCTATGATAATAGCTTACAACAATTCTGTTAACAATTTATTGAATAACAAATATGTGTGTGTCCATGTATGTCTGTGTGCTATTGTGAATGTGTGTGTGTGTGTGTGTGTGTGTGTGTGTGCACATGTGGGTATGTCTGTACATGTGTGTATGTATATTGGCATATGCGTGTGCATGTGCGTATGTGTGCGTGCGTGCATGAGCGTATGTGTGCGTGTGTTCGTGTGTGTGTGTGTGTGTGTGTGTGTGTGTGTGTGTGTGTGTGTGTGTGTGTGTGTGTGTGTGTGCAGGGCTCACGGCCCCGACGCCGTGCTGATGGCCGACGGCCAGCACAGCCTCATGGTGGAGCTCACCCAGTCCCAGATGCTCCACATCGCCCAGCAGATCGCCGCGGGCATGGGTCTACCTGGCCTCCCAGCATTTTGTGCACAGAGACCTGGCCACCAGGAACTGCCTGGTGGGGGAGAACCTGCTGGTGAAGATAGGGGACTTCGGCATGTCCCGGGACGTCTACAGCACAGACTATTACAGAGTAAGGCCGGCTTGGATTTTATTTTTTTGTTTTTTTTTTCGTTCTCCATTTTAATTGAGTTGAGAGTTCTCGCTCTCGTCTCCCTCGTCTCTCTCTCTCTCTCTCTCTCTCTCTCTCTCTCGCTCTCTCTCTCTCTCTCCTAGTTAGCGGCCAATTGCACTCACAGTACCATTTCACTCGGACTGAATATTTTTTTGTATTCAATGTTTTCTGTTTTCTTAAGGTCAATATCACAACTTCCAGCAATCAACAATGGTATTTCATTATATAAGTTAGCAGGTGTAATATCATAAAAAATTGCTTTGAGTGTATAATTATGAGCAAAAATCATGCCCATTGAGGTGTGTACAGCAGAATAGGATGATAGCACATGGCTAATATGTTGCGTCGCGAACTCTTGCTTGGGTCAACGGGTTGTTCCTGAATCATGGTCACATGGCGCCCTCTGCTGTCAGGACTTTGTAACAGCAGCACATAAAAAACGGAATCGGAAGCAACCAAGACACCGGTATCAAATCTGTTTAGAGCGGAAGCTTTTCTCTTACATGGTATCAGATGTTTCCATTAGATGGAAAACCCTACACATTAAAGCTGCACTGAGCATGAACACTCTCCATAGACACTGGTATCTCTTTCCTCAGACGGAAGAAAACAAACCAATAAATATATAGAGCAAACGTTTATGTTTAATTGACTATTTACCGTCTCTCTCGCTTTCTCTCTCCCTGTCTTTCTCTCTCTTTCTTTTTCTCTCTCTCCCTCTGTATGTGTGTGTGTGTCTCTCTCTCTCTCTATTTCTCTCTCTCTCCCCCTGGCTATGTCTCTTTCTCTCGCTCTCTCTATTTCTCTCTCTCTCTCCCCCTGGCTATGTCTCTCTCTCTCTCTCTCTCTCTCTCTCTCTCTCTCTCTCTCTCTCTCTCCCTCCCTCCCTCCCCCCCCCCCTCTCTCTCTCTCTCTCCCTCCCTCCCTCTCTCTCTCTGTCTCTGTCTCTCTCTCACTCTCCCTCCCTCCCCCCCTCCCTCCCTCTCCCTCTCTCTCTCTCTGTGTCTACATCTCTCTCCCCTGGTCACTGGTCCAGGTGGGCGGTCACACCATGCTGCCCATCCGCTGGATGCCCCCGGAGAGCATCATGTACCGGCGGTTCACCACCGAGAGTGACGTGTGGAGCCTGGGGGTGGTGCTCTGGGAGATCTTCACCTACGGCAAGCAGCCCTGGTACCAGCTCTCCAACAACGAGGTCAGTGCTGCTGGTTGGTGGGGGAAAAAAAAAATGCACGCTTTCCACACATGTCACCTCCCGGTGCAGCCTTGTTGCAATGGGCGGAGCCAAAGCGCAAATGGTCGTTTGGAGTGTGCTTGGCTCGATGCAGACTTTTGAATGGAACAGGACTGGGACTGATGACGTCTCACAAGTCCACAAGAACACCAGTACAGACACAGCGATCCCTCGTAACACTAACGATGGGTCTGCTTCTCTCGAGGTACCAGGGATAAAGGCAGGTGACTTAACCAGTGAACAAGTCTACCACCCCTGCCCTGGTAACCCAAAGGAGCAGACCTGTAATTAGTGTAATTAGCTGCGTTTGGGAGTCTACTATAAGCAGCGTCTTCTCACTATCAGTGATGTCACCCTCAAGCCGCGACGCATTTCCCTGTTGGATAGTAGTAGCTCTGGGAAATGTACACATGTATTAGGCTATAACATTATAACTACAGACTACTGTTTGTGGTCTCCGTTTACGGCCGCTAATACAAGCATGCGTACACTTTACATTTGTACACATAATTCTTAGTTTGTTGCGCATGAGCCTCACATTGAACCATCGGGACGCGGCGACGATGGCGCCGGTCACAGCAAGACGACAAACTGCTCTTCTTGGGTCCGTGAGGTTCAACGACAGGTCCAGATCATTTACTGTTTAATTAATATGTAATTCTTCAGAAGAGCGACTCCCGGTGAATTCAGATCACATGTACATCAGGTGGGGCTTGGGCGTCTTCCTCCGGGACTCCTATAGGCTAGAGCGGGGACTACAGGAACCACTCACAACCACTCCCCCATCGGCCGGGGCCCAACCCCCATCGCCACCGCTCTGATCAGATCAGAGTCAGCGACAGAACCGGCAGCCAACCCCCCCCCCCCCAGGCGACGACGGTACCCTACCCCAACCTGACTAACACAACCCTCTCCCTCCCCCCCCCCGCCCCCCCACTGCCTGGCTCCCAGGTGATCGAGTGCATCACCCAGGGCCGGGTGCTACAGCGGCCCCGCACCTGTCCCAAGGAGGTCTACGACCTGATGCTGGGCTGCTGGCAGCGGGAACCCTACATGAGGCTCAACATCAAGGAGATCCACAGCCTGCTGCAGAGCCTGGCCAAGGCCTCGCCCGTCTACCTGGACATCCTGGGCTGAGCGGCTGGGGGGGCTGGGGGGCTGGGGGGGCTGGGGGGGCTGGGGGGGCTGGGGGGGCTGGGGGGGCTGGAGCCTGGTGTGTGCTGTGAGAATGGGGCCAGGCGGTCTGGTTGGTTAGTTGGTGTGTTGGATGGCGTGACGGTGGGTTGGTGGGTAGGTTATGTGTTTGAGGTGATGGTGGTCTGAGATTGGAGTGGGTCTCTCTGTGCACGCCTGGTTTAGATGGCGATGACGTGAAAGTGTGTGTGTGTGTGAGAGAGAGAGAGAGAGAGAGAGAGAGAGAGAGAGAGAGAGAGAGAGAGAGAGAGAGCGCAAGAGAGAGAGTGTGTGTGTCTGTGTTTGTGTACATTATCAGAGTGTAAATGTTATTGTAAATGTTTGTTCGTTCATTTCTTCATCACGACAAAATCGACAAAAGCCTTAAAATTTGATTATTTTCTTTTTTTCCCCATTTCTTTTGAGTTTGTTCCTCCTATTCTACTCGTGGTGGGCGTGTTTCACAAACCTAAAACCAAAAGATTGAGACAGATCTATGATCCATGGTATCTGCAGTCATTTGTAGTCCTAAAAACGTGTTGAAATCAACACAAGCTCTAGATGTCACGTGAAACGAGAATAGGTCCAGACCACCAAGCGATTCTGTCCCACGTATGGCTTTGTGAATTTTTCTTTTACTTCCTAGATGTAAAACGTGATGCATTAAAACGATCAACGCTTTGGTAAACATGTATTTGCTGGGGATGAACAAAGGGAAAAACTTGATGTCTCGCTATTACGGACATTTTGCTGTTCAGTAACAGCTATATCTTCTCATTCAAGAGAAACGGCCCAAAGGCAATGCAGTCTGTGGAGACATTGAGAGAATTGTTTTTAAATTTGTTTATGGCGCGGGCCGTTATTTTTATTTGTTTTTTTGTCTCACCAAAATGTTTTTAATATTTTAGGAAATTTCTAATTGTCAACCAGGGGCTATTGACTTTTGTTTTCATATAAAGTTGATATCTATCATTTACATTATGGCTTTATGGGGTGGGTTTTCTGTCAAATATCGAAGGATCTCTCCTAATTATCTCAGTATTAGCTCTGTTCATCAGCTTGGGCTTTCATACGTAAAGATACATGCATATTATACACACACACATATAGAGTATATCAATGATTGAGGAAACTAAACCCAACGCAGTATATCCCACACACATTTCCAATATCGTGTTTATCCATATAACTAACTTCTGGTCGGAGTAAGTTGAGTGTTTTTAATGATATGGGTCTTTGTATGGCATATAATGCTCCCTATGCAGTTTTCTCCATTGTTTATATAGCGGTCAGCATCTGTGGATGTTTGTAGATATCTGGTTATATTTTCCTATAGTCTCTTATTCTCGACTAAGAAAACAGTGGTGTTTTAAGTATGCTTTGAGTGCACTATACATCTCCTTACATTTATTTTTATGTATCAAAAGCACAGTTAATGAGGGTTTCAAGCTGTGCACGTCTATAAAAAAAGATGAGCACAATGCTTTTTATTTTTGTGTTTCTTTTTTTTTAATCTAAGTTTTTGATTTTGGTTTTGTTTTATTTTGTAAATTCACCAGCAATGTCCCTGGCCATGTTGTTCACATTAGGTGGCCCATATATGTAAACTGTGGTTTGTATGTACACTAAGAGAAATATTTTAAATGTTTCCCAGTTGTTCATTAGAACAAGATTCCACATTCTGTTGTTAAAAAACGTTGAAAAACCCCTTTCAACTCATTGCAACGAAAGGGAAGGACAATGGCCAACAGGTGGCTGTTTCTGGTGGACATTTTGCGTTTAGGTTTTGTTAAACCTTTGGTTGACTTGTGAAAATACTTTGTTTCTTTTTCGTTTGTGAAAATCAATCCACTGCTGCCGCTTTTTTTTTTGCCATGAGCCGACCAACAGCAGAGTTACAGTATCCAGAGTTTGATGGCCACGAGGTGTTTTGAGTGTGTAGAGTTTGCCTCTCTGGACCGGTTCACCCGGGCATGTGATGACTGATACTTCTAACGCTGGACACGTTTATGCTTAGGGAAGGGGGGAGTCAGTCCTGTCCCCCCTGGACAAAAAAAAAGATGTGACCTTGCTTTTTTAATCTTTCTCAGTAGTTTTTCTCGAGACGTATCAAAATATAACTGCGACACAACTGGGACGGAAAAAAACAAACCCTGGGGTGTCTTCAGTCCACTACTGACCTTTCCAAAAAGATAAACGCTAAAAATGTTATTCCTGCTCCTACCAAAACATCTACAAATATATATATATATCTATATATATACATATATATATATGTTTATATATATATATGGATATAAAACATAGCGATCATTGAAACATAGGCAATGTTAAATGCACTTTGTACTTATCCAGACACACAAATGCACAACCTTCACCCCAACTCAGACCAATGCTTTACAAGGGAAGTTGTTCCAAACTACAACACTTATGACAGACTACAGGCAAAATGTCTCTTTGATTATACTATCTCAAATATATATATATATATATATATATATATATATATATATATACCTAACCCTAACCCTGTTCCATTCTGTACAGTTCTTATATTTGTCTATGAATATTAGGCTATCTTTAATAGTATATTCTGTTTGAAACAGGTATCATGTTAAAAACTGTGACATCAACTGAAGAAAATGTGTTATGGGCCACCGGCAATACATACTATATGTAAATACAGTTTTATTTGTGCGATATTGTATAATTTATTTGTGCTTGTTCATAACAACAGTGACAATACAATCCGTTTTCTTTCACAAAGGACTTTCTTTGAATCCTTTCTTCTTTCAGTTTTTTTTTCTCTACGAAAATAATTCGAGTTTTCCTCTCTTTTCTCCCGAACGTAACGAGGAGTTTATATGAAGATTTATTTTTGGACATACAGTCTATCTGCGTAAAAAAAAAAAATGACCCTAGGCTCCGGATCAATTTTGAAAAACAAAAAACGTCAGGATCTTCTCCTCTCGCCCTGACTGACGTCTCGAGAGACATGTGGTCACTGTCTGGAAGGTCAGGGGTCAGCCACCTCTGGCCTTTGTAGCCTAGCGTGATCCTCTTCAAGATGAATAACTGTGACTTTGCATCATGAATGGTAATATTATTTTGAATGTAATCTAGCAGGGTTGGGACCTTTTTTGAATGTAATTTATCTTTAAGGGGGCGGTTGGGGGACGATCACTTATTTCTTTGTAAATATTCAGAATAAGTTTTAATTTCTGTGCAGATTAAAGTTTTAATTACTATGTGAATAACAAAAAAAAAAAATCTACAATGTACGAATGGTTGCGAGTGTGTATGTATGTGTGTGCGTGTGTGCACACAAGTGCGCAAAAGTGTGTGTCTGTGTGTGCACTCTACTGGCAGATCTAACACTTCTGCTTTAATATCAACAAATTCTATCAATCAATTCTATGCTTTGTGCAACATGTGAGTAGCTTATCCGCAATTAATGGAAATGTTCCTTGTAATACTGTGCATTTAATAAAGGTGGTATGTCTTACAAAACGCTGTGCGCATCTACAATCACTTTACCTTATTACGTCCCCGTAATATTCTTCCATAGTGGATCGCCCGCAGGAACACTAAGTGCGGAAAGTGAGACAGCTGATCTAATAGATTGGGGCCTCTATGGAAACGGTCATAATCTGCACAAAAGAAGCCCTTACTAGGGTAGATAATTAAATGCTGTTGGAAAGTATCCGAGTATAGCCCTGATAACGGGCCTTTACGGATAATGAAACCATGCAAAACACTGAGGTGGTCTGAGAAGTCTGCAGTATCTTTTTAGAAGTCAAGCTAATGCTAGTGGTTGACGTAGGCCTATAGATGGCCCTCAACCTGGTCTGGTGGTCCGGTGTTGTGGTCGGAGAGGTGTGTGTTGACGTTTAAAAGGACTCCATTATATTTCAGGTCCACTGTTGATTGGCCATTAATCCAAAAGCACAACGATTTGGAACTTATTATTTGTAGCATGACCAAAAAAAAGAAACAGATCAGTCATATTTTAACGGAGTCGGAATGTAGCAGAGCAGCATTTTTCCACTCGTTTCACATAATCTATAACATTTAGTATTTTTCCCCACACAGCAGCTGTGCTTTGGGCTATATAAAGCAGTTCAACATTTACCGTAGTGACATCAAAAGTGCGAGAATCCTCTCGGATGTATGATGAATGGATCATCTACCTACCAGTTGGTACAGTCCACTTAATAGGCTGATATATCCATAGACATATATGGATATATCCGTCATACATGTATGGTTGGACGATCCCACTTATAACGTCACTACAAGATAATCACCAACACGCCTGGTTCAATGCTTCATATTTGGTACGGTTTAATGTCTAACAGCCAAACGCAACACAAACCAGTCAAATAAATAATAAAGGGGCAAAAACATAACGGGTTAATGTTTTCCTCAAAGGCTTTGTTTTCGGTTTTTATTGTATTCTAAATTTACAAGTTAGAAAAGTCCCCTCCCCTCCCTCCCTCCCCCATCTTAGAACTGTTATGAAAGTTAATGCACAGATGTATTATACAACTTAGTGTACTTGATTTTTTTGTCTTTTTTTCCATTTGAGGGTAATCGTATAGGCATGGAGGTGGCGTGGCTCGGGTCAAGGCTTCAACAGATTGAGACGACAAACTGAATAAATAGAAAGTGCCATCCTTAGCAAGTGGGAGTCAAACCTCTCCGTTCTACAAGTTAATAAAAAAAAATCGAATAAAAAACAAACAAAAAATTATCCTAAATATATGTGGATGGGGAAGGGGTGAGTGTGCGTGTGTGTGTGCGCGCGCACACCGTGCAGTGCCGCCGTGGAAGAGTGCATCGGAGCAAACGGACCGGAGATTGTGCGCTTGCTTTAGCGACGATACAAACCGCACGCGGACGTGTCCCGCCGTTTGTCTTTGAACCGTCAACACACAAAGAGTCACCGCTGAGAAGCGTCGCACACACACAGATACCAGAGGTCACCGCGGATGATCCACATTGTTGCGTTTCGTCGTGGATGATACAAAAATAACACCCCACACATGTTTCTCCACGAGTGCACTTTTCAGCTTGCGCATTTAGTAACAGCGTCTTATCCATAGCCATGGATAAAAACAGAAAAAGAGAACAAAAAAAGAAAAACAGTTGAAAGCTTCCGGTAATTTTTCCATTTCGATGACATCTAATGTCACCTGTAAGCTACGAATAACTGCATGCGGTGAAAAGGTAGACCCTCCGAGCACTTAGTAATTAGGAGTGATAAATACATAGAGCAGCTTCCGCCGAGGGAACCGTTCCCCTCCTCGCGTCGGGGATGCGCGAGCATTCCTGTTTTGCATTGTCACAGGAAGCGTAGGTCTGACAAGTCACCTGGCCTCCAAAATAAAAGCCCTGTGGCGATTGATTATCGTCTCCATTAGATTCGTACATTGGCCCAATTCTCCCCCCGCCCCCCAATTACACCCACTCTTTCACACGTTTCCTCTTTAAAAACTAAAAGTTTCTCGTTCTCACCGTCAAAAAACAACGCACCCCAACGCCCCCTCCTGGAGAAAGAAATAAATACAGAAAAACCTTCCAAGAAAAAAAAACAACCAACAACACAGAACCAAACGCAAACCCAACCGAAATAAAAAAATACAACAACAACCAAAACAGATAAAAACCAAAACTCAAACAATCTGCCACTTGCTCCTCACACTCCTCCTCCTCCCGTCACTGGCAGTGGCAACAGAGGGGACACAGTCTGCCCGCCACCGCACGGGCGTCATCAAAGAGGCCGTGGCGGAGGCTCCGCCCCCACGGAGGCGGAGCGCAGGCCGCGCTCCCGCAGCTCCAGGCGCTCCAGCGCCACGTCCAGCGGCATGACGTCCACACAGCCCATGGCGCCGAAGCCGGCAAAGTCTCTGCGGCCCCCGCCCCCCTCCTCCTCCCCCGAGGAGGAGGAGGCGGAGGAGGAGGAGGAGGAGGAGCCGTCGTGCATCAGCGTGGACAGCAGCAGCTCCTGGACGAAGAGGCTATGGTCGGCGCGCTCCGCCTCCACGCGCTGGCGCTCCGCCTCGCACTGCTTGGGCTCGCATAACCTGGAGGACGGGAGGCGCCCGCGTTACAGCCGCCGACGTGGCGTGTGTGTGTGTGTGTGTGTGTGTGCGCCAAGTGTGTGTGTGTGTGTGTGTGTGTGTGCTCAGTATGGGTGTGTGTGTGCTCAGTATGTGTGCTCAGTATGGGTGTGTGTGTGCTCAGTATGTGTGTGTGCCAAGTGTGTGTGTGTGTGTGTGTGTGTGCCAAGGTGTGTGTGCGCTTAGTGCGCTTATGCTGCTTTTCCACCGACAGTACCAGCTCGACTCGCCCTGCCTTTTTTTGCGTTTCCATTGGTAAAAAAAGTACCTGGTACCTGGTACTTTTTTTAGTACCACCTCAGTCGAGGTTCCAAGCGAGCGGAGTAGGTACTTTTGTGTGACGTAAACAGGCTGCTGGCCACTGATTGGCCAGCGGCTGCAAACGGGAATAATCACTCAAAGTTAAGTTGTGTCCGGCATGGCTGGAGTCCACGGACCCGCTCCCGAGGGGGACATGGGGATCGGCGTTTTGCCGTGTGTGTCGCTCCTTTCCGGGGCTAGAGTTAGGCTGCGCGTGGTTGTGTGTGTCCGGTGTGGTTGTGTGTGTCCGGCGTGGCTGGAGTCCACGGACCCGATCCCGAGGGAGACACGGATCAGCGTTTCACTGATTTGTTTTTGTGTTGTTCCTTTCCCAGGGCTCGAGTTTCGCCTCGATCAACGTTACCGTATGACAACAATAGACGCACAGTCATTGCACTTTTTATTTTATTTTATTTTATTTCCCATCATAACCTTTCCCGGGAATCAGGAAATAGTCTTGATCAGATTCAGATTTCCCGGGAATCCCGTCTCCCGGGATTAAAACCTAATGGCGACCCGCCCATGTTGGAGAGGTTCTTTTCTACGACCCGCCCACATTGAAGAGGTACTTTTTTAGATGGAAACGCATCGTGCCTGGAACCAAACCGAGTCGTGCCGCGCTAAGTTGTGGCGAGTTGAGCTGGTACTGTCGGTGGAAAAGCGGCATTAGTGCGCTTAGTGCGCGCGTGCGTGCGTGCCTTGGGAGGCGCCCCAACTCACCGTGCTAACAAGAACTGGGAGGCGCCGTGGCAGTTGGCGTTGTGATTGCCCTCGCTGGCGGCGTGGTCGTGGGTGAGGATGGCGGCGGCGGCGGTGGCGGCGGCCGGGTGGGGCGGGTTGGGCAGGGCGGTGGCGGCGGCAGAGCCGATGTTGCCCGGGTTGTGGTGGTGGCCGCCGCCGCCGTGGTGGTTGTTGTTGTTGTTGCCTCGGCGCGCGGCGTGGCGCCCGCCCGTCTCCAGCTGCTGCCGGGCCGCCTGCGCCTGCTGCCGCTCCAGCTGCAGCTGCATCTGGAGCTGCTGCAGCTGGGAGGCCGAGGGCCCCGCCGAGTTGATCTGGCCGCCGGCCGCCCGCCGCACCCCCGACAGCTGGGACAGCAGCTCTGTGGCGAGGGAGCGAGAGCGAGAGAGAGAGACTCGGATGTTCATTCAGGGGCCGCGAGGGGGAGCACGGTGACACAGGCCTCTGCATTGTCTGTGTTACGGAGCCCTCGTCACAAAACACAGACCGGTCCGCATACACAGGCAAACGCAACGGAGGGAATATTAAAAAGGATCCATCGCGGCCGACCGGACTGACGGGAGGTGACAGAGTCTCCGAGTGGGCTGGCGCCAACGCGACAAGTACACCGCCGGGATTAAATAGTATAAGTAGCTTTTTAGCTTATCTATCCATCCATCAAAAACACATAATGAAGCCTTGCTTATTAGAAATTATTCTCTGACTCTTTCATTTAGAGGCGGCCCCTATTTAGAGGCCATTTATGGGACTATATAATATATTTACTACTAGGGCTGTGTAATGGGACTATATAGACTGCATTTACTACTAATAGCACTGTGTAATAGACTATACTTATTGGGCAACTTAATAGGACTTTGTAAACTATATTAACAACTAATAAGGCTTTGTAATGACACTGTTTTAACTACTCACAAGGCTGTGTAACGACACTGTTTTAACTAATAACAGGGCTGTGTAATAACACTGTTTTAACTAATAACAGGGCTGTGTAACAACACTGTTTTAACTAATAACAGGGCTGTGTAATAACACTGTTTTAACTATGAACAGGGCTGTGTAATGACACTGTTTTAACTTCTAATAGAGCTGTGTAATAACACTGTTTTAACTAATAACTGTGCAGTGTAATGATGATGTTTTAACTGCCAAGTATGGACTGCATGAATAGTACCTGCGATGGGGTCCATGGCCTCCCTGTTGCTGGGGGTGTAGGTGGAGCTCTGTGAGGAGGTGGAGGAGGAGGAAAGGCCCCCCGTGGAGCCGCTGGTAAAGTGCATGTTGGTGCGGCGCGCCCGGGGCCCGCCCAGCCCGCGGCCTGGGTGGAACATCCTGCGCACGTGCCGCACGCTACTGGACTCGTCGTGGGAGGCGGTCGTTAAGGACTCAAGTCACAGACACCACGTCAACGATCAGCTGATTTAAAAGCCGATCCAAGTACGAGTTTGTTGTGTACAGAATGGCAGACGCACACACATTCGGTTTGCGTTTCACGTCTCGGGTTGTGATCGATAGAAAATGAATAATTTAGTTTTTATTGGCTGCTTGCTGGGCATGGCGAGCTAAATGAGCTCACTTTGGCTTGTGGTGCAATCGTTTATGCGATTTTGTAGACTAAAACATTAATCAAATAAATAATTGATGTATTAATGACTTGAATTGCTGCCCTAATACAGTGGCTGGCTATCGGAAAGAAAACTAAGTAAATGTATCCAGTGGGCTTGAGGCACATCAGCAGGCAGCACACAGAAAGGATATAACATCTCTGGGCGCCCTGTGTTCCAGCGTGAGATGGGCCGTGAAGTCATCGGTCACATGGTTGGGGTCTCCTCCTGGCAACGCTGCACATATGGGGCAGATCTAAAGAGAGAGAGAGAGAGAGAGAGAGAGAGAGAGAGAGAGAGAGAGAGAGAGAGAGAGAGAGAGAGAGAGAGAGAGAGAGAGAGAGAGAGAGAGAGTTAGTGTGGGAGAAAATGTTCCTTCAGATGCGGTGAGGCATGCTGAGGAGTTGATATGACGGACCAGGGAGGATCAGTGGGGTTGAGGAATCTAGGTCTGAGGCAAAAGGCGTATTTAATGTTGAAATATAGACTGGGCTCAGTTTATATGCACACAGAGTGTGTACTTAGAATAGAAGTGTAGAATAAGAAGTATTTTAAAATATGCTCACAGTTTAGCATATGTCAATTCACAGCCACAAGCCGTGCCACAAGCCATAAAACACAATTAACTAAATAATCCAAAAAGGAAACTAGGTACAAGGTACAAAATGAATCCAAACAGGGTGTATTTAAATATGGAGAACAATTTCATTGGGAGGAAAAAAGGGATTCAACGCATTGTGGTGTGAGAGTATGACAGTCCCGTGTCAGAGTCCTCACCACTTCGGTGGAGGTTTCTGCGTGCTCGGAGGAGACGTGCTCCTGCAGGGAGGTCTCGGTGTAGCCCATCCTCCCGCAGTAGGGGCAGGTGAACGACTGGGGCTGCTCCACCGAGAAGTTGTCCCCTCCGTAATACAGGTCTGGGACGGGAGAGGGACACAACCGCTTGGGTTTATCACCCCAGTCCAATTGGAAATATAGATGTATGTGAGACATCGGATGTTGGCACCCCATGGCAGAGATGTGGCACACATGGTCGTTGTTATTAGTTATATCTGTCGTGGTTTGGCACTTTGTGTGCGTGGCTTGGCAGAAGGTTAAACTGTCATTATTACGTTCTTGGGTGGAGAATTGGTTTTAGTCTTTTTCTTTCATTACCAAAATGCAAGAGTTAAGCCAAAATACACAGAGGACAAGTTCCATTCTTTTAATATTGTAGTTGATAAGACTATTTTAGTCTTTTATTGTCTTTTCTAATATTTATATGCTGTTGAAATTGTGCACATGTAATTAAATGTATGTGTAGAGTATGTAGTGTTTCTATGAAAGGCGTACAGCCGAATTGGGCTAAAATGCATCAAGGCAATGGCTAAGATATTGCAGAGGAAGAGCAGGGAAACGACTCAATGACATCAGTGACCATGTCAAATCCTGACCTGAGCCTTTTTAGTTTTATACAAAAAGTAAAGTTGAGCAAAACACTTACTGAAGCTTAAGGCATATCCAATAGTATGAGCACTCAGGGCTCCTATTTTACCACAGGATTGAGGTTGGTTAGCAATTACAAGCCATTTTAAAAATCAACTCTATAGTGACATCCCAAGTGGCCGTGTCCACCCAGTTGTTGGAGGACACTGCCACTTCTGATGTCACTCAGGGTGGCAGTTAAGGCCAGCAGCAGCCACAGTAAGAGAGTGTGGCCACTGCTGGTCCTGTGCTACTGCTAGCCAGGCTCTTACCGTAGTCTACCCTGGTTAGTATGCACTGCATGGGGTGCTCGGCGGTGTGCCTTGTGGTCGTAGCACCGCCCTCGTAGCAGGAAGCACACAGGTCGTAGTCGTAGCAGATCAGACACTTGAAGCGTCTCCCTCGGAAGTTCCCTTTCAAACACGCATCGCAGCTCACACCTGCGGAAGGACAGGCGACAAGGACATGTTCAGTGATCTAACACGAGGCTATACAAAACGTTGGCTGGTTAGTGTGTGCTGATACACAGCTATATGCTGTGTTTGAGAACATTTAAGAAGTGGCAGGGAATACAACTAAAGAGTGGGAGTTGGGTGTGTTGTTCAAGCTTGCGTATTGGACATTAATCAAGACTAGTAGAACTTTTAACAAACTATTTTAGCATTCACCTCGATTCTACTGAAAGTCTATCTATTGGTCCATCCAGCACTTAAACACAGCTATGGCGATCCAAGGAACACTGACAAGTTGTCCTATTAATCATTTGTTTATGCCTAATTGTTAACTAGCAATGCTTTTAGTGTGAACAGTATGGACTCATTTAGCTCAAATATGAAGTAATGGAAAACCTTCCTTGCCCCTGGTGTTAAATTGTTCACTGGTAGTTACCCTGTAAAGGCCTTGCACTTTGTGTCTTGAGGACAATCATTCTCTTACATATAGTAGTCATATAGGTAATGTACAAGTCTACCACACAAGAAAGGACCTAAGGACCTTGAACTAGGGGCATTAATAACTAATAATAATTAACTAACTAAGAATAACTAATAATTAACTGTCCTGGTACACGTCAGAGCCTACTGTCCTGGTAATGTAACACATCAGAACCTACTGTCAGTGTCATGTAATATTACACATCAGAGGGAGCCTACTGTCCTGGTACACATCAGAGCCTACTGTCCTGGTGCACATCAGAGCCTACTGTCCTGGTGCACATCAGAGCCTACTGTCCTGGTACACATCAGAGCCTACTGTCCTGGTGCACATCAGAGCCTACTGTCCTGGTACACATCAGAGCCTACTGTCCTGGTGCACATCAGAGCCTACTGTCCTGGTGCACATCAGAGCCTACTGTCCTGGTACACATCAGAGCCTACTGTCCTGGTAAGGTTACAGATCAGACCCTCCTGTCCTGGTACACATCAGAGCCTACTGTCCTGGTAAGGTTACAGATCAGACCCTCCTGTCCTGGTGCACATCAGAGCCTACTGTCCTGGTACACATCAGAGCCTACTGTCCTGGTGCACATCAGAGCCTACTGTCCTGGTGCACATCAGAGCCTACTGTCCTGGTAAGGTTACAGATCAGACCCTCCTGTCCTGGTACACATCAGAGCCTACTGTCCTGGTAAGCTTACAGATCAGACCCTCCTGTCCTGGTACACATCAGAGCCTACTGTCCTGGTACACATCAGAGCCTACCGTCCTGGTACACATCAGAACTTACTGTCCTGGCACACATCAGAGCCTACCGTCCTGGTACACATCAGAACTTACTGTCCTGGTAACGTTACAGATCAGAGCCTACTGTCCTGGTAACGTTACACATCAGAGCCTACTGTCTATGGAGAAATCAGTCCCTACAGTCCTGGTTCACATCAGAACCTAGTGACCTGGTATACAAGAGCCGAGCAGTCACTTTTAACTGCGGAACTACAGCGGACTTATTTGCGTTGTCATACGTTAGCTTGCCCGCTAGCCTCGGAAAGGTTCTTGGTGGTGGCTCAGGCTAAGTGCTAGAACCACCGTTAGCTCAAGCTAAGTGCTAACACCGTTTGCTTGGGCTAAAGTGCTAACACCGTTTGCTCGGGCTAAGTGCTAACAACGTTAGCGCAGGCTAAGTGCTAGCTCTGTTAGCTAATGATCCCGTAGAGAAGCTGGATGGAGTAGAGACTAGAGACTAGAGACACCGACCGGGGACAGCACCAGTTTCTAATGACCATGATCATGGTAACGACAACGACTTTGTAAATCATCATGATAAAGATAATGTCCACGGTAATAACACTTCTATCTGTTGCCAGACGGTTCGTTTTAGAACCAGCCTCGTATGACCGGTGGTCACAACTACGAGTCATGGACTAACGTTACAGCTAGTGAGTGCCGAGCAGCCACGTTACCAGGTTACATTCACCCCAGAGGTAGCATTTCACACTCACCCTCATGTCGGGACATCCTACAGCCGGAGACTCGGCGCCCCTCGGCTCCCCAGGATGAGAATGAGGAATACGAAGCTTTTTAGAGGTACAACTCAAAGGCGGGCTACCTCGCCTCCTGTCTAGCAAGATGGATCCCTTCGCTTCCCCTTGCCGTCTGTCATCTAAAGTACTGCGAAGCGACACTAGGGGGCGATGTTTACAGGACGCTGCTCAAGACCGAGTGTATTATGTCATTATTCTAACGTACTGCTATAGGTACAGCTGGGCTGATGTACACACACGCACGCACGCGCACGCACACGCACGCACACACACACACACACACACACACACACACACACACACACACACACACACACACACACACACACACACACACACACACACACACACACACACACACACAGGAGGACCCTTAGCAAAGACAATTAGGGCTATACACAATACTCGCAAAGAAACAAATAAACCAACAGACACAACTACATGCAGGAGATAGATACAAGGGAGTAGAATAACCAGAGTGAAAAGGAATGCTGGAAAGAGGGAAATAAATGAAAAAAAAGCAGACAAATGGTCCTCGATAACAACCCTTAATAACCCATAAATGCCCACGTTTTCCCAAATCGTAAAAATCACAACATACATAGTCATAAAAAAATCTTTATTTTTTTCTGCATCAGACTCAGTTCAGTTTTTTCATGCTGATGAGAAAGCATGACAAACCAGTGCATTACAATGATAACTTCACAGCAGTGTAGAGCATTGGGAATCTCAACAATAACATTGGGCTTCATTCTTAACCTGCTCTTCCTCAGCAAGACCTTTGCCTTGAGGCATCCTAGCCCAGTTTGGCCATACACCATTCCTAGAAACGCTACATATTCTACACGTACATTTAATAACATGTGCTTGATTTCAACAGTGGAAAGTTAAACTTGACTTGTCTTATAAAATTCAGTATTAAAATAATGGCCGTCTCCTTGCATTTTAGTTTTAACTGTTGAATATCGGTATTGAAGAATAAAACAAGAGAAGGGTTTAAAACCGAATCACCACCAAAGATCGTAAAAGGACTTCAAAGTTTCACTAACTGCAAAGCTGTGCAAACAAACAGACTGAGGGTTGTGTGCCAAATATATGGTGATTTGTGTCATTAAAATGCAAATCTCTGCTACGAGAAGATGTGGTTCATAAAACAACAGCTGGTGAACAGTGATAGATAATTATCAGAATGTACCTTACACATAATACAAATGTTTATATCCACCTTTATAGGTATAGGAATATTCTTTGGTAATTCATAACACAAATATGTTTTGCTCTTTTTGTTTCGGTCAATCAGACTTGGACATGATATTCATTGAAATTAACAAACGTCGCACATAACATACCGTAAATAATATAAGATGATGGGAAATAGTGGAATCACACCCTCTTTTTTCATTTATCTTTGACTACAGAATTAACAGAATCAGAATTTTTTATCTAAAATAAGAACGATATTTACATAGTTTTGTAGCACGTTAAATGCTTACATCTGCCTAGCAAGTCAAATAAAATATTCTTAATCATTCTCTTATCATTGTATCACCTGAGCAATATCTGTCCATTTTCAGGACCAAGTAAGTCGGTGAATATGTTGTAAAAAAAACCATTTTTGTCTTAAATAATGAGAGTTGTGGCAAACACACTTTGTACATTTAAAGCTTTACATATTTGAGCATCCATTTGCATTTACAGTACAATCAAAGATATATATATATATATATATTTTCAAAGGTGCAGTCTGTTGGCTATCTATATCCCAAGTAACCAAAACGATAATTACAGACAAAGTTAATACAAGATTATTAATATTTTATCCTGCTTTACAAATCAACTTAGTTAAAATGGTAGAAAAAATATAAGCATACATTCTGCACCTTTACTTTGTGAAAATAAAACGTTGTGAAAATCAGTGTAGAAAGCCAACATTAGGAATAAGAGGATGAGGGATTTTTCATATTTAAAATAGCTAAACTAAAGGAACAAAATATGTAACAGACTGAAATGAACAGTGTTTCAATTAAAATAACCAAGCAAACCTAATACCGGATTCTAGACAACCTCTGTTTAGTTTAGGACATTGGTATTCCTCATGTATAATGTCTAACTAGCCTTTACAAATCACCAAACAAATGTTTGATCCATTAAACCAACTTAGTTTACAGAATATTTTTTCAGAATAATCTCTTTGCTGTTCTTAAGATAGCAACATAATATACATATATAAATCATTTTGAAACAGGTTTTGAAGGTGGATGATCTAAAAACCTGAGTATATATTTTATTTCAATAGCAGTTTAGCTAATTAAATGTGTATGCAACTATTGGTGACATTAGTGCAACAGCTATATCTTTACGAGCGATTTGGTTTGTCAAAGTGGTTCTTGACACCTACCAACTACATCTCATCTCCCCCTGTATACTGTACCATTCTAATGTCTCGAACTGACCAGAGGTTGACAGTGAGAGTAAATGCTGACTAAGGTTCAAAAGCATCTTCAAATAATAGGACCGAAAAAACATGTATTTAGCCCGGTGACGTGAATCTGCGGGACACTACGACAAACATGAAATTGAACAATCAAGAAGATATTTCTTTCTTAATCTTACCTGACTATTGGGATTGTCTTTATATGGCTATTGTTGGAGGGACACCACTCCTTTGCCCATGCCGTGAAAGAGTGGAAGTAGTCAATCGCCTGTACAGTCTGTGTCTGTCTAAACACCAATGAGGCAGATGTGTGACTTAAAGCATGTTACGCAGTCCGTTCAGCTGCTGATTTTGCAGGCCTGCTTCCATTGTCTGTGTGGCCCCGGTAACATTGGCCCACCGAGCTGCCACCAGTGCTGGTGCTTAGTGCCGGCCTCTGGTCACCGCTCAGTCCATCATGTCCTTCCTGTCCTCCAGAGTTTTCCTCTTGAAGAAGTTCATCTGGAAAAAGCAGAAAAACCCAGGTATAGAACCATAGCCACAATATATTCTCATTGCATGTGATCAAGTATCCTTTCCAAGGTCTGGTTTCTAAAGTACTATCAGTATATTCTCATTTTAGTATTTCAATACTAAATTAAGAAGGATTATAGGTTTGTTGAAAATATCCTGGCATGCACTTTAACTTGTGTAGCTCAATTGGCAGACCATGCCATTGTCGGGGCTCAGAATATATGCACTCATGGTACTGAAAGGGGTATATATATATACACATTTATATTTACCTTCCAGAGTGCGAAGATGACCAGTGCTAGGATAAGCAGTCCTATCAGGATGCTGATCAGAATGATCCACCAAGGGATTCCTCCTACGGCCTCCTTGGACACCTGGATTTTCACCTGGAAACCAAGGTGAGCAGACACGCGAGAACACACACATTACACACACAAACAGTAATATATAATTATTTATTTATTCAAAAATCAATACTTATTTTTGAGATAACAAAGATAAAAAAAAGTTAAAAAAACATTACTTACATTCCGGGCATTGTGGTCACTGGTCAGCAAAAACAGAGGGTCCCGGGCTTTTAGGGTACCATTCACCATCATGTATAAGCTGGAAAACTCAGCCTTTGTAGCAAAATGTAAAAATTCCGACATCAATAACGCTTGACAACTCACTACAACATAATAAACAAAAAACAAGTAATATATGATAGCTATATATAAACTGTATATACATTTCCCATTGAAGATTTAAATAAATACGTGTATACATCTGCTTACCTTGATAAAAGTGGGTTTCCACACTCTAAACGTGACATTGACTTCACTGGTAATGGCCTCAGAGATCATGCAGTCAAAGGACCTACAAGGGATGGTCCCACAGCTCTGCAACAGCCAGGCACGTTGGTCAAAACAACATCACTAAGATGTGTACCTCATTCATATAACCGAACAAAGGACTCACCACGAGGTAAACGCTCAGTGATTCCTTTGCCGTTTTGGGCGTATGGGTCAACCCAGAGTCAAACCTTTCTGGGTTGATCTGATCGGCCGCATTACATGTGATCTGTGAGAGACAGAGACAGAGACAGAGAGAGAGAGAGAGAGAATGAGACAGAAAGAGAGGTAGAGAGAGAGGGCGAGACAGAGAGAGAGTGAGGGAGAGAAACAGAGAGAGAGAGGGCAAGACAGAAAGGGCGAGACACAGAGAGAAAGAGAGAGAGAGAGAGAGAGAGTGAGAGAGAGAGAGAGAGAAGAAAAAAGAGAGAGGCAAAGAGGGGGAGAGAGGGGGAGAAAGGGAGGGAAAGCCCTGATCAACACCCAAAACTGTTGACATGCGTATCATCATCATGTCAACAGAGACGTGTCGTGAGCACGGTGTATTACACGTGTGCGTGCGCATGCTACATACGTGGGGGCTGTGGGTGACGTGGGTGAGGTAGAGGAGGATGTTGTTCATGGGGGACCGGTAGGGGTAGGTGATGGTCAGCTTCAGGGGAGGCGTGGCCACCTTCAGCGCCTTCTCCACCTGTTGGAGACAGAGGAGGGATGCAGAAAACGTGGGAGATGAGAGGACAGACATGAGTGGACACAACGAGAGATATTGCAGATGTACAAATAGGTCACGTTCTCATTAGGATTCTCTGTCCACTGAACGATTACCTATTCATTAATTACCAATGGCTACTATTTACATCCAAATTGACAGGCCCTGTCCACACTAACCCGGGTAAATATAAAAACGCACATTCGCATTGAAAACGATCTCCGTCCACACTATCGTTTTCATATTGTTTACCGAATGTTTTGCATCCACATTCCACACTGAAATGATTTTGATAAACAGTTGTTGTCGTCATGGTAACGCGACTTCCGCCACGCCTCTCTGTTTAGATTACAGGCTCGCCATCAGCTGATAGTTGCAGTTGATCAGCTGGCTTATCATTTTCACTCACAAGCAAAAATATGTCTCAAACCAAAAGCATATTTTTATTTTTAGAAACACCGCTCCAAGTACGGTTTGAACTGGCGTCTTTGCCTTTTTTTCCCATCGCTTAAGCACAGCAAGTACAGCGCTCGCCTTCGGTGTTGGAGTAACGAATATGTATGAGACAGTATGCCCAGTTGTAACTGAAGATTCATAAGTACATTGCACAGAGAAATCATAATTTCCATTTCACCTGCCATTTTTGTTTAGATGAGCGTCTCTGTCTCGAGTGCAAGTGTGTGGCAGCATCATGGCAACCGAACATCATCGTCTCTGAAAGCCTTCGTCTACCCTGACCACACTACAACGCAAACCCAGAGTTTTCACATTTCTCCACCTGAGCGATCGTTTTTGAAAAGCATAGTTTTCAGTGTCGGAATTCGCCGTTCTAATGTGGACGGAAGGGCTAATCGGATAAATATTAATGCCTTTGTAGATTTACCCGGGTTAGTGTGGACAGGGCCTTAGAGGGATTTTCTTTAGGTATGTGACTGTGGAGTGTGTGTGGATGACGGCTGGTTTAAGCAGCCTCACCTGGCCCGAGTCAGACTCATGGGACTCTGGGGCTGGGTGGGGCTGCACACCTGTTGCACATGAAACAAACAATGTTGCAATCAATTGAGCAATGATTGTGCACTGGTTGAACCAGCCATCACCACACACACACGCAGGGAGCGATCTCCTGTATCTGAGCATGGAGCACCAGCGTCATGTGTTATCGTCTGCAAACCTTTCAATAAACCGTCTTTAGACACCACCACCCTGCGTACTTGTCTGGAGGAGCCCAGTAAAAGTCACCTCGGTGGCGTGCAGCATGGACATAGTTACAATGACATTTAGGAGGACATAGGGGTTCAGCATCACCTACAGGTAGACTGTGGGGCAACCTTTCGGCTGGGCCAGCGAGATCATAGTGAGTCTTAAAGGGGGGATATTATGCCACCAGGAGAGAGTGTGATCCACCTAGATGTATGATGGATAGATAAGAAACATTTGCTACAGTCCACTGGGTAGGCTGGTAGACTGATCTATCCAGCATACATCTAGGTACATCTGGTGCCACCAGACTCACTCCTGGGGGCATAATAATGTGTCGAGAGGGGGATCATCCTACCGTGTATGTGATGGTGAGCTCCTTCCCTATGGCGCTGGTGTGGTTGAAGACGGCCGGGTACTGCTCGCCCTCCTTCACTACGATGTGATCGTCCTTTGGCCTCCTAAACAACATTCAGAGGACTGGTGTTACCGTTTGGAAACAGTGTTTGTCGTCGCCGGTGTTACCCAGAACGAGTGGGACCGGGAATTCAGAAGTGATAGAGTTAGTTGTGAGGGTGCCAACAGATTAGGCTGTGGACAGCAGAATGGATTGTGTTTATTTTTCTCTGCTACTCACACTGAGAATATGAGGCCGGCTTCATACTTGACAGGGATTTTGATTTTCACCATGTTGTCGCCCAAGGTCGAAGGTGATTCGTCACTATCGCTGTGATGGGGGAAATTTGTAGTAGTAAAGTTTATACTAGTTTATACTACCTGTTATGTTTATCACATACTATGAATATTTTATACGATAAGACAAAAATAATTGTGTTTGCGCTTCATTGTTTTATTCAGTTATATTCCTGTATGATGTACAGAAAATTGAAAGCTCTCACCTTGTAGCCGTTACATTTATTTGAATCTCTGCTCCAATGTGCTCAGGGGTGACTTCAAACTTCAGTTTAAAATGCTCCTGTGAGATGTGGAAAAATACAAAGTTCTGTAAACAGAGTGCATTCTGGGTGGCGGTGGATGTAGTGCAGAAGGAGACTGCCAGACCTCTGCGTTGCTGGCCAGGAAGGGATATCCCACAGCACACTCTAACCGAGTGTGGTTCAGATTGCACTCCTTGATGTCAGGCTGACAAAACACAAAGTGAAACGCATCATGACATCATGATTTCAAAGAACATGCTTAAAGGCAGCTTATTTCAACCACCAGCTGACACTATAATTAACTACTGTATAATTACACTATAATTAGCGCAACGTGGGAGCTTTCAACTTGCTGGTAGAGGGAGGTTGATCTGGCCATAATATATATTTGCATGGACACTCTCATTTGTTAATTCACAAAGGGCCATATTTCAACGGGTTTCCAATTGGAAAATTGGAAACCCGTTGTAGAAATAGGAGGCCCTTTAAAACCATTTCTGCTTTAGAGATGATGCAGACAAGACAAATGAAGTCCTCACCTCTACTTTGACATAATTGATGTTCTGGCTGAAGTGCACTATAACCTTGGTGTTGTATGCATTGTCTTTGCTGTTTTTAACATCAACGGACACAGTAATCTTCTCCTTGTAAGCTTTAATCACCATTCTGCGAAGAAGCAAGAATGTTATATCGTCAAATTTTAAGTCATTATAATTCACACGTGATTCATATTTCCTCCACAAGGGGGCAGCCGTGAGCTATTTAAGTCAAGTAAGGCTCTCGATAATAAATAATTACCGTACTATAACAATGATCACGCATAGTTTTACATGTCCCTCATGTCTCGTAATTCAATAAGACTTTATATATCAATTTCATGACGATACAAATACCATTTAAAGACTATAAACCGTAACATTGAATTATGGCCCAGCCCTACATATCGGCAACTTTTTTTCATTATGTGGGAAAATCCATAGAGATAACACTCACTGATTGACACTTGGCTCTGCTTTAAGAGACAGGTCCGCAATGCACTTCCCATCTACTCCACAGTCCACTACAGGAATCTGAAACACATCAGTCAAGCAATATTTCCTATTTTAACAGAGTAAAAAAAATGTGTTGGTTGTTAACTGAATTTTTTTCACATAAAGGGTGCACCATTAGTCATAAATATGAACTATAAAACAATATATATTCATGATATACATATATTATATATTTCTTTCTCTCTCTGGGTGTGCGTACCGCTTTTTGTGCCCCTTCCAAAAGCTGTGGCGGTGCCGTTTAGTGGATCACATATAACTAACTCTTCACAACAATTATCTGGCAACACTTAATTTTCTTGTTGTCAAGGCTCACTATGCGTGTGGGAGTTTCCTCGTGTGGGAATGGAGCTGTAATGGTTAGACTCAGCACTGCAGGATGGCAACCAGCTGCTGTGGATTTCGGAACTCTAGGGGAAGTGTTTAGTGTGTTGGAATATTCCCATATTCCCAGCGTAGTTAAGATGCTTGGAACAAGAACTTTATGTTTGCACTCATGGGTTTGAAGAACAGTACATTAGCAGTTTGGGGAGGATGGTTGGATTGCTGTTTGTTTTGGAGTCAAATCGAGTGAGAGAGAGTGAGAGAGAGAGAGAGAGAGAGAGAGAGAGAGGGCCAGTGGGAGAGAGAGAGCGAGAGAGAGAGGGCCAGTGGGAGAGAGAGAGAGAGAGAGAGGGCCAGAGAGAGAGAGAGAGAGAGAGAGAGAGAGAGAGAGGGCCAGTGGGAGAGAGAGCGAGAGAGAGAGGGAGGGACCCAGAGAGAGACAGAGAGAGAGAGGGAGAGGGCCAGAGAGAGAGGGAGAGGGCCAGAGAGAGAGAGAGAGAAAGCTAGATAAAGGGCAGAGAGAGAGACCCAGAGAGAGAGAGAGAGAGAGAGAGAGAGAGAGAGAGAGAGAGAGAGAGAGAGAGAGGGGCCAGAGAGACAGCGAGAGAGAGAGAGAGAGCGCGATAGTTGTCTTACAGTCTTGTTGATGGAGGTAGGCAGGTTTGCATCCAGAACTGGGCCCTGGTCCTCATTGGCTAAGCCAAACACAAGGGACACCATGATAGGGTCCCGGAAGTCCGGCCTGGCCTATCAGTGAGAATGGAAGAGAAAGTGAAGCAGGAGGGGGTGGATAAAACAAAACATTTAAAAACAATGTTGTGTATACCTCTAAAATGTGCACTATATGTGACATTTTGATGTTAGTAATAGTATCCCATAAACACTTTTGAAAATACACCAGCCTTAAAGCAGTTCTTGAAGTGAAATAACGTGTTGTGTTGCCAATGTATAGACATGACACATCCTCTTGTGAAGGTGGTGCCGGGTGAGGGCAAAGACACTTGCCGACATTCTGAAGTGCTCCGTGACACACATCCTGTCCGTCATGGAGGCGTTCCTGGAGATCCTCCTCTTATCCTCCGTGCCCTGGAACGCCGCTCTGGCTTTGGCCCGCAGAGCGTCCACGGTCAGGTCGTAGCGTATGTCTACCATACACATGACAAATATCATAATTCATTCAAAGTCACTCAGGGTGACACAATATACCACCGGGTGTGAGTGTGATTAGCCGTTACAAGCCGTTTGGAAAATCGGCCTCTTCTGACATCACAAGTGGGCGTGTCCGCCCAGATGTATGACGGAGAGATGAGCAACGTTTGCTACAGTCCACTGGGTAGGCTGGTAGACTGATCTTCCCAGGGCACATCTAGCTGGACACGCCCACTTGTGATGTCAGAAGAGGCTGATTTTCAAAACGGCTTGTAACGGCTAATCACACTCACACCCGGTGGTATAATATGTCACCTTTAAACACTTTTTATTTTTCAACAACAGCTAGCTGAACTACAAAAATGGCGTCATGCCTACCTGTGGGCTCCTGGCTGGCGGACGCCCCTTTGTCGGACTTGATGCTGTAGGTGAAACACAGCTCCGTCTTGACGCACACACTCATGCGGCCCTGGTACTCACAGTTGGTCTGTTGGAGGTTGATCTTTGAGGGGTCAAAGGTCATGGTGGCACGGAGCTCCCCGACATCTCTTGACCTGTAGAGATGATGATGGCGATAACGATGATGAGGATGATGGCAAAATGATTATAATTAACCCTTAATACCAATGCTAAACCTACTTATAAACTACTGAATTGTATCTATAACCATTATCTTAATTAGCATTACTTTTAGACGATATGAAGAAGTACTTAATTAATCCCAGACGTGAGTGCAGCAGAAAGCACAGGACAGTAATAACAAGAATTTTAAATAGTGTATCAATCGTTGCTTAACAGGAATGTATTTAAATCATGACAGTCGGTTCACAGTTCAGCAGTTCAAATCCTATTTAAATCCTAAGCCTCCTGGGGGATGTAGTTTTTCACACAGCTCTGCTGAACCCCTGCCGGCAGGGCAGCCTGAGAACTTCTGTTACTGTTGACGGAGTTCGAAATGCGGCTTCAAGTAGGGCCAACGAGGGCACTGAAGTGGGCCGGTGTCCAACTTGTTAAAAGGCCTACAGCCCTGGGGGTTTTTTTAGGCGGAGAGTTCGTTAGAAGGGTTGCCGGTTTCAATCCCAGAGGAACCCGTGAGAGACACACAGCTGTATAAACGGCACCGAGACAGTGACAGATGAAATAGCGTAGTTGTGTGAGAAATCTGGGGGATGCGAAAAACCACTGCTACTAAGTTGTTTTATAGACATGTCGGTGTGAATGTCTCTCCCACCGAGAGAGAGAGAGAGAGAGAGCGAGAGAGAGAGAGAGAGAGAGAGGGGGGGGGGCCAGAGAGAGAGAGAGTTAGACCCAGAGAAAGAGGGCCAGAGAGAGAGAGAGAGAGAGAGAGAGAGAGAGAGAGAGAGAGAGAGAGAGAGATCAAGGGTTAAACAAAGAGAGATTGAGCGGGTGTAAGAGTTGGAGAGAAGAAGAGAGTTGGCGTGGGAGAGAGAGAGAGACAGTGATCGATGGAGAGAGACAGTGATCGACGGAGAGAGACAGTGAATAGAGAGACAGGGAAGGCATCCAGCGGCCGGCCGCACCAGAACAGCGAGGCGCCTCCCAGCCCTCCGATGGTGACGTCCGTGATCCCGTCTCCGTTCAGGTCCATGACCCCGTGGATGGACTGACCGAAGAACTTCACCTTCACACCGTCTCCTCCGGCCGGGATCCTCTGCAGACAGACAGACAGACAGACAGACAGACACATCAACACCCCTCAAAACACCCGACCACCTCCACACACTTATTTCGACGACTACAGTTATGGTTCCACGTCGACGCTGCAACGCAGTCGAAGGAACCTGTTTTGGTCCTGCGTCGGGTTTTAGCGAGCGGAACCAATCACAGCCCTCGCTGCGTCGCCTCGACGCAAAGGTTACAGTCAGGCCCCTTGCGGCGGACGCGAGGAGGGTCCGCGAGGACGTAACGGGGTCCGTTACGACCCCCTTCGCGTTGCGTCGACGTGGAACCATAACCGAGCCTTCACCCGCGCTCGTCGCCCTCACCTGCACGAAGGCCTCTTTCAGGGACTTCTCCGCCCCGTGGTAGACGTACACGGCCCCCCGGTGGTCGTTCTCCAGCGGCGCGCCGATGGCCACGTCGTTGAAGCCGTCCAGGTTGAGGTCGGACACGGCGGCGATGGCCGTGCCGAAGCGGGCGCCGCACGGCTCGTTCTTGTTGGTGCAGCTGGCGGTGCGGGCGTTGCAGCAGGACTGATTGACGGGCTTCAGGGTGAACTGGTGCTCAAACAGGCCCGCCTCCTGAGGGGAGGAGAGGGGAGGAGGTTTAGTATGGAAGCTATGAGACGTAAAGCAGCACATGCACACACACACACACACACACACACGACACATATATGAAGGCACACTCTCTCACACACACACACACACACACACACACACACACACACACACACACATATGAAGGCACACTCTCACACACACACACACACACACACACACACACACACGACACATATATGAAGGCACACACACACACACACACACACACACACTAAGGCACACACACAAACACCCTCACATAGTCACAAAAATGTACATATAATACACAACCACACACACACACACACGCACACAAACAAAGGCACACGCTCACAAACACACACACACACACACACACACACACTAAGGCACACACACAAACACCCTCACATACAGTCACAAAAATGCACATATAATACACAACCACACACACACACACACACAAACAAAGGCACAGTCACACACACCCACACACACACACACACACACCCACACACACACACACACACACACACACACACAATACTGTTTAATTATACAGCACCCTTTGACCATTCAGAGTACTTTACATAAGCAGGCCTCCTATTTTAAAAGCATTTAAAATTCATCATCATCATTAAAAGACAATGAAAGTCTTTTAATTCTTAATGCTCCATTGGGTTTCCACACACACACACACACACACACACACACGCCGGCACAGCGCCTGCACCTGGTTGTACTTGTAGACGTAGACCTGTCCCTGTTCGTCCCGCTCCTTGCCCATGTACATGGGGGAGCCCACCAGCAGCAGGTCGGTGTAGGAGTCCATGTCCACGTCCACCGTCTGCAGCACACTCCCAAAGTAGGAGCCGATCTGGGGGAGAACCCAAGACAGACGACCAGAGAACCACATCACAGGCAGCACTGAAGACAGATGGACGTTGGATTGTGCATCAGACTTCCGACGCGCGCGTCGCCATGTGAGCCGAATTAAGCGCAATAAAGACGGGCGCCTTCGACGCGCTCCAGATGTGCATCGCATTGCATGCCGTCATTCGGTCACGCGTTTGGATCTACTGAAACACTACCGACACGACATTCAGACGCCTGACACATCCCAGCGGCGCGAGTCCCGAAACAATGACGTTCCTACAGTTCCAGCTTTTGCTCACCTGCTCCCCCTTCAGTATCTGGGTGACCACTACTTTGTCCTTCTCGTCCAGGCGGTAGAGGACCACCCGGCCGGTATGGTTGTACCGGGGGGCTCCTGCGATGTACAGCGTCCCGTCGGGCGTGGACGCCGACTGGACGTCGTAACCTGCAGGGCGACGCACGAGTCGTGTCTTGTGTTAGCCGTTTGAGTCTTGTTGTTGTAGCCGCCGAAACGGTTTGTGCAGATGTTTTTTAGAGACGGATGAAATGCATGCAAATGCACATTAACTACAATATCAATGGGATGTGTCAGGAACAGGTGCACACACACACACAGACAGACAGACAGACAGTCACATCTACGCATAAGCACAGACACACAGAGGGGTGAGAGAGGTTGGAGAAAGAGAGAAAGAGAAAGGGAGAGCTAGAATAATCAATTCATCCCACTGTCTGGGAATCCCTCTTAGTCATCCTCCCATTAAGACATTAACACACAAACTCACGCACACACACGCACACAAACACACACGCACACCAGCACACAATCTTAAATGCACGCAAGCATTCACTCACGCACGTACACTCTCACACACACACACACACACACACACACACACACACACACACACATACACACACTCACACACACAAACGCATAAACGCAAGCACACACACACACACACGCGCACACCAGTGTATCTTGTGACGTTGGGAGATGGAACATGGAGCTTGTTATGGTGATGTTGGGTGAGGGAACACAGAGGTTGTCATGGTGATGTCGGTGGATGGAACAGCGAGGGTTACACCCTAACCCACCGAGGTAGCCGGCCAGCCCCTCGTACCCAGCCTCCGTCTCGGGGTCGAAGAACTGCAGGTTGTCGGGGGCCACGGAGCGTCCGGCAAAGTGCATCTCCACCGTCCCGTTCCAGTCGTACGCGCCCACGGCGCCTAGCAACACACCGCCCTGTCAGAAGGAGAGGCGTGGCCGGGGGGGGGACGCAGAAACAGAAGTGAGGTGAGAAAGAGAAGTTCAGCTGAAGATGGAAAAAAGAGAATTACAGAACCACCCGATGGCTCTATAAGGAACTGAGTCTAACGCCTAACAACAGAGGTCTGTATATGTGCCGGGTTTATATACAGTACACTGTGAAGAACACAATTTTGCTGCCTACGAAAGAGCGAAAAGAACACAGAAGGAAATAAATCATAGTGATTTGTCACAACGGACTCGAGCCAAGTCAAGCGTTTCTTCATTTAGCCGGGTGAGACAGTCCAGACATTTTGGGTCATGTTTAGTTTGGTTCACTTGACTGAGCCAATACAGTCACACATCACTTTGCCTGTGTTTATGGAAGCGCAGGCAAATAAGGAGGTGTTGAACAGAAAGTCAGCAGCAGCAGCACGATAGGCAAACAGGAGCTCACTCTGCATATTTCACCAAAGGCCAAAGGCACGCAGGATCTACCCAAAGACACAGTCACCCATATTTGTAAAAACTATTTGAAGTGTGCGTAGGGAGAGTCGTTGCGTAGCCTAATATGTATTAAAGGGAGTGTGCGATCAGGCTGGGATAAGCAACTAGAGGACTACCAGATATCCTGTGTTCCCTTTTAGTCCGGTCTGACTCACTGTAGAAGCATTGTGAATGCATCGTCGTCACTATTTACTTTATTCACTGGTTTCATTGTGTCATTGAGTTTTAAGTACACACACACGCATGGGGAACAACACATAAAGTTGACCGCCTGCAGATACATTTATTAGCTAATATTCGGCAGTTGATCTACTCATGGGTTGTTCTTTAGGACAATTATTTGTACAACGCATGAGAAACATTACAAAATATATTATATTTATAGATCACAAATATCACATTTGCATATTTCATTGCGATAATAAAGGTGCCACGTGTTATATTTGGCCAACTGTTGAATTAGTCCTCCACAAAATAGGGGGCGTCATATTACCCGAACATTTGCCCAATCACACGCAGCATAGCAAGCTAGGAGGACACCTATTGTACTCCAACCCCACCTAGATGTCAGTCCTCGCATGCTTCCCTCCTTGAAGGCTTTCGGGGGGTTTGTATCCCCCGAGGGGTTCTGGGTAGAGTATCCTCGGGCTGTTACGTGGGTTAGGTTACGGGCTGCTGTCACTCTCCATCTGAGCGTGGGCCGGATGAGGCCCCTACAGACCGTAACTGGGATAACGCTGTAAACACGCGGGGTTACTCACTTTATATGTGTGTGCGCTGAAGCCTGCCTGGGACATCTCCCTGGCAAACGACGAGGTGTGGTTGCCAGATGTTGCTGGGGATTGAGAAGTTGATCAGTAAATATGTTTAATACAAAATTGCACTCACCCAACACTCAACTAGCACTCACTTGCTATTAAAATGTGCTATATAAATAAAGATGATGATGATGAAGATGGTTATGATGAATATTATTATAGATGTATAAATACGTTTCATTAATTAAGTATAATATCCTATAAAATCCGGTTATATGAGTGGTAGAAGTGTTAAAGTTTAGGTAGGCCACTGTCCAAGGCAATGAGTTTCCATGTAGTGTTAAAGTATAGGTAGGCTCCTGTCCAAGGCAATGAGTTTCCATGTGAGTGTAGTGTTAAAGTATAGGTAGGCCACTGTTCTAGGCAATGAGTTTCCATGTGAGTGTAGTGTTAAACCAAATGTACCCTCCAAGGCGAAGATGCGGCTCCCCAGAGCATCTACGATGGTGAGCAGGGCCACCTCGTCGGACACGTTGAAGAAGTGATCTCCCAGTGGTTCGCTGGAAATGGATTTAATCTCGTTGATAAACTTATGGACTTCGGCAGCACTTTTGTTCTGACGGTTGTAGTCTCCCAAAACCTGGAAACACACAAATACAAAGATTAAGTACAGAGGCCGGTGTAGGGGAACCAGTGCATACAGAAACCAGTGTGTACAGAAACCATTACAGCAATCAGGGTGTACAGCAACCAGTGTGCACAGAAACCAGTATAGCAAACAGGGTGTACAGAAACCAGTGTTTACAGAAACCAGTACAGCAACCAGTGTGTACAGCAAACAGTACAGCAACCAGTGCGTACAGAAACCAGTACAGCAACCAGGGTGTACAAAAACCAGTATAGCAACCAGTGTGTACAGAAACCAGGGTGTACTGCAACCAGTACAGCAACCAGTGGGTACAAAAACCAGTACAGCAACCATGGTGTACAGCAACCAGTGTGTACAGAAACCAGCACATAAACCAGTGTGTACAGAAACCAGTACAGCAACCAGTGTGTACGGTAACCAGCGTGTACTCACGGCGATTCCGAAGCGCTCAATGCCGTCGTCTTGACACTCCTTGATGACTCTGTCCAGCTCATGGGAGTCATGTGACTCTCCGTCCGTCACGATCACCATCACCTTCTTCACCCCCGGCCGCGCCCCTCGCTCCTCCATGAAGGCCTCTTTCCTGATTGGTCAGAATGTGTTTATTATCGTTTATCATTTCTTCATGCATTTTACCCCTTTAAGTTCACACTGCCCCAACAAACACCAACACCCAACTCCGGGAAAGTTGGCTGAAGTGATTGGACAACAACAACACTTAATCTGACTTAGCAGCCAACAACCATAAACATACATGGCAAAATGTGTGTCGGGGTTCAAGGGTGTTTGTTGGGGCAGTGTGCAAAGGCAGTGAAGAGGCCTACTAGAACACGGAAAAAAACACTACATAGCATTACAAAAAAAAAGATCAACCTAACACAGATGGAGAATAAAGAGCACAATAATAAACAAACACAACACAAACCTAGAGGGGGTTTATAGCGAAGCATTCCCTGGAGGAGCGGTTTATTGCTTGGTTTATTCTTGAGAAACTTTCTAGCGCCGATTTTTTTCAATGGAGTACATAGCTGCAGTTAAAAGTTGAACGTTACATAGTGCAGGTTTGAACCAACTAAGTGCAGCCGACATGAGGAAAACAACTCTCCAATAACTGTCAACCTGGGATCTTGTGACTACTTCACCTCCTTAAGGCACGGGGTCAAGTGTGAGTTCATCTTCCTTGAGGTTAATGTAGCACGGCCTAACCCTAGCCCGCTCACAGACATGGAACCCGTAGGCCTACCAGCCCCTCAACAATGGGCGTTGTTGTGCTTGCGAATTACACTCCATCTTCACCAAGCAAACACAAGACATTACTCACTTAGGTCAAACACGCAGGAAATTTCAGAATTTATCTTCCTCACTTCGCTTTTGAATGGGATTGACGTTAGTTGATTTTAAATCTATTTAACGGAGGATTTCAATAGACTCCAACCTCCAGACCTGTGATCAATTCAGCCTTGCTTGTCTAGACATGCAGCATAAATCCTCCATCTACTTACACACACTGCCCACATCTGATGCTCTCAGTAGTAATGCTTGGGGTCTAACCCCGCCCTGGTGTGACAGAGTCCAATCAGAAGCGACGGGTTCTGGTCCAGTACCTGGCGGTCTCGATGCCCGAGGCGGTCATGGTCTTGATGCCCGTGTCCTGGGGTAAGTCCCGGACTTTCCTGAGCAGCGACTCCCTGTTGTCAAACTGACTCAGGTTGACGCGATGAGTCACATTCTCTCCGTACGATACGATGCCCACCTGGGATTTGAATCGACATACACACACACACACGCACGCACACAGACAAACACGCATATTTACGCACACTTGCAAATACACACATACGCAAACAGCGTTTGTGTTGTTCGTTGTTCCAAAAATGCTCTCGTGGAATCCTCTTGGCAAACATGTAGAATTCCTATATTTCCATAATGAAATCATTCTTTGTACGTATTAGAATATTATCACATATAACTGATTTATGATCCCTACAGCTATATCCTACACCCATCTGTTGGTCGGCCAATGAACTGCTGGAGAGGCTCCAATATTGACCGTATTGTGTTTGATTGTCCTTGGTCCCACTAATAACAAGTCATTTATGAAAGGGCCTGCAACGAATTGACTCCATATTAAATCATGAGCCTTAATATTTCCATCTTCTTCCTGTCTCTGTGATAGAATTGGTCTGCTGCTAGAGACGGGAGTCTGGTGAGGATGTGGTTTGGTTCTGGTGGTGCTGCTCCTATGACTCAACGCTCAGAATTCAGCGCAAACCAAAGACTTTAGCAGCCATGGAAGATGTGACTTACAAGCCATCGGGCTCCAGCGGGTACAAGAATAAAAGTCTCTTTCCAGTGTGTCTCTCTGGAAAACTGCACTAGCTCACCAACTAGAGTCACATTTAGAACCAAAAAACTATGAATAAAAATAACTAGGGGCCACCCAGGTTAAAATGGTAATAATTGTTCATTCCAGATTGTTTTGTGGAGAATAAACATTCAGACACAATAGCAACAGAGCTTGGGTGGGGGTGTTTGTTGGGGCAGTGTGCCTTTTAATGGTGTAAAACACATAAAGAAACGATAAATGATAAGAAACACGTTCTGACCATATATATAATAAATACACTCATCCGGTGCTTCTCCTAACCTGTGAGAGCTGAGGTCCTATCTCAATGTCGGCGAGGAACTTAAGCAGGAAGTCCAGGATGCTAGACCAGGGGTAGATACTGTTGGAGCCGTCCAGGACGATCACAATGTCCAACTCCTTGGCACAATCTGGAGAGCGGACAAACAAATGAAAATGGGTCAAAGAAAAGAAAACAACACCACGCAAACAAGCTTCCATTATTTTTTATCGATTTTTTATTTCAGTGTGTGATGATTTAAAGAAGAGAAAGAAGGATGTTGTGAAAAGAGAGCCAAAGTGAGGCTTCAATTGTGTCCTCTTCTTCAAAGCCATTGATATCATTGTACTCTATTGTAGCTCCAATGAGCTGGTGGATTGTCTCAGTGGAAGGGTGTTCAAGAAGAGAGTGATATACATATACTGTACTATACTATACCTTGTACTGCCGGTGCTATGGAGTTCAGGACCTCAAAGGAGGAGCTGACGTTGGCACAGACACCGGAGATGAACTGCTGCTGACCACACATATACCCATACTGAGGACCACAGGCCTGTATGGACGGACACACACACACACACACACACACGTAACAATGGTAAATGGAATGGTAAATGGACTGCATTTATATAGCGCTTTTTTGTAACCAGTGACCACCCAGAGCGCTTTACAATATTGCCTGACAATCACCCATTCATGCACACATTCACACACCGACGGCGGCGTCAGCCATGCAAGGCGACAGCCAGCTCGTCGGGAGCAGTGAGGGTGAGGTGCCTTGCTCAGGGACACCTCGACACTCAGCTAGGAGGAGCCGGGAGTCAATCAACCTTGCAGTTACCAGCCGACCCGCTCTACCTCCTGAGCTACTGCCGCCCAACAATGCTGATGACAACAGTCCTCTATGGACACCCCCCCACACACACACACACACACACACACACACACACACACACGTAACCATAATGATGACCACAGGCCTGTATTGACACACACGAACATGCATGCATACACACGCACGGATACAAGCACAGGATATCCTGATTCAGATGCAAGATGCGGCGATCCTAATCAATTCACTTTTAAGTGCATTGAGTGCATTGTGCGCATAGTTTATCAAGTCATATGTTAATGCGTGGATTTATCGACCATGTATGTATGTACATTCTTACTATGACAGCATCTAGGACACTTCCTCATTCAGAAGGCATCTCTTCGTGCCACAGAACACATTGGAATACTCTAGTGGCCCGGTGCTGAACGCAACGCACCCATGTGTAACCTCATAATCCACCGCGACAAATTGTGTTTCATGCCTGGAATACATGGCTGCCATTTTCATCCATCAACAGAGAACATCTTATATGACATATTACATTACATGTAATGTGTTATGTATGCTAAGATCATATTATCCAACACACATTAACGGCATACAAACAGCAGTGAACAGGTTATTGCCTGTTCACTGCCTGTTCATTGCCTACATAATAACATAGCACACAAACAGCAAACTAAGAACATATTAGCATTAGTTGAATAGTATGTTAACAGTGTAATAACAGTTATCGACATTATTAACACCTCTAACATATTGTCAGCCAGTTAACATAGTGACATAGCAATATCTCGTTAACAGCATGGCAACAGCATATTAACAGCCAATAAAAGGCAGAATGAAAGCATATTTATTAAAGAGGACTGGTTGGAGGCCTCTTGTGCTTCTGCAGGGAGCTCCTCTGAAGGAACAACGTACACAACAGTGTTGCAGTATTTATTGTTTCCTTACCAGAAACCCTCCGCTGGGATTGGTCACCAGCGTGGTTCCCATGGTCATGTTCTCCTTGACTTCACGCAAGTTGGGAACCGTTGTGTTTTCTGAGGAAAATATGGATGAACAAACAATGTGTGTGTGAGAGAGATAGAGTGAGGATGAGAGAGAGAGAGAGAGAGAGAGAGAGAGAGAGAGAGAGAGAGAGAGAGAGAGAGAGAAAGAAAGACAAAAAAGAGAGAGAGAGAGAGAGAGAGAGAGAGAGAGAGAGAGAGAGAGAGAGAGAGAGAAAGAAAGACAGAGAGCGAGAGGGAAAAGAGAGAGAGAGAGAGAGAGAGAGAGAGAGAGAGAGAGAGAGAGAGAGAGAGAGAGGGAGGCCATTTCTTCCTATGTGAACTTTTCAAACGGCTGGTGCTTCTCTTCTCTCTCTCCACGTCCCTCTTTCATGACTACTGACATGTAGCTATTTATAGAACTTTAAATTACTTTACCATACTTTCTATGACTGCTCAGACACAAGCATATAAGACACGTAGAGTGAAGAGAAGAGACAACCACTTGTGTTAATATCAAATATTAGGACAAGACAAGACAAATTATTGTATTTCATATATAGTGGTGAACTGTTCTTGACCTCAGATACTGGGAGCATGTGGATCTTCTCTGCCTTTCTGTAGCAGATGTTCACCAATTACTGGAATCAGCCAATCACCTTCTATTTTTCATTTAAGTTAATTGGATGGCATTTTATTCTCCAGAGTAATTAAGTGTCAACAGTTTATCATGGTGATAAGTGGTTAAGTGGGTAAGTATGGAGAAATCTGCTCTTGTCAAGCTCCATTTCATAAGAGCCCACTATTATGAAATCTCATACAAGGTCTCACTCATAACGAGGGGCGTTTGCTCAGTAGGCGATGATTTGAAGGAAATTATTGCGTATATTTTTGCATTGATTTCACACTTCAACTCATATTGCATATAACCTCAGTTCATGCTCTTTTGAGCAATGACTGTAATGGCCTGCACTCATTGTCGGTGTAAGGAGCATGGACTCACAGCTCAAAAACAGCAACACATGTTCATCTGAATGACACAAGGCTAGGTTTCACTGTTACCCAAGTGGAGGGGGCCCCATGGTCTAGGATATTAGCTTTTGTTGATGGAAGGATTAAAAGTCAAACCCATGTTTATTTGTCGTCTTCCCCTCTAATGAGTGTCTGTTCCTTCCAATTAGAACCAGATCTGACTTGACTTGAATACTTCCAACGTCTATAAACAATAATATTCATTCTTTGTTATCTCACACACACACACGCACGCACGCACACACACACACTCACCCTCACACACACGCACACAGATACGCACACAAGAACGCACACACACACACACACACACACACACACACACACACACACACACACATACACACGCAAGAACGCACGCACACACACACACACACACGCACACAGAGACACACACACACACACACACTCCTTACGGGGCAACTCCAGCTTGATACAGGTGTTGTCTCCTCTTCCCACAGGGCACTTGTAGACGTCTCCTGTCCTCTTCGATGGTTGGCCAGCATGTGGTGATCCAATGAGAACCCTGCAAAACACAGACAACAGCGTCACACATCACATATTCTAAAACTTTAAATGTATCTATTTTTTTTAATATTCGAAATATAGTTAAACATATACATGAATTATTGTTGTAACATGTTGACACATAGTTTGGTCCACAGAAAGACCAAAGACCAGCCATACAGATCACCAGACGGACAGATAAACAGATAGAAACAGTGCGTCATTCGGTGTGAGTAAATGGATGCTAAATCAGTCCCAGTTATCTGCCTTCGTCTAAACACCGTGGCCAACATTCCTTCGCTCTAATGGGGTCTAAGGAACACAAGGGTCTGGGACAGCACATGCTCCTCCTCACTACAAAACACACTTTACTCCCTTCACTCACCACCCACTGTCTGGACTGGACTATGGTGATCAATGGTGAGGCTATTTGTGGTAAAGCCTAACCATTGGTATCACATTGAAACATTGAAGAGTGTTTGACAATGGAGAGCTATCCTAGGTTGTACTGTTGTTGTTTTTTGGAAGCATGGTTTCACTTTCATTTTGAGAGGCTCCTAAATAAATGTAAAAATAAAAAAAATGTAAATGCGTATTTGCAATCAACCAAAAAGGTTAATAGTAACCCTATTAATCCCTGTAACGTGGTTAACACTACCGATAAGTATCTTGAAAACAAACACGGAGGTTCTGTGAGTAACAAAGTTATGAAGACCAGTCCCCTATGACCTGTAACTAACTTTGACAGCAGCATTCTCCCCTTTCACCAGGTCTGCTTCCCGCTGTGTTTCTCCTGATGCAGCCGCTCAGCTGCAGTTACAGCAGCTGAGACATTGTGTGGGGCGGACATCTGTGGCTCATAAGTCACTTCATGGTTGTGGCAAATTTGACATAGCCAATCCCCCCACCCTTTTTTCACTATTTTATTCACGCTCTAGTTTCTATTGTTGGGTCTTCATTTATTTTTCTGTGCTCTTCTATTTGCTTTTATCGTTTTTGGTCTTGCCTGTTGCCGCTTATCTCATGTTGGCTAGTTGTTAACTCAAATACTAGTTACACAAATACAAAATACTAGTTAGAGGCCTCTGGGCAGTATCTTTCACTTTCTTTCACTATCTCTCTTTCACTCTCTCTTTTAAAGTAAAAAATAAGCATAAGAGAGACCTAAGTCAGAAAGATAGAGAGCATGAGAGAGAGAGAAAGCGAGAGAGAGAGCGAGAGAGACCAGATTCCGAAAGAGGAAGAGAGAGAGAGGTTACAGCAACAGAGCGAGACAGTTTCTGTCACATCTGGTTCGACTGACTCCCAGTGAGTGAGTGACTGTAACCGATCTCATAGGAGCTTAATAAGACCATTTCCACACAGTAAGATAGCAAAACGTCTGTTTGGCAAAGAGAGAGCAAGAGGCACCTATAGTGTTGAAACAACCCAGGGAAGAGAGGTGAGGCACAGATTGAATCCTACCGAGTCATATTAAGTAAAGCACCAGAATGATGGATATCAAGCAAGAATGTTCAGCTCCGATAGTAGATAATGCATTGCGGATTAGCGTGTAAATGATGAAATGAATGCATACCCAGATTATCATAGGTGGAGAGACATAGAGGGGGCAGGGGGGGCGGGACTGAAACTTAAAACCCACACTGTAATATAATTTAAGAAGAGCTTTAAAAATGTGTTTCCAGCCAGCTTAGCACCACAGAGCCACACATACTTCTTCTTGAGTGAGTTTACAGGCGGGTCTGGTAGTGGTACTGGTGGGTACTCAACGATTCACAGCAGGAGGTTGGGGGGCGTACCCGGAGGGATCCTGTTCCATCATCAGTAAGCATGTGGCCAACATTACACTGTTTCACAGGGTCACTGTCCTGGCTGTTCGGTTGCTACTTGAGTGGTTGTGTTGCTATTGAGTTGACTTACTGTCTCTGTTTGACCTGTCTGTTTAACAACGGGTATTCATTTCAAAGCACATATTCAGTGTTTGAAAGTGATGATAAATGGTGGGAATCTTCATTTTTTTATATTGAGGTAGTTTTGATCCTTTGTGTTTTCATTGAATAGATTTGGAATAAAAATGTGAAACAAGGGTACAGGTTAGTATTGCTAACATTCGTCATAACAGTTAGAGGCATAATCAAATGAGATGCAATGAAACGCTCAGGTTACATACTTATGCCAAAAACAGGCTCAAGGAGACTTGATCACTAAGAAGAATTATCGATAAATGATATCAAATTAAAATGTTCTATTGTGTAAAATGTGATGTTTGGGGTGGGGGGGGGGTCAAGGTCAAACTGTATATCTGTACTGTTTTTATACAGATAAGCTCACACAATATATTACACAGATGCACTTCCTTGATAGCAGTACAGCGTAAGAGACACTCACCATTTCCCTTCAGCATTGACAAACTGCTGGACGGAGTAGCCAAACATGTCCTCCAGGGGCCCGCTGAAGGACAGGCCAGTCTTCTGGTCCACATTAAAGGACAACAAGCAGGGCAGCAACACTGTAATGGAAAGGAAAGGAGGAAAACCAGACAAATGGCCAATTGATGTTTTACCAAATGAACACATTGAAACAATGACTGTTTGGCTCTTGTCTGTGATGTATCGCTATAATACATGGACGAGTGGCCGATGTAACAGTGTAGACAAAACCAAATACAGTATAGCAATACATACTAGTATAATGAATAATATAAATATTATAAAAATACAGTGTATTTGAAGAAGAAGAAGAAGGCATGGGCTAGAATGGTCATGCAATACCCAGATAAAGGATATCATACATCATAGCCAAACACCCCTCCTACACACACCCACACACTAAAACGTACATGATAACACACACACACACACACACACACACAGAAAAATGTACACAATATCACACATGCACACGCACACACACACAGACACACACACGCTCTCCCACACAGAGAAACACACCAAATAACACACACATGTACACACACAAACACGCCCTCACACATGCACACACAACCGTGCAAACACACACAAAGTCATTTTGGAAGAAACCAGAGGAATTTGGAACATCAATGTGAAGGAGGTGGGTAAGTCGGAGGACTTGACCCGGGGACAATGGCTGATTCTCAGCGCCAGTGCCTACATGCGGTTCAGTCTGCCACGGAGCTGACTAAATCACAGAAGCTCTATATATATCTATCTGTGTCTCACTGTGCCCACTGTCACAATGAAGCCCTTTATATCTTACAGAGCATGGAAATTCCTCCCAGTGTAACAATTTCATTACTACGTCTGTGATACAGTGGAAAGAGAGCAGCAGACCTAATTAATAGACTGAAGGGGCGAAAAAGAGAGAAGAGACGTTGAGACACATGCATGTACGACATGCATGTACGACATTGGACGAGGGTGCTTGGCTTGGTTTATTCATGGTGATGGAGATAAGACAGGGTGGGTGTGTGTGTGGTGGGAAATGTAGTTCCTCTAGTTCACAGGTCACATGGGTCACTCACACGTACATAAAACATCCTTTCTACTGTGAGGTCCCCTGTGAATGTCGGTACAGTTTGTGTAATAATAAGCAAAACAGAAGGACACTTTGTGTGTATGTGTGTGTGTGTTTGTGTGTTTCCTTGAATTACGATTTTCCCTAAGATCTTCAGGGACTAGTAATTCATGGTGTTGAATTACTTTCACCACTAAACGGTTGGTGCTCTTTTCATACCACTTTCTATCACATTGATATGTTGTATTTGTACTGCATGTGTACACATAAGCCATGGCATGATTTAGTTATTTGAGAGAGAAGGAGCAGAAAAAAAGAGAGAGGGGTTGAGGGAGACAGGAGAGAAAGAGAGAGAGGGAAAGAGATTGAGATGGGTGCCAGAGAGAAAGAGATTGAGAGAGAGAGAGAGAGAGAGAGAGAGAGAGAGAGAAAGACTGAGCGAGAGTCAGAGAGAGAGAGAGAGAGAGAGAGTGAGAGAGAAAGCCAGAGAGAGGGAAAGAGATTGAGAGAGAGAGCCAGAGAGAGAGAGAAAGCACGCTCATTCCTCTCCATCTCTTGGGGAAGTTCCACTTCCTCTGCCTATTAACGTGATTACACACATTCCCTCTACCAAGGAATACACACACACACACACACACACACACACACACACACACATGCACACATACAGGCATACAGGCACGTACACACCCGTACACAAACATACCAACATGCACGCACACACAGAAACACACACCCTCTTCTCAAGCCCTGTTTATTTCACAGGGAGGGCAAATATTTGTTTGTGTAGTCTATGCTGTTTGTCACAACACAATAATAAGAATCTGAATATATACTAAGGCTGGCCGGAATAACGGAAAAAAATAAAGTTTACGATGAAATTACAACGGCTTCCATAGTATGAGAGTAGTCCTACTTCCCAATATCTCAATATCTGGTTTAAACATTGTGCAAAGGGGAATTCAATTGCACGGCAGGACTAACGCCACTCACCCGTAGAGAATTCACACAGGTGCTATTGTGGGTAATGGAGCACCATAGTAGTAGGTAGAGCTGTTCAGTTTATATTGGCTTTGTTTAAATATTGTTGTAAATGCTTAATATGTTCAATATGAAAAACATTTAAAAACCATTAACTCCCCCCCCCCCCCCCCCCACACACACACACACACACACACACACACACAAACCCCCATCTAGCCGCAACCTCTTCTCTTATTTCTATGGCCGCAACTGACCAATGGGATCGCCACAGTGGAAAACAAAATCCTGGGGAGAAGATTTAATAAATATTATCATTATTACAATTTACAACGTCACAACGTCATTTTAACGTTGCCGAACGTCTTGCCGATTTTAACACTGGACGGCAGGTGTGCTCAACATGCTACCGAAGTATTCAAATAATCTTATAATATCTGAATATAAAACTAAAGAAAAAGATTTTGTTCGACCCATGTTGGTCCATTCTGATGGTGGCTGTCGGTACCTCAATGAAACATGCCTCTCGCCAGTTAACCTCCACCCCCCCATCGTGAAGACTCCATTGAAAAGAATATTGCTACTAAGTTGCTTAATATTTCTCTCATAGTTTAAACTGAATATTTGTTAAGCTCCATCAAACGTTGAGTGTTTGTGAGTGTGTTTTATAACATTTACCACATTAAGTCATGTTTTGGCTCAGGATCCAGCATGTTTACGACATATCCCCACAATCTATCAGCTAACAATAATTAAACCCCTACTTAACCACCGGTCACCGGTACAAAAATGCACAAATAATCCAAAATAGCATGTACACAATAAATGCCCTATACTCCAAACCAATAACAACAACAATGTCAAACCAGCCAGCCATAAATGTCCACGCCTAAGCACTGAAGCCTTTAAGACACGACAACCAAAACCCACAAACACCCACACCTGGCAACCGCCAAACCATTCACCAACGACAACCTGCTATAAGTCTCAACACCTGCGAACAACCAAGTCATTAAAGTAAGCCTGCAGATTTTGCCACTGTGGTTAACGCTAAACACATGTCAGTTGTAAAGCTAACCCAAGCTATGTTGTTCATTATGCCTTTGCAGGGGTGGTAAAGTTAGAAAAACGCTGCGCTACGTTACTGCAAATTAACTAAATGCTTTGGAGATTCAAGGATCAAGTTTGACCTCATTTGGGACAATGGCCTGAAATTAGCTTTTTTAGCACTTTCCGATCCAACTCATTCTGTAATGTGTTGGCATTGTGGAACAATGGGTGCACCTAGTCTATCAAATGAAAGAATCCTTGATATTGTGTCCCAGTACAATGATGGATGATATATAACATAATGGATCATGTTCTTAACAATGGTTTTATTTTTGTATTACGATTGTTTCATCCACTCATTGACGTTTCTGCTCTGCATCCTTGGCATAGGATCTCTGTTCTGTCTCACATTGTAGATAAGACATTTTCAGAAGGGTATAACCAGTTTTAACTCAAAGTATCATTGATTTTGTATTGTTCTGGTTTGTGTAGGCAAAAGGGAGTGTGGGTGAGACAAGTTAATACAATATATTAGACATTTATGAGCGCAATGTCCTTCAAGGAACTAGAAACAAGAAACCAAAGGACAGCAGAAGGAAAAAATAATTTGAAGTTGTATTGTGGTCCATCCAAATTTCCTTTAGGTATAAAATGGATATGTGGCAGTTTGTCTATATGAAGTTATTTAATGGGCACATTTATCCTGACCTCGAACTTGACATTTTACCCTTATTCCAGAGTTAAGTTGTTTCGCTTTGTGTGCGCTACAAAAGAATGGGCCTTTTGCGTTGGGTTGATGACAAGGCAAAAGGTCATAAATGCTGTTTTATCTAACTTTGTGCATTAAATAAAAAATTTCCCCAGTGCAATTACTTTTTTTTTTACAGCATACGAATAGTTGCATTGGAAAAAATAATTATCCTACCCACTATCCGGGCATATCCAAACATTGGCTTTAGGAACTCCCCTATAAGATACACTGCTAAGTGAAAAATTTCTATGTAATAACAGCTTCAACAAAGCAGTGTAAGTCCACTTGAGCTCTCCACAGGCCAGTGAAACAAAGCCAGGACCCGTAAGTGAAGTTATGGCTTTAGGCCTTGGCTTGAGCTTGAGGTTAACTCAATCAAGCCCATTTATTGAAAAGAAAACAAAAGAGCTGACCCAGGATACGTATCCACATGATAAAGCAGGTCATAAATTCATTAAAAAAATTAACTTGGATCAAAAATAGAGTAACGCCCTATTGCCTTTGCACGGCAGAATAGAGCCATCGCATGCCATGAGCTACATCAACACAGACACAGCTTGATTAACAAACCTCCTATTTCCCCTGCCCTCCACACCCTGTCTCCTGCAATTCAACCTCTCCCCTCATCCTCGTCCACCCATTCATCAAGTCCTTCCTTCGTCTCTCCATCAACTCTGCATTGTCTTCCTTCCTCCATCCATCCATCTCCTTCTCTGGCTCTCTCTCCAGCCACCCCTCCCCCATCACTCCACCGCTGTCCCATCAGTGTACGCGTGAGGAGGGGTTCCGGTTCCCATGCCTCCTCATCACCGACTGGACTGTACGGACGTGAGGTCCGCTGTGCCGTGGTATCGGGTTCCACTATCTGGAAGTTCCAGATGTACTCTCATGAGAGCGGTCTTTTTCATTGGCTAAGAAAAAAAACCCTTAAAAGCCATGTAGATCGGGCCACGCAATGACATCACCCTTCCCCCCCGACGCTTGTCAAAACCTTCATCGCAGTTAGCTGGCCCTAATGAAAACCCTGTCATGTATGTTCAGCAGATAAACACACACCTACACACAGGGACACACCTACACACTCATACACACGCACAAGGTCGAAACTTACCAAACAGTTTATAGCACTGGACGGCTAGAGATTCTGCGCTAGATCAAGACTTCTCTGGAGAGGCTAAATATATACACACACACACCCAAAGGTTGAAGGGTAATCACCTTCATTACCTATGAGCACATAGAGTGTATGATTACTATTGTTTTTAGTAGGGTAGAGAAATTACTATAATGATGAGCTTGATCTTGAGCCCTAAATTGCAAGGAACACGGCACAATGGGGAACAGCTTTGAAAATAAGCTTAGGCCACAGCAGTGACGATCCGAGACACCACAAGACCTATGAATCAATCTGGTCCACACCAAGATGAGCTCTGGTAGGATTGGACCCACCGATACATCAAGACATGACCAATAAAAAAATAACTGTCAACACCAAGAAGAGACCCATAAATAATCCAGTCAACAGCGAGAAGAGACCCATAAATTACCCAGTCAACACCGAGACTCTAACCCATACCGAATCCCTCAAGACATGACCAATTAATAGCCCATTCAAGAGCAAGACAACCCTCACCAAATCCATCAAGACCTGACCAATAACTCACCCAACACAACACAACAATTCGGATGATCATAATCATTTGTTTCTCTAGATGCAGAGATCGATTTTATATATTTTTGTTCAATGGGGATTATGTGCCTTTATGGACATGACAGGACAGCAGGCTGCATAAGAGACTGAGTAACATGTATAATGTTGTATAGCATAAGACCACAGGTCAGGACAGCGGGTTGAAGAAGAGAGGTAATGAGGTGTAGCATAGAACCACAGGTCAGGAAGAGGGTGGAAGAAGAGAGGTAATGAGGTGTAGCATAAGATCGCAGGTCAGGACAGTGGGTTGAAGAGGAGAGGTAATGACCTGTAGCATAAGACCACAAGTCAGGACAGTGGGTGGAAGAGGAGAGGTAATGACGTGTAGCATAAGACCACAGGTCAGGGCAGTGGGTTGAACAAGAGAGGTAATGACCTGTAGCATAAGACCAGAGATCAGGACAGTGGGTTGAACAAGAAATCAGTACCAATAAACCCAGCCCTATATAGTATAAAGACCATGATAAAAATGTGACAAATGACAAAGGGACGAGACAAATTCAAGATCAAGAGATATTGGTCTGAAGACCAACTTTGAAACAACGTTCTTGATTGCTTTTCTCTTTTATTTAAATCTTTATTTGTTTATTTTTCATTTAAAAATTAGCAAAGTCAAAGCCATGTCAACAGAAACATAATTCCTAAATCTAATATGATTTGGTTCTTATTATTCTTTATAAACATTTCCCACACAAATGGTGATGTGTCAGCTGTTTCTCACAGATAAAAAATAACAAAATCTCCCATGTCAGTTTTACCCCTTGTCCAGGAAACCACGATTTCCCTTTGGCATCATTCCCCTCTCCTTCTTGATTCTGCTGTTGAACTTCGAGCCCGTCTGTCTGTCCGTTTGAGAGTCATTCTGGCTGTCTTCCACCACAGAGGACATTATCCAGCAGCCTTTCCCCTTCCTCCCCTCCCCCTAGATCCGCCGAGAACAAAAACGTATATTCTTCGGAGAGTTACGGTCCATGTTGTCAATTGAGAACAAGCCTGGGGGACTACAGCAGCATCTGAGATGATGCGTGACAGGCAGCACAGTGACATTTCCATCGACCGTAACATAAGGGCGGCACTCAAGACGATCAAGTGAAAATTACATTTCACTTGACGGCCACTTAAAGCTTCACACGTGAAGATGCATTCCCCGGCCAGAACATAAAGCATGGCATGAGTGCGACAACGGGTGCAGTATCAAAACGGTTTCAAGGTCTGCAGAGATCAGACACACAGAGCGATACAGAGAGAAGACGATGGACAGAGAAAACACAGAGACAGCAATCATGTGCTGCCAGGCCAGCTGCTGCACAGACGTGGCATCCTTTGTCCATATTGGCAATCGTTCGATATGAATATATAGATATTATACATGGATATGTTTATAATATATAGTTATATATTATAAAATATAATTGTTTTCCCACTGCAACCTATGCAACCCATGCACATCCAGGCAATAGCCAATGACGGTCAAAATATGTCACGAGACATTCTTTAAGTCACTCTCTGACCTTGTCGGAACAGAAATGCGGCTTGACCAATCAGAGATATGCGATGCTGAAACTTCCCATGCAAAACCGCGTAGCATTGCCCTCACTGCAGGATCTCATGTATGTTATGCAAGCAGTACTGTATACATACAAGGTCCAACACATACTTTTATGTACTGACAATGATGATACACATATACGCCTGAGATGCCTCCTAATGGGGGATAACTGCGGAGGAAAAACAAGGGTTGGAAGAGGAAGGGTCGTGTTCTTCTCTGCAGTTCCACCAGTCAGCCTTGAAAGCCCTGATAGGAGGGAGGGGCTGGTGGTGTTGGCCGGGGCATGGTTGGGCTGAGGTCTGGTGCCCAGATGTAGCGTATCTATGGAAACGACATGATGGATACACATGTCTACACACAGAAGTATGTGTCGGATACACGATTATCTGTTCTGAAGGGGCCAATAATGAGAGACCATTGTTCGTATGTTGGTGCGTGGAGGGCAGTGTGTGTGTGTGTGTGTGTGTGTGTGTGTGTGTACACGTACGCATGTGTGTATGTATAAGTGTGTTTGTAACTGTGGGTGCGTGCTCGTGTGTGTGTGTTAACTGGCAAAGATAAACAAGTAATTAGTACCTAACAAGCAATTCATTAAACACACACAACATGGTCAAAAATATACATAATATAGAGATTTCAGACACTGCCCAGCCACCTGACACATAACCCTATCCAAATACCATAACAATAACGCTGTCTATTGGTCGAAACTATGAAACAGAAGACACTGTGTGGGTGGCGGGCCTCTGGCCTCTTGTTATTATCCTTGCCGTGTCTTCTCCATGCTGTCATGTTAAACTGCTGATAAGCCTCTCTCCTCCCCCAGCATTCTCCTGCACCAGAGTAAACTCCCTCCTGGAAGCCAGCACCAGCTCTGTCCTCTCACACCTCCTAGACTACAGCTCTGTCCTCTCTAACCTAGACTACAGCCCTGTCCTCTCTAACCTAGACTACAGCTCTGTCCTCTCTAACCTAGACTACAGCTCTGTCCTCTCTAACCTAGACTACAGCTCTGTCTTCTCTAACCTCCTAGACTACAGCTCTGTCCTCTCTAACCTAGACTACAGCTCTGTCCTCTCTAACCTAGACTACAGCTCTGTCCTCTCTAACCTAGACTACAGCTCTGTCTTCTCTAACCTCCTAGACTACAGCTCTGTCCTCTCTAACCTAGACTACAGCTCTGTCCTCTCTAACCTAGACTACAGCTCTGTCTTCTCTAACCTCCTAGACTACAGCTATGGCCTCTCTAACCTAGACTTCAGCTCTGTCCTCTCTAACCTAGACTACAGCTCTGTCCTCTCTAACCTCCTAGACTACAGCTATGGCCTCTCTAACCTCCTAGACTACAGCTATGTCCTCTCACACCTCCTAGACTACAGTGCTGTCCTCTATAATCTAGACCACAGCTCTGTCCACTCAAACCTTCTAGACTACAGCTCTGTCCACTCAAACCTCCTAGACTACAGCTATGTCCTCTCTAACCTAGACTACAGCTCTGTCCACTCAAACCTCCTAGACTACAGCTATGTCCTCTCTAACCTAGACTACAGCTCTGTCCTCTCTAACCTAGACTACAGCTATGTCCTCTCACACCTACTAGACTACAGTTATGGCCTCTCTAACCTCCTAGACTACAGCTATGTCCTCTCACACCTCCTAGACTACAGCTATGGCCTCTCTAACCTCCTAGACTACAGCTATGTCCTCTCACACCTCCTAGACTACAGCGCTGTCCTCTATAATCTAGACCACAGCTCTGTCCACTCAAACCTTCTAGACTACAGCTCTGTCCACTCAAACCTCCTAGACTACAGCTATGTCCTCTCTAACCTCCTAGACTACAGCAATGTCCTCTCAATCAGTCCCCTGGACTAGCCTCAAAACAACTCTGAAATGCCAGAGGTTGCAGGACTGAGGAATACACATACATACACATATGCGCACAGACCCACACACACACACACACACACACACACACACACACACACACACACACATGCACACGTGCAAAACACATACACAGACACATTATGCCCACATGCAATCACACACACTCACAGACACATGCACACCGCCCCCCCACACACACACATGCAAGGGCACACACACACTCACACTCACACACACTCACACACTCACACACACACACACACACACACACAAAACACATATGCACTCACACTCGTCTGTAGATGGGATAGACTTTGTAGATGGGAGACTTTTCCCTCTTCTTTCCTTAAGTCAAGAATAGAGTGTGCTTCTTAAGCATGACAACTAGCGTGGCCCACAGGGGTTCTGAAGAATGCTTCTGGAAGCAAAACAAAGCTAAGACAAACAAAGAAAGGAAACGCGCAACACGTGCAAAGTGCACTTTGCTAAGCTTGGGTGTGTGCCTGTGTGTGTCTGACATTAACTAGCTACTTTCAATTTGTATTGGTAGTAATAGATTCAGTTTCAAAATGCATTATATTCTTATTTCTAGGACTAAGTCTAAGATCATTTGTTTTTAATAAGCCCATGAGATCTCAAATTGTAAGGGCACACCTGTTTACCAACAATGAGATGCAGTTCCATGTATTGTAATCAGATGATATTACATGGTAAATTAACCAATTGTGTATGGGCGCTTTTATAGTGTTTACCTTATTTTAGAAGGAAGGGGGATTTAAGGAAGTTTAGGTATGGACTAAGGGAATTAAGGGAGGGGTCTTCCAATTCACACTGATTTGAAATCATTGTTGACCCAGATGGTTTACATCAAAGAGAGCACTTAAGACACATCCCGTGGGAAATGGTAAACAGTTCACCTGTTTGCAAAGACAATGTATAGCCCATGTAAGTCAAATGAAAGGGATCTTTTTATTTTAAGTTTCAACCGTCAATCCATTTGTTTGATATATAGTTGGTAACAACCTGAATACTTTAAAAACAGAAATACTCATTGACCTTTTACAAAAAAACGGCCACTGGACCAAATTATGATCTGAAGTCAGTGTTGGGGAGGGGGAGGAGAACTGTGAGAATGTGAAAGTCATGTCCGAGACCATGACTTCATCTCAAAATGTGTCTGATGCTGAAGACGAGGCCGAAACGAATACAAGATCAAGAGATAATGGTCCCAAGAAATGTTATCTTTCGGTGAAGTTAAACAACATTCTCAAGTCATAAGTGATCAAATGGAAACTCCTGCCTTTGATAAAACAGGAAGCATGAGCAGTGGCCAATGCCGCAGAGAAAAACTAAACAAAAAAAAAACCCTCCTCCTTAGAAACCTTGCTTCCATTCCCAAAACATCCAGGTACTGGAGGGGATGTCATTTCCACTACCAGACGGGGGTTGCTACTCTGTTCAACGGGGTTTGGTGATGAACTTCCGACCCTATGGGGGTTCCCAGCCCTCCTTCAGATGGTGCTGAAATGTGGGGGTGGGGAGAACCGACTTGGATGTGGATGTATGGAGGTATCCTTGCAGGTCTGACATAAGAAACTCAAACATGGGAATTAAAGAGTTATTTTGAAAGCTGGCCAGAGGAAGGGTTTTAAGGGTGTTGGGGCATTTGGGACAGCTCAGGAAGATCACGCGAGTTTGGAGTTTAGGGGTTGGATGCCATTGGCTCCTGCAGGGGATAAGGCCTGTGGACCCCAGGGATTAGATGCAGAGCATAAAGCCAGACTACCATCTTCTGGTTCAGGAACCAGAGAAACAGTTGGGGAAAAAGTGAGACAATTGAGAGCAGAATAGATCAAAAACCGTATTGGAAGGGCATGCGGTGGCCATATGCAACGCTTTGTTCGTTCCAAAGGTTTGAGGAACGGTTAACCCCATCCAGGTTTGAATATTGTTTTAATTACTTCGTATAAAACTAAAGACAGATACAAAGAAGAAAGAAAGAGGGTATGAACAACGGGGATATGACAGTGCAGGAAGTACAAAACAGGATAACACACACCAGTACACTTGTAAATGGCTATGAGAAGGAATCCACTAGAAAGGTATGATTAAAAGGTGCATGTAAACGGTAAACAGTGCATGTGGTCAAAAACCTCATTTCTTCTCTCTGATAGACTGTGGCTATAGTACAATTGCAAAATACTCAAATGTTTTTAAATAATGTGCATACATTGCAAAATATCACATCAACAGTGTGATGACTTGTTCCCTGCATACATATCCGGTTATCATCTGTAGTGACATTATGTTTAGTAGTTAGACATAGATGTAGTATCGCAAAATTCAGCAATACCATTTTTCTCCCCATAGTCACTATCTACCATTTGGACATTTGACCATACACATGGTCTTTAAATGCATTTGCTGCACATCTAAGAAGACAAACGACTTGTCTAGTTAGTGGTTAGTAAAGGATTCCATTTCCGTCATGGTCATACGAGTAAATGTATCCCAGAACAACAAGGACAGAAATAACACCTATGGTTCCCCAGAGAATAAAGGAAAAAAAACATGAGAAAGACTTGCTAAAAACATTACAAAACTAAAGTCTACCAAGTGGTAGTGGTTTTCAGGAAGAAGAGTTAAAACAAGTGTGTAGTGTGTCTGTGTCTGTGTCTGTGTGTGTGCGTGTGTGTGTGTGTGTGTGTTCGTTTATATGTGTGGCATTCCACCACTGAACCTTCCTCTAGTCATAAGGTCTCTAGACACTTCCTCTAACCAGCACAGCAAGAGGCCCTTCCAGGAAACGTATATCTGTTTGTCTCAATGTCATCATCTCACCTAGTCTTCAATCATCACACCAACACTACCACCTCACCTCACCCCCCCCCCCCTCCTTCAGATTGCTTCCTGATAAATCTGCCGATAGCATGCATGCCGATAGCATGCAAGTACAAAAAAGATATGTACTGAATGCAGTCTTATCAGGGGTCGGATTACTAGGCAATGATGTTGGGTAATGAATGGTACCAACACTCAGCTGCTTTTTGCAAAATATATGCTTGTTTCAATATATATCAATATATCAAATAATGTGTATTTAAAACTAAATGTGATATCTCAAGTTTCATTTTCCAGACTAAACAAAAACAAATCTTGATCAAGTCGTAATAGGAATTGGAAAGAGACGATATGGTGTTAATAAGTCGTGTTTCTGTTTGTTAAGGCTATGGTGACAAGACAACAGGGAAAAGTTAGAGCCACTAAAACATTTTCTTGTTTACAGACTCGATGGACCTAGCTACCCTGACCAAATCAGATATGCTCCTCACTGTAAACCCCTAATTTAGACGTTTAAAGAAAAATGTCCCGAATAACATCTTGTGATGGCGATAACGCTCAGATGAGGGGAAAGTAGTCGAGCGTAAGCTTCACTTAAAAAGCTTTGAAGCATTTCAAGTAAATGTCACAACTTGTTTGACCTAAATGCTATTTTTCTCTGGCATCTATCTTTGCATAAACAAAGTGACACATTTCCCAAGCTTTCACATTTTTCAAGTAGCGTAGAGTTAAGTAGCTAAACTATGCATTTCCAACATGAGTAATGTTTATAATATGTGCTATGTTCTAAAAGGTCATAGGCCTAATAGCAGCATATCGCTGGGTCGTATGCATTATCCTAGATTTGTTGTTTGTTGATCATATTCCCCAATATGATTTGTCAATCTGTCTGATTACAACTGAAAAAATGTGAGACATCAAACCACACTACAAAACACTAATACAAACCAGAGCACATCACACTTCTCTACACAACACCGCCCTACACTACATTAGATCAAAATCAAATCCTGTATTGCTAATTTGTCAGGTCAATTCATAGGCATGCTAACCTTGAGGGTCTGGTAAGTGTTAGCCTCCTAGTTCCACATTGTGCCTGCAGCCTGTGCACTGGGCCGACTGTATTTCTTTCTACGAACGTTTACATACAGTGCACAGAAGAATTACAAGACAAACCTTTGATGGAATGCCTTTCTAAAGTCTCCAAAAAAGGAGGGAGCAAAGGAGGAGAGGAGAAACAGATCGGAGAAGAAAGATCAGAAGCATATGCTTTCTGGATTTATGAGGCAAAGTTTGAATATGGTGGGTGTGTGTGTGTGTGTGTGTGTGTGTGTGTGTGTGTGTGTGTGTGTGTGTGTGTGTGTGTGTGTGTACATATTCATGTGTGTGCATGTGTGCGTGACACATGTGTATATGTATAAGAAGAGGCAGAAAAATAATCTTCAGATCTTCCTCAAAAGATTAACGATTCATTGACTGTAAAATAGTGCAGAATTACATTCAATGCTTTCACACTATAAATATAGGCTGTATAGATGCTGACAATAAATAAAGAATGGACACTTGCAACCGAATATAATAAAGAACCTGTTAAACTGAAGGGTGTTTTGTGTGTTTGAAAGTGTGTTATCAAATCAGTGTTGATTCATTTTAATGGCGTAACCTAGGAGTGAGCATCTGAAAAAAAGAAAGGGGAGACATAAGACATTGTGAAATAACAACAAGTCATAATAAGTAATAATTCATTGCAACATTTTCTAAGGAACATCCTCCACAAATGTGAGTCAATGAATGAGTAAAATGTTTGCTCTGCTTAGGATTCAATGGGGAGACAGACACCCATTCAGTCTGCTGTCAGATGCTACAATGAAAGAAACTGGACCTCAAAAACGTAACACTGCAAGGGTTGATGGTACAACTACCTAACGACAAACATCATGTTTCCTTTTCAATTTGAGGAGGTATAAACTTTAAAACGTAACTAAAGCCTGAGTATCAAACCTAACCTAACTGGCCCATAATGTGACTGGTTTCCGATCACTGTTTGGTAATACATGTGTGTGTGTGTGTGTGTGTGTGTGTGTGTGTGTGTGTGTGTGTGTGTGTGTGTGTGTGTGTGTGTGTGTGTGTGTTTGTGTGTGTAGGGTGTGGATGAAAAAAGACACCTAGTGAATGGAGAGAGACCGTTACATGGTGTTCATGTGTCCAGTCACAGAGTCCGTTTTTTGTGACCCAAGTCTGATTCAATCCAGATGGCTGCCTACACTCTGCAGGAAGCAAAACCAAAACCACCTGTGCACCTCTCCCTCTTTCTCTCAGTGAGGAATTCTACAGAGCTCAAACACCGCCACCGCAATATCCACCCGCAATGTGAGCCTCAGAGCCAATAGCACCACACAAAATCACTTAGTTTGGTCCTAACACCAAACGTGTTACACACGTACATAGAACAGGGGTTCCCCTTAACGCACTTATATAGACCAGAGGTTCACCTTTACACACTTATATAGACCAGGGGTTCACCTTTACACAATTATATAGACCAGGGGTTCACCTTTACACACTTATATAGACCAGGGGTTCACCTTTACACACTTATATAGACCAGGGGTTCACCTTTACACACTTATAGACCAGGGGTTCACCTTTACACACTTATATAGACCAGGGGTTCACCTTTACACACTTATATAGACCAGGGGTTCACCTTTACACACTTATAGACCAGGGGTTCACCTTTACACACTTATAGACCAGGGGTTCACCTTACAAACATATATAAAACAGGGGTTCACCTTTACACATGTATATAAAACAGGGGTTCACCTTTACACATGTATATAAAACAGGGGTTCACCTTTACACATGTATATAAAACAGGGGTTCACCTTTACGCATGTATATAAAACAGGGGTCCACCTTACACACGTATATAAAACAGGGGTCCACCTTACACACGTATATAAAATAGGGGTCCACCTTACACACGTATAAAGAATAGGGGTTCATGTTTACAGACGTATATAGAACAGGGGTTAATGTTTGCACATTTATATAGAACCAGGGTTCACATAGAAACACTTATGAATAACAGAGTTCCAAAATGTCTTCATGCTTGAACCCCCTGGCGGAGGTAATTTTAGCCAGTGAAATATTGTACAGTAGAATCTGCCATTCATTCTCATAACCCTGTCCAGAAGGGGTTCCATACCATACTAATGAAATACAAATGACAAATAGACAAGGCAGACAATACTTGTCCCTTGTGACCCAGCGTTCGATAGCCACTGATATAGATTGTAGCACGAGAAAAGCATCGTTGTCCAAATTGACAGGACACAAATAACAGGACGTGAGCAGAGTGAGTAGAGAGAGCATTAAGCAATTCAGTAAAATAACATCAACCGGCCTGATTGAAAAAACAAAAAGCTTGCAGGCAGATGAGTAACCACGAGATGTGCACAGCTAAGTTCATTACTTATAGAACCAGTGAGTAGCAAGGGAACATTGACCTGTGATGTGATGTGTGGCTGTGGATGAGGGATCTTTTGCACCTCAAGGTTGCTTTCAGACTATGAGCTGGGTGAAGAAGGTAATGGACAATTGCTTAATTAATATGATTGAGCCTCATAAAAAATTCACTGGTGAATTTTGGTGTACTGGGAGCCAATGTGAGTGAGACGAGATATACTTAATTTGGATCTGAAGCTTTGTGAACCTGTATTGATTCTCTATCCCATCTTCTTGTTGTCCTATGTAATGAAAAACATGCGCACACACATGCCTACTACTCACGCGTGCTCTCACACATACACACACACACACACACACACACACACAAACACACATGGATACTGCTCACACACTCACACAGATGCTACATACTTTTGGTCACACTCACACACATGCTCACAGACATGCTACCACAGACATACACACACACACACACACACACACACACACACACACACACACACACACATGCTTTGGCACACACACACACACACACACACACACACACACACACACACACACACACACACACACACACACACACACACACACACACACGTATTGGCACACACACACACACACACACACACACACACACACACACACACACACACACACGTATTGGCACACACACGCACGCGCGCGCACACACACACACACACACACACACACACACACACACACACACACACACACACACACACACACACAATTTATCACCAGATGCTTCTTATCTGTAACCCAATTCTCTAAAGTCGGTCACAAGCCCGCATCACATGGAGGCATCGGAGTCTCAAAGGTACAGAAAGACACACACTGCTGACTTTGGTCGGTCTTGCACGAATGCTCTGGCTTTGGGAGCCGTCCAGATATAGATTAATCGGTAGGCCTATTTCCCCTCGAGATATAAACTCCATGAACCCTGAACCCACAATCAAGGAGTCAGCGAGGCTATCATCAGCCTTCACCATGATTATTTATTACCAACACTTAATTCATCCGTCTGTACTACTGAAAGCCTACTATGTGTTACGGTAATGCATCATTCCAATCATTTAAATAGTATTTTATTGTCTCTCCAACGCAGCTGGGAAGTTATGTTATCAGACTGTGTCTCCACGACAGTCGGCCCACTTCTTTATTGTTTCATAGCATCATACAATATATTTCTAACATAACCTCGGTCTGGCCGCTGAGACTGAAATAAATGCATTAGTAGTCCTATCGTCTACCGTCGTCGTTTTAAATCAAATGGGGCGCCTGGGTTGGCACTGACACTAGCGTCCTGAATGAACCTCTGGGTGCCAGACGAGCCTCTCTCAGGAGTTGCCAAAAACTTTTGATGGCCATTGAGACACGATAGCAAAGCCACTCAACTAATGGATACCCCTTAGCTGCTTCGTCGTGCTTGACATGAATAATGTAGGCCTTATGTGTAGTGTACATCATCCATAATGCAGACTCTGTGTACACATCACATCATGTGTATCATCATCCGTGATGCCGAGCGCGCGCGGTCCGCACACAGATGCGCTCGAGACACACGAGCAGTCGGTCACTACAAGTGGCGCGAAATGTCAGCGACTTAAAACGCTCAAAAAGGAGTAACGAACGTCATTCAAACAAAGCAAGTTCTTACCTGCTGTTGCTATTGTTGTCAAAACGAAATGTCCATTGCGCTGGTCCATCTTTGACACGACACCACGGGTCTCCGGCGACCGAGGGGGGCTTCGACTCTCCGTATGACGCAGGGTGTTCGACACCAGATGTAAGTCGAACGAGCTGAATGCGAGCGGTGTTGGACACTAGATTGAAGCCTTGTCGAGCCGAATGAGAGGGTGTTCAACACCAGACGCACGTCTTAAGTTAGCTGAATGAGAGGGTGTTCAACCCCAGACGCACGTCTTAACTTAGTTAGCTGAATGACAGGGTCTATTATAACGTCAGATACAAGCCGTCACGTCTGAATGATGACAGGACGAGCTCGAGGGCATTTCCTTCCCCTCTTCTTAGTGAGCGCCGACCGAGCCGTGAACGGTGTTAAATCCCTTTTTCCAAAGTCGAAGCTTGTGTGGTGTGCCTTATTCCATATGCCCGTTTAAATCCTGCGTGTAGGCTGCGGTGTGCTGTCCAGAGAGAGTTAGCCTACAGTGCGGACCAGAGGAGGATGGCCAGTGAGAGAGTCATGATGAGGAGCACTCTACTACTACAGAAGGGAGTGGAGGGCTTGGTCTCTGCCAACCCATGGGAAAATCTTACCAGTCACAAAAAAGCAGGGTGGACATATCTGGAAAGTCGAAAGTCACATATATGGAGGGGGGAATAAAACGTGGGCATGTGGTGTTTTATGAATAACCAGTCTCTGTCAGTTTTTCCTTAAAGAGAGCAATCAGCTCTTTGCCATCCAAAAATAACTTAGATCCACTGTAATGTCAAACATGTGCCTAATGTATTGTGTTATAGTGGCTCAGGCAGCAAGGCACAACTTTTCTCCCTGTAGAAATGTTTTACAAAGTCCTTCTTTTAGTAAATAGTAATAACAATCTGTCTAAAAGCTTTGTTCCATCTTGGCTGTCAGTATTTCTATTTTTGCTTTTTTATTGTCCTACTGTACCAACTGTACACACACGCACACACATCATTTACTTAAATGAGGTTGACAGATTCTGCCATACAACATTCTCTCTATGCCTCTCCATTTTTCTCTCTCTCTCTCTCTCTCCCTCACTCTCTTTTTCTCTCTGATTACAGGATGTGAATGTGTACACACACAGAGGACAATTTGGATGCCGCAAAGATGACTGGGTTGTGGCTATAAGGGCAATCAATCCCCAGTATGTTCTAATGTACTTAGTTACTGTAGTATGTGAGACAAGTTGTAGTTTTCTTATGGAGTACACCATACATAGCCTGGACCAAGCCAAGAGAGTAATCACCCATTGAGTCCTCTCTCCTCAGGCAACACGCAGCTTCTAAGGAATCTCTAATGTATACAAACTGAGTGCGTTTGTGCATGAACGTATGTTAGCTTACAGCTTTCAGTAAACAACTAGTATACCTGTCCAAAACAGAGTTTTCCTACCTTTTATTGAAAGAGTAACACACACTGTCTACACAGCCCATTTAAACATTGGTACTTTAAATTATTTTATCCTTTTAGTTTTTATATAATTGATAAATATGTCAACCAAATAAAATTGATGCTGTTCCCTTTTCCCTTGAAACAAATCAGTTCATATTTGAAGAATAACTGACTGTATAATCTTTATTTAGGTTTACATTTTGGACATAATTATAGTTAATCTTAGTCATATAGACAAAAAAGTATTTTGACAGTTCTAGTGATTGTTACAGTGAAGTTATTTTAAATTAATGTAATGTTTATACAGAGATATAACGTTAAAATTATATCTCAGTAAACAATCTACTTTTACGGAAGAGAAGTGCATCTTTTTTGACCCATAGAAAGCTGTGTTGCTTGCCATATAAGGACATGTTTACCATTGGCTTACAACTTCCTTCATGCATCCTTGTATCCTGAAACTGAAGTTGTGGACAAAATATATAGACTTCCCTTCACGTAAAAAACGGTACCGTAGCATCATGTGCTAAAGCCTTACAGTTGTGTGCCGTAGAATTGACCTTGTGTTGCCACTACACACTTCTGCTGCATTTGAGCTCTGCTGTCAAGTCTGAGGTAAAACAGATCCATCCCTGCTTATTCCTGTTTGAAGAGACCAGCTCCCGATTGGGGCCCACGCTCTAACATTAACCAGACTCTTAGGAAATATTCGGATCAAAAGTAAATAGCTAAGCCTTCTTTACTGTCTTGTTCTCTTTTATCTTTTTCGATCATCAGATCCACTTTTTGTAATCTAAAAATGGATACCATACCCTCAGCACAGAAGGGGTGAGAACACTTAGTTCTAGAGTTTCATCCATATAGCTGTCAATCTAAATAAGCCCTGAATCCTAACAACCACAACTAAAATCTCCATCAGCCCTTTGCTTTTCATATGTATATTCTGAACCAAATAAGTGGTCACGTGTTATAATATATCTTATTATACATATCAAGACCATTATAACAGTTTGAATAATGACCTGTAGGTTCGTAAATAGTAGACGGTTGTTTGACTCCGGCCTTTTAATTTATGGGGCTAGGCTCACATGCTAGAGTATTTACCAATTCACTTAATGCGAGACACATACACCAACACACACACACACACACATACGCACACATCAGTGTGTCCCCCCCCCCCCCTCCCCCACACTCTAATTCCAAATAAGGCAGCAGCGTTAGCATTTAGCTTGGCAGAGCCTGTTTTCAATATAACTCACATGCACATCCCCAAGACAGGGCAGCTAATCCGAAACATGGAGGACAATTAGAGACCTCTTTAGTGTCTTCAGCTCTGAAGCTTGACCTCACCACCATCACCACCACCACCACCAACATCCCCATCTCCAGTCTCCTGAGGTCTACCACAGAGGTCATGACCCCTGACTCTGTCAACACAGCCCCTCATGATGTTGGGGTTTGAACCCCCGACGACTGAGTTCTCCGTGTCCCCTAAAGGCAAGCTGGGGGGCCACCTCTGATGCCCTTTCTTTTTTTCTGCAAAAGTATGTGGGGGAAGAATCCTTAATACTGATGCAGTCATGTGGTCATGTCATTCCCATTCACCATAACAAGGGCCTGGGTTGATTTGTTTGGTTTCTCCCCTGTCATGCACGGTGATACACTTATGATCTCATGGTGTGTGTGTTAGGTTTATTTGATTTATTTGCTTTTGTTACAAAAAAAGTGCAATGGTGATTGGTGTATATCACACGCACCAGAGACAGTATGTTAAGGCAAGAGAATAGTGGGGATGTTCAAATATATGTTTATCTATTTCTGTCTCTCTGTTGTCCCCCAACTGTTGGCAAAATCCATAAAATACATGTATATCTTTCATTCAGTTTGGACAATTTGAGCTCTCCTGGAAAACTCCCATTTGCCTCCATTGATGATTATTTAGTATGGACAGTTTGAGTTCTAACTTCTCTAACCTGAAATGCTCAAAATTTACTCCCACTGATGATTACTAAGTATGGGGCATGGGCCATGATTGTACAACAACTTTATCAAATAACAGCAAAAAATATATATCTGCATAAAAAAATATGTATTCTGTACAATACATGAAATTATGTACACTACATTCTATTATGGTATAGTTCTCCTTTCGGGGCATTCACACAGCACAGTGGGACCATAAATACATAAGTGCATAAAAGCAAGCCTAAAAGGGAGCATTAAGGCGTGTGTGTGTGTGTGTGTGTGTGTGTGTGTGTGTGTGTGTGTGTGTGTGTGTGTGTGTGTGTGTGTGTGTGAATATGTGCGTTTACCGCCTTTCTTCATTCTGGAGAACATGGCGTGTCGATCAATGGCCATGACTTTGACCTCTTCTGACCCGAATCCAATGTTTCCAGTTAGCTTCGGTTAGCACCCCTGCTAGCCCCACCCACGCTGGTAAAGAAAATACACCACAACCAGAGGTCAATGCCCGGTGATCTGCTTGATCCTCACTGGCTTGGTGTTCAGAGACATTGCTGACCTCTCCGCTCAATTTGTTAATACGACTTCTGGTGGAGCAGTGAAAGAATCAGCGTGGGTCTCTACGACCCGTATAATATCGAGGTATGTTTTGTTTAGTTATTTTAGTCACTGAACTTTTGTCTTATCTTTATATATGTTGATATACTAGTGTACCATATGATTATTCATGATCCCTGTCCGACAATGTCTCTAAGACCAATCATTTGCTCTGAGGAATGTCCTTCATACCTTATTGACTGATCCCACAGTGGAACGTAGTGTTAGATTTTAAACATTGCACTTAACTTTTTTTTTGTGCTATGTGTGCGTGTCAGCTTGAACTTCAGAAGACTCTGGGGTTTTGGCTATGTGTGTGTGTGTGTGCGTGTGCGTGTGCGTGTGTGCGTGTGTGTGTGTGTGTGTGTGTGTGTGGTGAAGGGGTCTCATTGTTAAAAGCTTCCTGCAGCTATGGGCTGGGGGACAGAAGAGGAAAGGGAGGCTCTCTGTTTATATTCTTGTTTGCTTGAAAGTTACCATAAATTACAGTAAGTTTCAATAAGTTACCATAAATTACCAAAAGTAACAAAATGTTACAATAAGTTACAATATGCATTCTACATAACTACCCTAGCAAGTCAGGATTACTTGGAATGCTTAGAGTAATTGTTATGATATATCATTTGCTAAACATTTTTACTACTATTTTTACTACTTTTACTACATTTTACTACTTAAACATGCTCAGAGAGAAGCATTACCACTTTCAATTAGTATGAAACAGAACATGAAACAAGTGTAGAAATGAAAGACACATGTCATTCAAACGAATGCATTTTATGCACGTCTAACATTCATCTTGACAGGTTGTGACTTGTGGACAATGTGCCCTACACACAGTAGAGGGCGTTCAGTAAGTTTTCCCTACGTTCTCTCCATAATGTGTACGGTTCTATTACAGCCATGTGTGACCTCATTTTCTTTGGATATCATTTAGGCCACCATAGTGTGGGGGACAATGAAGTGGTACTTCCTCTGATTGTACAGCAGTAGAACAGTCTTGACATCACAGTCATTCTTTCATTCTTTCTTCACTCTTCAGCCAGGACACTTTTATCCAAAGTCTCTTACAGTTAATTCTCCAATATTCCGTTAAGGAGTTAGGTAAGAGGTTATGGCATCTTGGTCATGGATGCCTACAGGTTAGGAATGGATGCAGCAGGGAACGAACGAACAATCTTTAGATGGGAGAGAAATTGAACAGCAAAATCCTTTGTTTCAATGTTGCAATGCAGGAGCTCTATCCCCGAGTGTGTGTGGAGATGGCTGGTTTAACCTGTGCAACAGGTGTGCAGCCTCCCTCAGCCCCAGAGCCCAATTTGACCAGGTGAGGCTGCTTAAACCAGCCATTATCCACACATACTCCTCAGACAATATTGTTGACACACACACACACACACACACACACACACACACACACACACACACACACACACACACACACACACACACACACACACACACACACACTCCAAAACGTAGGTATTCATATTCAAGGTAAAGGACATGAAATGGATATCCTAATGCTCTCTCTTATCCTCAAATTCCAGAACCACACCATCTTTGCTTCCATGTCAACCGCTGAGTTCAGCTTCCATAACAGCTCTCTGAGGGGGCCGGATAGCCTGCAGAACACCCCAGATGTGGCCACTTATCTCCCTCATCATCACCATCCAACTCAGGCCCCCTTCCTTAGATTTCAGAGTTTAGACTTAATTTCCTTTCATTATTGGGAAAAGAAGCTGCTAAAACTGGGTCAGATACCGTGAATACGAATAAACCTGGAAATAAATTCAAACTACCAATTATTTTTTTCTGTAATCCTCCTGGAAAGACACAGGCTAAGGTAAATCACCGAAAGGATAGTTCCCATAACAAAAAGCTCTTTGAGTACATTTCTGTGTACATTTTGTGCTACCCCTGTGTGTGTTTATGTATATGTGTGTGTGTGTATGTTTCTGCATGTGTGTGTGTGCACGTACGTGTGTGTGTGTGTGTGTGTGCATGAGTGTGCGTGCGTGTGTGTGCTGAGGGTGTGCGTGCGTGCGTCTGTGTGTGTGTGTGTGTGTGTGTGTGTGTGTGAGTGCATGCGTGTGCATGTGTGTGCTTGTGTGTGCGTGTGTGTGTGTGAATGTGTGTGTGTGCGTGTGTTCCAGTCCTGAACATTTCCACCGGCAGAGGAGGACAGGCACTACGGGTCACCCCCGTGTCCACTCCAGAGACAGGAAATGGCTCCAACGTGGCTGTGAGTGAGGCCTTATTGAATCCCCCGGGGCTGATTCAGGCCTCCTCTCAGCGCTGGAACACCAGGTTCATTGAGCAGAAATGAAGTTAAGTGAAACACACCGACGAAGATGTATGGCTCTGGAGGGACTGTAGGAAGAGCCTGCGAGATCGCACAGATGTTGGAGTCTATTATTAGCGTCGCTAAATAATGCACTGACAGACTGTGTCAATATTTGATTTAGTCTGAGGTTTTTATTTTTTGGGCAACAGAAAGTAGCTTACTTATTGTTTTAGTTTTGGTAAACAATATGAACGTCATTCCGAGCGAAAGCCAAACAAACAGCATCGAAGGTGGAGGAAATCCATTGCACTAATCAAAATAAATAGGCTCACAGATTTGTCATTTTTACATCAGATTTTTCCACACAAAGGAATTGTAATCAACAAAAATATTAATATAATAAATCTTATATAACATATAAAATCAACAATTGCACTACAATTTTCCAAACATGTAGCCTAACTTCACAAAATCCAAACACAGAAGTCAGTAGGAAGATATTCGCTCATGGATTGTTTCCAGAGTCGTTTTGGAGGCACCTTGTGTATCTTGTCTCTCTCTTGGATGGCTTGCAAATATTCTACGTACAAGGTCTTAAAGTTGGTTTGTACCACTTGGCTCTGAGAGAGAGAGAGAGAGAGAGAGAGAGAGAGAGAGAGAGAGAGAGAGAGAGAGAGAGAGAGAGAGAGAGAGAGAGAGAGAGAGAGGGGGGGGGGGGTGGCCTTATTGAGGAAATTAAAGAGGAAATTAGCCAGAAGGAAGGTTAAATCGTGCAAATCGAGAAGCATCACCCATGTTTAAGGGGTAAAGGGCTTAAAGGCAAAGCATGCATGGATTTCCTGTCGCTCGCTCCCTATTTGCTAAAAACAAGGAAAGAAAGAAAGAAATTGGCAAAAGGCCATTTGTATCTTTGCCAAAATAATTTCCTGATCGAGCAAAGTTGCTGATGGAAACACCCTTGGTGAGACAGTAAAAAAACAATTAATGATAAGAGTCCATTGTAGCGCAAATGTAGGTTGAATGAGTTGCAGTCAAAGCAACAAAGCATGACTATATTGACCAAAATATGATGTTCATTCTTCACACATGGCCAAGAATGGTGTACATAGCTAAAAATCTGCACAGAAAACGGAATGGTACAATACCAGTCGGGTTTGTCAAGTCAATCAAACTCAAATAAACCTTAAGTTTAAACAGAATGTTACTTGCATAAAATTATGATTTTGAACCATCATTTCAAATATTTGGGGTTAACCCCAGCCTGACTTTTCAGAGCCATCCAAGCGCGTCATGGAAAGTGCAGGCGTGCATCTATCCCAGGACACAATATATATATTTTACTGATCTTCCAAACAGGACAGAATTAATGGACTCCTGTCCAACTACTGCTGTCATGCTCGGAATGAAACAGGACAATATGGCGTTGAAGAGTGATGTTCCTGCAGTGTAAACTAGATTAGGCCTATATCTTGTTGCCGAACCACTCTCTTTCTTTCTTTCTTTCTTCCTTTCTAACATGTCCCAACACTGTCTCTCTACCAGGCCCCTACGTCTGATATGTAATTAAATTAGATTAGATTAGATTGTTGATGTTGTTGTTATTGAAAACCCAATATTTCTTTAATTTGTTACCACATTATCGTCTTCAGCACTGTTATTTTCTGTATCATGAGCCATTTCATCAAACAATCTGTAGTCCTTGTCTCTCGCTTTAACCTTTAGCCCACATTCTTGAGAGGCTTTGTGAGACCATCCAGTGTTCGCTGCAATGAATGGTATCTGTAATCCTTATAACTATAATAATAATACTATGATCTGCAGAGAGAAACCGAACATGAACTCGAGATCGGGATGGTCTCATGATGACATTCGTATCGTGAGGAATATGGTTGGTGACGTTACTTAAGAGGGAACGGTCTTCTGTCGTCAGACTGCCACCGTGTGGTAAATAGTTAGAATTGCGTTTTCACGTCCCTGTTGTTATTATTTTTTACTGCATTTTTGCAGAATTTAATTATATTATTCGCAAACGGAATAGGAATAAAGTAATGATACAAACATAATATATGCATTAGGCCTTGTTATAATAGTAACGAGGAAACGGTATGGATAATTAACTTAAATGAGTCAAATGAAAAATACGGGCGTCCAAAAAATAATTGTGTGGAAATGCGAAATCAAAACGAGGAATGATAAGTGGACGATGCTGTAGAACACGATGGACGATATAGATGACGACGTGGTTTGACGTAGAACAAACAACTATTTTACGTCATCCGCTGCCTCCATGTTGTTCAGGAAGTGAAAAGGGATACTGTACAGAACTCTGACAGTAATCTCGCTGGCGCTTATCATAATTAAGCAGCTCTATCTCCGACCGATCTCACTCATTTCAACGTTTTTGTGACACAACACAACCAGCAGCCGGTTCCACTGCTTGCCGATTTCGTGGGGGGCTACTGATCGTTTGGGATCACAAGTTATGACTTCCCTCACAAAGAGAACTTCAGGCCTGGTGCAGCGGAAGACCGAGGCGCATCGTAATGCCGAGAAGGAGCGAGGGTCCGACGAAGAGGAGGACGAAGCTCGACGCGTGGACGACGAAGACGACGACAAGGGGGACGCGAAAGACACCCGACTCACACTAATGGAAGAAGTATTGCTCCTGGGCCTCAAAGACCGAGAGGTAGCTGTTCGTTTCCCACAGGTTATCGTAGCGTCCCTGCTGCAAGGTAGAAGGAGCTCCGCCAAAGTAAAACACATTGGCCGGGGGATTTCTTAAAAAGTTGTTTCGGTTTTTGTGGTGCATGATGTTATTCTACAGTCGATGACCAGGAATAATGCAGGGTGCGCTTACGTGAAGCGGATACTCTTGTCAACACGTCAGCTAACAATGTTGATTTTCCTCTCCCAAGGGTTACACGTCCTTCTGGAATGACTGCATCTCTTCGGGTCTGCGGGGCTGCATGCTGATAGAGCTGGCCTTGAGGGGACGACTGCAGCTAGAAGCGTGTGGAATGAGGAGAAAGAGTCTGCTTGCACGGAAGGCGAGTTATTTTGTTGTACACGGTTGTCATTAACATCGCTGCGTCCAAGAATCCTGGGGATTTATTTCCCCTGAATGTGACCAGAGCTGGTTATGGTGACCAGAGCTGGTTAGGGTCCTAATCCCGCCACTACTAGCACAGCACTTTGCCTGAGTTCCATGTAAGATGAGGAATATCCCGTTGCTGTCCTAAACATGCACTCACCACCAATCTAAATAAAACACTGTGCTGCATATGAAAATATCCCAAAATTTTAGTAAAAATGTAATCTGGCAGTTTTATTTCCAGGGAAGTAACTGGACTAAAAAACTGTTTCAGTTGAGTCAGTTGATGCATTTTTAATATCAAATTTAAACTTTGTGAGCAAGTTATGTCTACCTTTTCCAAAAAAAAAGATACGTCATTAAAATTGCCCGGGCTGAGGGTGAATGTGTGTGTTGAACTCCGTGGGTTGTCGTTTTTTGAGCAGGTAATCTGTAAATCCGACGCCCCGACCGGAGACATGTTACTGGATGAAGCCCTAAAACACATTAAAGACACGCAGCCTCCAGAGACTGTACAGAGCTGGATAGAGCTACTGAGTGGTAAGAGATATAAGCCTGAACACACAGCCATAAAGCCACATCTTATGTTATCTTATGTTGAACATCATGAGTAAACAATATTAAAGTTCTCTTTGTCATCCGATCTGAGTCAACTTCCCGTTGAAGTGACAAATATCAAAACAAATGTCTGTCCTGCTGCCGTAGGAGAGACATGGAATCCTCTGAAGCTGCACTACCAGCTGAGGAACGTGAGAGAACGGCTGGCCAAGAACCTGGTGGAGAAAGGGGTTCTCACCACTGAGAAACAGAACTTCCTGCTGTTCGACATGACGACGCATCCGCTCACAAATAACACACTCAAGCAGGTGAGACTGGAGAAGCACGTTGAGGTGTCATTCAAAAAGATGTGTGTTATAATGATGCCAAGGTATATTTCTATAGCACCTTTTTAAAACTAAGTGTACAAAGTGCACTTAACATGCTTAATTGTTTTAAAAGACAAATATTAACAGCTATCGATCAATGGAGAAGGGTACATGTAAACAAGAGCACTAGCGGGTCAAGGGAGGAGGGCAGCGATCAATTAATCAATGAACCTGATTGCCTGCATTTGCAGAAAATCGATTGACAAAAAAGTATTCTGTTCTGTGTTTCGCCCGCCTGGACTTTCCGTTCCGAAGCGACTGGTGAAGAAGGTTCAGGAATCGGTTCTGGAGAAGTGGGTGAACGACCCGCAGCGCATGGACCGAAGGGTGCTGGCCCTGATCCTCCTGGCCCACTCCTCGGACGTGCTGGAGAACGCCTTCGCCCCGCTGCCGGACGAGCAGTTTGACCTGGGCATGACGCGAGTGCGTGGCCTCCTGGAGCTGGAGCCCGAGACGGAAAGCGCCAAGCCCAACGCCAACGAGTTGATGTGGGCCGTGGTGGCGGCGTTTACAAAATGAAAAAAAAAACACCGTTTTTTTTTTCGAGATCGATCGCAGGATCTTGTGTATAATAATAATAACGATGATGATAATAATGTTGATAATACTATTCTATCGGTGGGCAGAGTTCACTAACTTGAGGACGATCGGTTGGGTTGGTTGGGCTGCTGTTTTGTAGAAGCCGTTGGCGATGCTAGAGACCTACTGTAGGATCTTTTGTTTGTTTCTTTTGGTGGCGGGAAAAACCGTGAGTGTTTTGGGGGCGGGGGGAGGGCGAGGAGGTGGCTGCTTCAGCACTGTGGGGTCTGAGGTCTGTGTTGGAGGACATTGGACATAATGAATGAATGAATGAATTCCGACATGTGTCTCTGAGCCCCACAGTAAGCTGGCTATGACCGTAGGAAGGGGGGGGGGGGATCGCAAACCACACACACACACATGAAGATTTTACAGAGAGGAAACGCCATATAATTTATATTTATATATAATTACAAAGTCCATAGTCCCTTTCATCATCTCTCTCTCTACTTGTATATTTTGTTATGATATACTTAAACGATGGTTATGGGTAACCTCACTTGGGAATTTTCACACGGAAGCCATCCTCAACTTGAGAATATGATATAGCTATATATGTGTAATTTGATAAGGGTACATCCTCTTTTCTACAAATTATGGGGAGTCTTCCATTTTTTTTGTTACTTTTGTTAAAATTGAGTCCCTTACCATTTATTTCCAGTCAGTAGCCACAAGGTTCGACACATTGAGCGCTTTGAACATTGTGTTGTATGGTCAGTTTTAGAAAATCACATCTAGACAAATGTAGATTGTGATTTTTGCCTGCATAATTGTCCTTGTAATTACTGTTAAGATGATACTCAAGATTCCCATGGAAATAAATTCAGCAAAAATAAGAAGACATGACGTATCCCAAAAAAGGAATCTCAAACAAGCATCCCGTTGATATCTTGGAGTATGGATCACAATAACTTTGATCACACAAGTGTATTGATAGTGGTTGTTAATCAATCAGACTGTTTCTTTGTTTTTCTTCAGTCTGGTTTTATGCTTTTTTTGTTTTTTTCCATATTGGGATGTTGGGATATTGGGTCTCTTTCCATATTGGGATTTTTTTGTTTTCATCTTTGATGCAGATTCGCCCATGTATTGATAATCACCGTAGTGTGCGGTTTTTCTTGCACATAACAAGAGGTCCAAAGAACGCCTGGTCATTGACTAAATATATATATATAAGTAAATATAAGTACAAAAGATCATGCATGCTCTTGGTGGACCTATTAGGGATCTGATTGTGGATGTAGCAACAGTGGAGGGAAGACTTGTATGAAGTAATTGTATGTGTACAACAAAATGACATTTAATGAAGAAATCGATGTTCTCTCCTATTCTGTCCTAATTTCTATGCTTTTCTACCACAGAGAATAAAATATGGATCCTTTAAGTGCCTGACTTTATAAACCGCTTGCTGTTGTCATTCTCTATCATGACTTGATGTTAGTAATCGGTTATTATATTGGTTAATATTTATGTACCTTCTTAACTACAGCTCACACTTTTGTTCAGACTAACTGCTGCCATCAGTTTTATTCAAAAGTATGTGAAATTAACAGTGATTCAAAATGTAAAAGATTGCAGAAGTGAAAATACCAAAAGCTATTGATTAAACATTTATTAGCAGCTAAAAGTGTAGAGTTGACAACAAATCAGCTTGCTCTTTAGTTTCATATAGATGAAAAGCAATTGTTCTGTTATGTCCAATTTCCAAGAAGAAATATTCTTGACAAAGCGTCCAATATCTTCTGCTTGGAAGATGTGTTTGTGTGACTTCAAACAACAGTCTTCATGTTGTTTTTCTTCTCCCTTCCACATGCTGGTACTTTCCACCAGGGACTCGTGGGTCTGAACTATCATCTCACACCTTAAGCCTTCCACTTCCCAGCCATTGCCTGTCGTGAGAGGGGGATCTAAACAAGGTGATGGAATCCAAATTCCCATTCTCCAAAGACATGGGGGGAGGGGTGTGTCCAGTTAATGGGGAACCCCCGCCTCTTCTTCCTCTTCTTCTAGAAAGAGCGATTATCATAACCGCATATTGCATCACTGACACTGACAAGTCGATGCTGGCATCTTCATTAGTATTTGGTGATGTTCTTGTAATGTAACAGCATTTCCAGCAGTTTGTATCTCCAATGAAGACGGTCGCCGAAATTACGTAGCTTGTACGCACATTCAACAACATGAGCGCTGTATTCTGGGAAAACAGAGAATGACGCAACATAAGTGACTATAATATATACATACATTCAGAAGATTAATAAGTAAACCATTCAAGAAAGACGGAGAAATATCAGAAGATACATACCTGGGCGTGCCATTGTCACTGCTTGCTTATCCGTCAAGTAGTAGTAGTGAAGTAGTGTGCTTTGAGGGCGACGAGTCGGTTTTCTATCCGCTGAGTTTGACAAGAAGGAACAGGTATAAACTATTGTTGGCCGGTGGAGATTATATAGACGAGAGACGTCACGTCAGACGCACGGGGAGGGTACCCCCGTGCGCTCGGGCCAAGTTCCTCCTACTTTACTTGACTTTTTATGTGAGCTGCAGTCACATGCTTTCTTGGTAGTTGGTATACGAGGTCAAAGCTCCTTGTGCAAGTTGTTTCACTTTAATGATACAACACGTTCAACTTCAGACATGCCGGTGTGATAGATTACGTAGTGTTAGTGTAGACATACTCCACTGTCTGTCACACAAACACATTGGTACATGCTGACTCGCATGCTTATTTGTCTTATACTGCAAACCCATGAAACAATTGATTCATGGGTCAATAATCAATATATTGTGAATATATTTAGTACGGTTTCATCCCAAGAAGGAAGACGTCATCTTTTAGACACACACACACACACACACACACACACACACACACACACACACACACACACACACACACACACACACACACACACACACACACACACACACACACACACACACACACACACACACACATCTTTTTTTATCTTCTCATTTATTACATGACATTGTTTTAAAGTCTAAAGTTTAAAGTTGTGATTGGTACGTTTGGTACGTTTTTTTTAAAAGAAATATCAGATCATTTATGGCTCAAGTTATTTTGATTTGATGTATCGAATTTTTGTTATTTGTTATGACATTTTCCGTGTCCTACTTTGGAGCAATAACATATTGACACGGCCCCATCACAAATAAGATGCACTGACACCCAGTAAAAGCTAATTATTGATGAGTATAGATAATTGTGGTTTTATGACTGCATGTTGTTCTTCCATACAATACAGAGCTTATCTGGCTCTGTGTTGCCATTGTATAGTTATAAAACGCCCAAACATAACAACATATTAGTTTTCTAAGCAACATGAATCCCAACATGGATATGTACAGAGATGTAACATTCACTTGTTATATTCACTTGATTTGTTATATTCATGTATGTTTACAACAGCTAAATATGTTTTTAGAAGGACTATCTTGTTACATGAAAGCATGATGTATTAAGTGTATTATTATGTATTGTATTAAATGGCATAAGACATGTTTGCCACAACTCAATGAAGCTATTTACCAACAATTAGGTGAAACATTTATTTTAAACCACAGTCAACCAGAACTTTACATTCTAGAATTGTATTATGACATCAAATAAAAACAAATTCCAAAATAAACTAGTTCAATAAATACTGTTTTTTTTCTTTATCTTTTTGACACAATTTGAACAGAAAATGTCCTATTCCTATTCATATCTGGGTTATAAAATCATCGTATCTCTGTCTAAGTTAATCAATTATCTCTCATATGATGTTGAGAATGTTTTCAATTCAACTTGTTATTACTCTGCTTCTGTAACATTCTGTTCTCTAAAAGCAATTATCTTATTGTCTTGATCTAACAGTCCTCTGTACGAAATCAAAGGTAATAAATCCTCCGTGTGTTTGTTATTGTGTTGTGTGGCGTGAATAGGATAGACAGGACAGATAAAAATAAAGGAAACAATAAAATAACAATAAACTGATAAACTAATAAAAACCAGCAGAGGGCAGCAAATCACCCACAACTCACAATGACCAGATTACACCGATGGCCAAAGTCTCATCATAGGATGTAAAACGGAGGGTGTGCCAACTGACAGGCTCAGTTGCCACAGGCGAGGAACATGGCATATACGCACTTTAAGGACAACTTTTGGGTATGTTTAATGTATTTATGTTTTGGCAGTAGGCCTAGTTGTCGCATCCTATATGAAATCACTGTGGCTATGCTGCTTTCTTATAGGCACAGGCTATAACTTTATACAAGTAATTTGCCAACAAGAATGTTGCTGAGAAGTTACCGATTTTTTTGTATTTCATTTTTTTTATTATAGTAGGTACTAGTCCAGATTGCAAGCTTATACAATTTAGCATATTCATTGAAACGATTTATGGCAACAACAAAATAAACAACAAAAATAGCACCAGTCAACGACGGTTGGTTTAAGTATTGGAGACTTGGACAATTTGGGGTTAACACCCTCAGCAGAGTAAAATTACAGGGATTTTGTCTTCAAAATAGCAATTTACCTTATTTTGTCGCTCTACCTGTGTTAGAGTTGCCTTGAGCGAGTAGGTAAAGTCTCCGACTATTCCCAAGGTAGTATGCGCTTCATATTATGACGATAGCATTTGATTATGACTTTAATTAGGTAACCTTTATGATTATATATGACCATCCTTTGCAACTGTTACAATGAACAATAATACCCAAACCCTAGACTAACAATATGTATCCACAATATGTATCCACTGTGATTAGCTAAAAAATTACATATAGGTTAAGAGATGGTGAATGTCAATCAAATTCCTAGAACTCGGACCCCACGGGCACAGTAGGTTATGACGTCATCATACAGCATCTTAATGACGGAAGGCGCACATGCAAGGAGGTGGAGGAGTTCTTGAAGGCGAGGTGGGTGACTCTATAATTGTCTATAATATGACCACCAGCACTGTCATTGGACCACATATTAGGTTTATTTAGAATTGTACACAGCATTCAACACACACATAGGCCTTTTATTAAATGCATGTTGTACAAGCATGTCATTTTTTTTTTTAATGTAATCCTAATTTCTAACTATCTGTCTCCTTTGCAAGCACGCACAGGCACACACACACAAAAGCTCCATTCATTACAGCAGATTATCTATCATGTCAAGTAAAGGTTTGCATGTCTCCTTCTTACCAACTGACGATGGTTCTTTGCATATCTGTTTGCTAGCGGAAAAGTTCCAGAGTTAATCTTCTCATCAAGCTGTCATTCATTGAGCTGAAAAGCCTTTTTGTTAAATCTCCATTAATATCAACAGTGATGTTGAGAGAGGGAACATGACAGAACTAGAGATGGGTTTGCAGGTTTCTTAAAAGGGGTAGTTGATTTAAAACCCTGCATAATGTGGTAATGTGCCCAATACAATAGGTACAATTGTTCATAACCATTTGCATTCCCGTGCAGTCAGTTTGTCCACTTCATTTCAGCAGCGCCACCAGGGTATTTATATAATGCAAAGCCGGGGTTATTTTAGTCTTGAGTTCAGGCAATATGTGTTCCTCAACAATAAGGTCTAATCTTTATAGACGATATAGCATATAGGACCTTAGGTTATTCAATGTTTGTAGTGCCATCCCCAGACACAGGTCTGCTTCCGACTATGTTGCACCTGCTTTATGGCTGTGGTTGTCTTTCAGGGCATCCATTGAAGATAAGTATGCTAAAGATCTTCTAGGTCTGTCCAGGAAGGTGTTCGGGCACAACGAAATGAAGTAAGGTTTTAAAGCACAGCACAACACAGACACAGAAATGTAATATTCTTAATGAAATAAAGTATAAACTATATAAAGTGTCTTCTGTATCTTGCTGTCTAAATACACGTTTACCAATACATGTCAAATGATTTATTGATCAAGTGGTTCATCATCAGTGGTTATATTTTATGGTTATATGTGTGAATATAAGTTGAAGTGACTCAGAATAACTACTGTTCACGTGATTAACCACATGGGAGTAGAAAGGGGAAGGACGATGTAGAGATGGCCATTGTTAGTGGCCACATTAAGACCATTTTATTGTGCGTTACCAGTACCACACTCTTATTAAACTGTAAATTAAAAACAGAGAACGAGAAAATATGCTAAAACGACTGTTATCAAATCATTAGCACTTAGGATTTGCGGGTATCTAACTTCTATCTTGTCACACTTGTGTTTGTGTGTGAATTTATATTGCATGCAACTTTTCATTTGCTTTACTGTATTTTTTCTAGCACATTGAAGAGATCCCTGGACATGTTCAAATTACGTAAGATCCTTCAGATAAAGTGCATTTGTTTGAATGAGAAGCCATCTTTCCTTGTGGTGACAACGATAACCCTGTCCTACAATGCAGAGATTGAACACGTTGGACAAACTCATCTGCAGTTGGCGCAGATTATGAGAGATGAGGCCAAAAAACTAGAAGACTTCAGAGAAAGACAAAAAGACACGAAGAAGAAGGTGAGCCAGCTTTGTGAACCAGAAGGAACATTCAGCCTTGTGGTGACCATGAGTTAGCTATTATAGCCCAAAGCACACAGAGTGGGAATTTTGGTTCATATTTGTATCGTGACCCAAACAGGCTGTTATATGATCATTTTAACACTCATATAAGACTCAAAGCTATTTTGGAAAAAATTGACAAAATTCAACATCATTATAAAGAGTCTGTCCAACAAAAAAATTGAATCAGGTCACGTGACAAAGCACAATGCTTTTAATTGCAGGTCGAATTCCAGATGGATTCTCTCCACAAACAGAAAGTCTTGCAATTCAGGAGAACCTTGGAGGTAGGAGTTGTTATTATGTTTCAACTATGTTACCTATACTTATTATTAAATGTTGCATCTATTCTCGTATACCAGCGTCACAGTATCAACATGGCCATCAATAATCTATTCAAAGCAGGGAAATTGGAAACTATTTGCATCATTCTCAATTCGTATCAAATTACCTGTTAGTGAAATCACAACTGCACAAATACACTATGTCGAAGTCTGTGACTAATGATGCCATAGAATACATCCAAGTTCTTTCAGTATTGTTGATAAAAAGTCATTCAAACGTTCTGTATTCCACTTGTGTCCTTCCTCTTTAAAGAGGGAAGTCCTGTCTAGTTGTTTAGATTTATTTAACAGTAGGGCCTACGTGCCACCAGTGTAACACAAATAGGAACTTCATATAGGACGTTTTTTAAAACAAACACCAGGCCATTTCTTCACAAAGGGCAAGTCAAGGGCTTTCCCCCACAACCGCATCATACAGCAGTGTGCATTACTCGAGTTTCTGCAGCAGGTTTCTGTTTGCACTGTTTTCACAGTCGGGGTTACATAAGTGGAATGACGTAATGAGGCAATACAACATGTTGATAAACTCAAACTCTGCTTATGTCCCCAGTCAAAAAAGGCCTATGAGCAAAAGTGTCGAGACAAAGAAGAGGCCGACCAGAATGTCAACCGAAACGCCAACAACACAAGGAACATCGAGAAGGTATACCGGTAAACCGGTAAACTTGGTGTTCCATTAGAGCCGAATGGAAGGTGCTAACTTGGTGTTATCTTTATTTAAATGATCTTTTCTTGCGTACTTGCAGCTGCACTCAAAGGCCCTGCAAGCAAAACAAAACGCAGAAGACGCAGGTGGGTTGTCAGCCACACGCAATTTCTTCATCTTATGGAGTACTAATGTCTGTTTGCCATCGAGTTTACCCACAACTGCTGGTTTCTTTTTTGTGACAAATAGAGAACAGGTTATCTACCCCTTTTTGTATGTGATAGTCAAGTCATGTGTATAATTATAGCCCTTTAAGACAGTTACAGTCTGAAGTTTGTAACTTTGTTGCCTGACTACTCAACTGTGTTCTATTTTACATTTTACTGGGTGTGTTTCTTTGTTTTTTTTCGGCAGACAGGGTATATTTGCAGAACGTGACGTCGCTGGCAAAGATAAGAAATGAGTGGCTGAATGAACACACCAACGCCTGTGAGGTGAGCTAAAGTCTAACTCCTACCTGATCCAATCTACAACCATGACAAGGAAGGCCATCATTTACAGTAGGCTAGCTAAAGGAGTGTTCTCTGCAGGTGTTTGAGACCCAGGCCAAGGAGAGGATCAACACTCTACGCAACACTGTCTGGACCCACGTCAACCAGCTGTCTCAGCAGTGTGTGACCAGCGACGAGGTATTCAACCAACACCACCTCCAGGCTCATCACCCTTCCACCCCTGCCTTACCCTTACTACTGTGTGTGTGTGTGTGTGTGTGTGTGTGTGTGTGCGTGCGCAGCTGTACGAGGAGGTGAGGAAGTCCTTGGAGCAGTGTGACATAAAAGAGGACATTGAATATTTTATACATCTCAGACGGACCGGAGATAAACCACCAGGTAGAGAGCGACACACCGCTGGCAAGGTGACATCATACGATTAACGTCATTATTCATTGCATCAATAAACGCATTCACGTTTTGCATGGTTCATGTCTTTTACTTTATCCAGCACCCGTTTTGTATGAGAACTTCTACAGCAGTGACAGAAATCCAAATGCTGCTCTTCCAATCAACAGGTGAGAAAAAAAACACACAGATATTTGAATCCATTCACTCATCCGTTCTGAAGCACTTACTTTTGATATACTCTGTTTGTTTTCGGAGATCCAGGCGGAGCACTTCACCTGATCCGGGAACAGGTATGTATTTTATACATTTAGATACTTATACTGATCTCTGGCAAACTAGAACATATCTAATTTTGTATAAACAGGTTCCTATTTAACTATCAGGTGTGATGTTGATGTAAGAAAGATCCACTTAAACCACAGATGGACTCTCTCACTTGTGATTATGCTGTGGGGAAGATTCTGAATTGGCTTATAATGGCTCATCAACATCACACCTGGTGGTAAATCTTAAATTTTCAACATTTGATTTCAATGTATTAACTTAAAATGGCAGATAATGACCAGTTTATATGGCATAACATTTGAATATTAGTTTTAAATTGAATATTCATTTTAAATTGGTTAATCATTACTAATTTGTTTGGATTGCAGAAGATGTGATCTACTCAACGTTGCAGGAACCGGGATACAGTTTTATCCAGTTCTAAGAAATTGCTTTTGTTAAGGTTGTGCTGTGTGGTGATCTAGAAGCCGCTATATAAAAAGCACAGAGATAGCTAAAATGCAGTGATATAATAGGTCTAGACTGAGCATATAGATACAAGTTGGTTGAAAGTTATTTAAATGTAATTTAAAACATGTTACTGAGAAACACATTGATTTATGTACATTGAGGAAAATCTTAAAAGGTCATCGATTGACATGCATGTGATCTAAATACATGTTTTTCTAACTGCATGTCTGTCTGCAATAAATCATATCAATAGAGGTCTTTTATAGTATATTTTGTATGCATACTAGACAAGCATACTTTCATATTTTGTATTGACTATATGTCCAATTATCTGTCCATTGTACAATATTAACCTTACACAATGAGCAAACTAGTCACATCCTGTTTTTATTTCCTTACGTACACATTTTGATAAACATTTATCAGCAGTAGCATGAGGTTGAGGCAAGAACTACTTTTCGTTTGTGACCCATGCACACGCACGCCAACACACACACACCGACCCACACTTTAGTTCAAGTCGTTTAAACAACCTATGTTTATGTTGTTTGTTTTGTTATTTCAACCTTTAGTTAGGTACATACTGACAGGAGAAGCCAGGGTTTGGTTCTTGAGTGAATTAAAAAGAGGAATATAGACTGAAACCCAGTAACTCGGCATGCCATTCTCACCAGGAGGAAAGGGAGAACTTCTTCATGTCATTCATTGTTTCTATTTTTAAAAAGTACTGTAAAACAATGGACTTCTTAAACCCCAAAAAATACTTCAAATGTTTTTTTAATTAATTGAGAATGGTTTTACAAACTTTTTCCTCAGTTACTAATGCTTTGAACCATGTGGCGACTCCCAGATCACTGGAAAAATAAGTCTTTAGAGAAAGGACAGTTCTGAAACCACACATTACAATAAAAATACATGGAAGTAGAAATTAAAATCAAACACAAAAAGGCCTTTTTTTTTTTTAAAACTAAAAACATATATTTACTCCTTTACATACTGTAAGAAATAAATCTCGCCATACGTTTGTTTATTTTTCCTCTGGAATTTATCAGGGACATTCCATATACAGTCTTGCTTAAGAAGCCTCACCTGCATCATACAAATCTATCCAAATTCATTTTTGGATAGATTACTTTTAATAATGTGATCCAAACACGAGGCAGAGGCAAGTTGTAGTGTTCATGAAGTATACATCACCGTTCATGGATTAATATTGCATGTTCTCCATCCTAATAACCTTCATGGATTAATTTTACATGTGCACCATCATAATAACTCCTGGATTTATATCACATGTTCTCCATCCTAATAAAGTTCATGGATTAACATTGTTCTCCGTCTTTATCAACTCTAAAATCAACTGGATCGTCTTCTCGTCTAAAAGAGAAAAAAAGAGGACAGGAACAAGTAATGAAATATATATCGTACCTCACAGAAAGACATAGTATGTTATGTTTGTTGTATATTTTGTAAAATTGTGTGTACCAGGGTTAGCCATACAAGTAAAAATAACAACTAGGATCAGATAATTAAAGTGAAGTTACATAAATTAAACTCCAACTGTAAGTGAAACCGTTGAGAAATGACTCCAAACAGGGCGAGGCGACAAAATCAAACCCTCGCTTTTAACGTCATTGTTGGATCTTGCATGACTTTCGCTGGGACCTGGGTGGGTCTCGGTGTCTCTATGATGTAAAACGTGTGTGCAACGCGCAGAGGACCTGGGAGATATAGGGCACGTGAAGAGGCTTACCTTCCAGGTTCATCTTGGGGTTGGCTAGCTTCTTTTCCAACAGCGAGTCCATCAGCTTCCTCAGGTGTTTGAAGATGACCCCGATCCTCACCGGAGCCTGGACACATGACGTTAGAGGAAATAGATACAAAACAAACCAGGGTTGGTATTAAACCTATGGTAAGATCAAGGTCTGGGGTGTGCAATGTGAAGGCAGAGCTTGCCGACAAACAATCTTGGTTGTTGCCTCACGATCCTTATCAGCTCGTACAGACTACGAAAACGGTCTATGGGAAGGTATCACTTCTGTTTTCATTTGGTTCAAGGGGTTTCACATCATTGTGTGTGCACACACACACACACACACAAACCACAGCCGTTAACGGTTGACCCGTTTGACAACGGATCAAAGCAGCACAGCAATGACCTCTGACCTGGAAGAGAATCCACCCGTCCACGGTGATGAGGCGTTCTCGGTGCTGGACGTCTATGTCCCCTCCGAACAGCAGCAGGGGGAAGGGCGAGATCAGGGTGGTGTCCCGCAGGTAGATCTTGGTGTACTTCACCTGGAGTCAGACACCCACACAGCACGTCAGTCCCACAGACTTTAACCACACAAACCGCATGAAGTAATGCGATAGTATAGTGTTAAGAAAAATAAAGAAGAGGAACAATATCTTGCAAATGCAAAACACACACACACACACTCGGCATGCCATTCTCACCAGGAGGAAACTTCTTCATGTCATTCATTGTGTTACTATTCTAAAAAAGTACTGTAAAACAATGGACTTCCTAAACCCCTCTTTAGTTCAAGTCATTTAAACAACCCATGTTTACGTCATTTCAACCTTTAGTCAGGTACATACTGACAGGAGAAGCCAGGGTTTGGTTCTTGAGTGAATTAAAAAGAGGAATATAGACTGAAACCCAGTAACTCGGCATGCCATTCTCACCAGGATGGTGAGAATGGATTCTTCATGTCATTCATTGTGTTTCCACACACACACACACACACACACACACACACACACACACACACACACACACACACACACACACACACACACACACACACACACACACACACACACACACACACACACACACACACACACACTAACTACAACAAAACTACGACCACATCCACACCACCACATTTCAGTTGTAAAAGTCCACGCGGATGGCGCCCCCACCTTCTCCTGGTAGAGCAGCCAGCCGTGGGTCTGCAGGTTGCGGTTGACAGAGGACGGGTGCACCTGGGCCTTGCCCTGGGGGGTCTCGGCCGTGCAGGCCACCCGCTCCAGCACGTCTACCGAGAGGGTGCAGAGGACGCGGGACACGTTGTCGTAGAGACCGGCCGTGAGCACCGCCTTCATCACCGAGATGGTGTGCTTGGACAGGGCCGCCGGGGGGCCTCTGGAGGAGGAGGAGGAGGAGCGCGGGGACCAGAACCCCGCCTGCTCCATCATCCTCATCAGCTCCTGTTTCACGTCCTGGGGAGAGGCGTTTTGGGGGAGGGATGTTAAATGGCATGAGAGAGAGAGGACCCTACAAGCATGGTGGTCGACCTGCTTTATCTTTTTTGTAAGACTCGGGACATTCATAGGGAAGGCTTGCGTGGCTACAGGAAGTGATGGCTAGGGCTGTTCGTGATGGAAAGAATATTTATTTTTTGGTTTATTTATGGGTTTTTTTCTCTATTTTTTTCTTTCCTGTGAGGAAATTAAATGAAGCCGTTTATGCTGATTTATGTACTTCTCTTTTTAACCAGTGTCGGCATTTGTAATTCAAAGCTGGCATGGAGTGAAAAATAGACACAAAAGGGAGTGTGAGAGTGTGTGTGTGTGTGTGTTACCTCTATAGTGATGAGGGCGGTTCGGTTCAGAAAGTTGTTCCGACAGAAGGACATTTCGTTCCGTGTTCCATCCATCCGTGAGTTCTTCCAACTACCAAATCCAATAATAAAAATATGTTACTTAATAATGCAGCTTTAAATGTGCATTCCTATATTTAAGACTATCCTCTAGATCAGGGGTTCCCAAATGTCCCAGCCTTAGGACCCTCATGTGTCACTAGTACTACAAAACAATACAAATTTAGAAAGTCAGCCATTGAAACACTCATGGGCTTCATTCCCATTACGGTTTGGCATTCTTCCTGCGACCCACGCAGAATGCCCTTACCGCCCACCCGTTGAGAATCACTGCTAGAGAAACTGTAGCCTTTACTGTTCATGTTGAGTCAGGTAAAGTGTAAACCGCATGAAAGGTGCAAAAATTAAATCCAACCGATGAATAGAACTGAAACGCTCACAGTCGGTACCCTGGTTAGTGTTGTATATGGTCAGGTGATCAGAGTCTCTCACTACAACGGTCCCTACCCCTGGTAAGCGTTGTATATGGTCAGGTGATCAGAGTTTCCGAACGCGAGGGCGGCTTTGGCCACGTTGGCTTCGTCCTTCCTGTGCATCGGCGTAGAGAAGGGAGACTTCTCCGTGATGGCTGCCACGATGGTGGCCTGCAACACACACACACACACACACACACACACACACACACACACACACACACACACACACACACACACACACACACACACACACACACACACACACACACACACACACACACACACACACACACACACAAAATGGTTAGAATGGTATTAAACAATATGGTTCAATTCAATATTAGCTGAATCCGGATGTATCCCCAGGCCCTGTTCGCAACAGAAACCTTTGCGATGGGGATCACAAAGCAAAAATAAAAAATACAAAACAGCAAAAAGAAAACGGGGCTGCATCCCCGGGTTACGTACGATGGGGTCCAGGCAGCCTAGGATGGCGCCGTAGATCAGCATCTTGCCGATCTTGACGTTGACGGGCAGGCCGGCCAGGTGGTGGCCCAGCGGCGTGAGGGTGTGGTCGGTGGCGTGGCAGGCCCCCATCTTCCTCAGCAGGCTGACGGCGTTGCTGACCGACTGCGGCTGCGGGGCGTCCAGCGAGCGCTTCAGGAAGTCCTCCGGCGAACCGTAGTCGCACTTCTGCGGGGGGGGGGGGGGGGTGGGGGGTGGGGGGGATTGTGGGTGAAATGTTTGCGATAGATGTTCTTTTACATTAAGTGGTGGACTGGAAATACATTTACATTAGGTGGTGTGTGTGTGTGTGTGTGTGTGTGTGTGTGTGTGTGTGTGTGTGTGTGTGTGTGTGTGTGTGTGTGTGTGTGTGTGTGTGTGTGTGTGTGTGTGTGTGTGTGTGTGTGTGTGCGTGCGTACCATAATATGGAGGCAGAGCTCTTCCAGAGGAACCCGTAGTATCTCTGGGACCGCGTAATCCATGAAGGCATCAAACCTGCGAGAACGGGAACATTGAGAACGCAAACGTTTATCTCCTCCTTCTGCCTAACGCTGGTTGTCGTTTTCTCAGCCCTTCCCCGGTGGCGCGTCATACCTGAACTTCGGGTAGAGTCTGAAGCAGAAGCCGTTCCGGACTCGCCCCGCCCGGCCCTGCCGCTGGAGCGCGCTGGCCTTGGAAACAAACGTCTCCACCAGGGAGCTCATTTGACTGCTTTCATGGTACCTGAACACAGAGATGAGAGAGATTCTGACGTGTTTGCGGATCACTGACTACTATTAAACAGTGAACACACAATTTGACATGGGCTGAATAATGATGTGGCGTTGGATAAGGTCAGCTCAACCTTCATGATTCAATCCGTTTCATTTATTCATTTAAAAAATGACAATTTATTAATATTACTGTATTCATTTTAGGAATGAATCTTAACCAATATCTTTTCTCACTTGTTTTCTTTGGTCTTCCCACTGTCGATGACAAACACCACATCGGGGATGGTCACACCCGTCTCTGCGATGTTAGTGGACAACACAATCTGAAATCAGGAGGCAGAGCAGGTTATGATTAACCGCTACGGTAATCCAAATAAACATGAAGGGGAGTGTAGTGTACAGTTTGGTGCTCCTTCCTCTTCTGCTATTTCTAAGTTCAAAAGATAGACGGGACAGGGGTTTATAACTAAGAAATGTTTCTGCTCTTGATTTCTATATTTTGCATCATCAGAATGTATAACCGCTCTTAAAAAAAAAGAAAGACATATTTAACTGTACAATTCCAGTCTTTTAAAGTGATGAATACAAACGGTAATACCTTCCTGATGCCTGCAGGGGGCACTGTGAAGGCAGACGCTTGGTCTTTAGAGGAGAGGGTGGAGTGAAGTGCCACCAGTACATACCTAAAACAAGGGATGTGGTGTAAAAAAAAAAATTCTTCTTCATTACTTTATTAAGTTCCTCAATGTTGGCGGAAGGTTCTTAGGGCATATTTAAGAGAGATAGTCACATGAATGAAAAGGCGTATTTACCGGTCCTTGAGCCTAAACCTCTTGTCGTTGGACAGTAGGTCGTACAGCTGCTGGATGTGAGCCAGGCCCGGCAGGAACACCAGGATGGCTCCGTCTATGCAGGAGAACTGAGGAGACTTGTCTGTGGAGGACATGTGATAACAACGTATGGAAAATGAGCACGTTATGAAAATACACAATCATCCAAACAGGAACGAGACCCGAACGATGACACCTGGTCAATCGATAACGAACCCTCACTTATCAATAAGACCTAAGGGCCTGACTTGGAGGAGGCTCAACAGCCTGCAATAAGATCATTAAAGGTGACCTATTATACCACCAGGTGTGCATGTGATTAGCCGTTTTGAAAATCTGCCTCTTTTGACATCACAAGTGGGCGTGTCCACCTAGATGTGTGCAGGATAGATCAGTCTACCAGCCTTCCCAGTGGACTGTAGCAAACGTTGCTCATCTATCCGTTATACATCTAGGTGCACACGGTGACTTGTGATGTCAGAAGAGGCAGATTTTCAAAAAGGCTTGTAACGGCTAATCACACTGACACCTGGTGGTATGATATGTCACCTTTAAACACCGTGATCAACCAACATGGTGCCTACCCAGGTAGTCTATGATGTCCAGCAGGAGCTCCACGTTGATCTTGTTGGGGTTCATGTACTGCAGGACGTGGCGTGTGCGGCTGCTGAAGTGGTCCAGGTCGGGGCCCAGGTCCCAGCCGGCGTTGGCGTCCTTCGTCACAAACTCCTGGGGTGGGGACAGCGGATCACCGCAATCGGGTCAGTAAGGGGACGTATGGGAGATGGATATTATCATCTTCAAATGAGAAACAGATTCAGATACAATTGCTCTGCTGAAGGTAGAGAAAATGGAAAATATATAGAACATTTTATAAATGTCAGTGAAAAATATCGAAACACAAATGTACACATGCATATCACAAAAAAAGAAAGAAAATATGCATAAAACATAAATAAAATATACAAACACATTCTTCCTAATCATTCAGAATCCTAAGAAACATGAAAGCACTAGAAGGATTTGTAGTCATGAGATTTTATTAACCAAGCTAAGAACTGATCTGGTATAAGGTAAATCAGCCTAGTCAGACTTGTTCAACTTAGGGTTAGGCTTCACCTGGTGCTGCATCATCTTGCCTCCTTTCTGGGTGACGGAGATGTTGACCTCCTCTTCGTCCTCCAGGATCCTCTGGCTGTACTCTGAGTCTTTCTCCAGCACGTAGCCCGTCTGCTCCACGATGTCCTCCAGGTGGAACACCTGGGAGAAGAACATGCTTAGTGACGCCCCATCGGCCACAACAAGACGGCCCAAGCACAGAGACGCAACCCCTATACCCTCCACCCTAACCCTTCTTACCAAGAGGTCCTGCAGTGGGTGAGGAGGATTATGTAGAGGCTAGGGTGCTGGACTCTCATGATGAAGGTGTTTCATCCTCGAGGTCTTTCTAAATGTCCCAAGCCAGTCATATGTACTCTGACGTTTTTTGTTTTGTTGAAATATAAAAATGTAAGTAAAAAGTTCAATGGAGGACTTGAGCCACATATTAATGCCGCAGCAGTAAATCATCAGTGTCTGCTGCGTTTTGAGCCATCGTTATCGTGTCATGTTGATATCTGACTCTTAAGGGGGTTAACGTTAACATGGGCTTGTGAATCCCCCACCGACAGCAGCTGTGACTAAGGTCTACAAGAAAAAAAAAAGAAAAATAAGAAAAAGGGAGAAAGAAAGCGAGAGAGAGCGAGAGAGCGAGAGAGCATGGAAGGGACCCTGACCTCCACGGGGAAGGTCCTCCCGGGGACGGAGACCACGGGGCAGTTGTTGAAGTATCTGGAGAACTTGGTGCAGTCCACCGTGGCGCTCATCAGGATGATGCGCAGGTCGGAGCGCCGCAGCACCATGTCCCTGAGGATGGTGAGCAGGAAGTCCGACTGCACACTGCGCTCATGCACCTGGGGGGAGGGGGGGGGGGACACACAGCACAGGACTGAGAGAACGTCTACTCATAGTCTCATTGGATGGATCCTATATACTGTAGTTGGTAGTGATGGGGAATAATGGAACAAAGAGCACTTCTGAGCTACATTTTTGAAGTCCTTAATAATAAGACTTTTTGATTCTTAGTTTCTCCTCTGTACGTCCACCCTGCTTAAATGTTTTTCAGTTCAGGTGGGCCAACATCAGCCATGAAAATAAACGTGTCTAGTGCTACCAAAGCCAACCGGTAGTGCTCCTGTTATACTTTTCTTTGGTAATCCCAAGGCGCTGCCAGGTAAGGCCGGTCTTAATTCACGTAACCCTTTCAAAAAAGGTGTCCCCTATAACTATTCCTCACAAGGTACCACAGTGTCAAAAGCTGGCAAATGAGCCCCAGCATTGAATGCGAGTCCGCTTTCATGTAGGGACCCGAGCTCCCTACCTCGTCCACGATGATGTGTGTGAGTGAGTCGAGGTGGCGCTCCTGCTGGAGCTTCCTGAGCAGGACCCCCGTGGTGCAGTACAGCAGGCGGGTGGCCTCCCCTGACCGGTTCTCCATCCGGATCTGGTAGCCACAAATAGACATCTGGAAAGACACAAACACAGACAAACATTGGGGTTTTATAGTATGTATAAAAACGGTACATGGACCACGCTGGAAATAAGTATTTTACTTTTGCATGTCATCCTTTGGATTACTGTTTTAGTGTCTTGATCCAGAAATAAATCAAATCAAGATGTAATAATTGTATTTATTTTAGGTTATTAACAATGAGCAGTGCTACCTGGTGCTTATATAAGAATGTATACCCAAAGGGGAAAGCTTTGTTACTCAAACACCCACCTTGGATCCGGGCGCGTCCTCACAGCCCAGCTCCTGGTTCACCCGGGTGGCTAGGCTCATGGCCGAGATCCTGCGGGGCTGGGTCACCACCACGTTGCAGGGCCGCGCCCCATCCGCCCCCAGCAGCAGCTCCTCCAGGAGGAACTGGGGCACCTGGGTGCTCTTGCCGCTGCCCGTCTCCCCGGCCACCACCACCACGCGGTGCCGCTGCAGGGCCTCCATCACCCGGTGGCGGTGCAGGAAGACCGGCAGCTGCTCCCGCTCCGCCTGCGAAGGGGGAGGTGGAGGTTTAAAAGTGAGTGAGGGGGGGTGTGTGGTTAGCCATTCTAACATTCACTATGCCATTTACAGACACTTTTATCCAAAGTGACTGAGAGTGAAGGCTCAGTTATGGTTCCACGTTGACACAACGCAATGACCACGCAGACGCTTCGACGCGGTCGTGATCCTGTTTTGGTTCTGCGTCGGGTTTTAGTGAGCGGAAAAATCACAGCCTTTGCTGCTGCGTCGCTTCTTAGGTTACAATTTTTCGGTCTGGGAGTCGAACCAGCTCCTACCTTGAGTTTGCGAGCCAGCGGGGACTTCCTCATCCTGATCATCAGCTCCCTGGACGCCTCGCACGCCCCGCCCTTCTCCTTCCTCCCCCGGCCGGCCTCTGCCTTGTCGCTCGTCTCCCCGCCGTCCTCCATCTCCAGGCCCGCCAGGTTCTCCCAGGACTCCTCCGGCTCGTCCTCCCCGCCGGCGGGCTGCGTCGCCTGGGACCCGAACCTGGGACGGGGCTCGTGGGAGCTGAAGCCGGGGCTGTGCTGCTGCTGCTGCTTGAGCCGGGTGAGCAGGCGCGCGATGAACTGGTCCCGCGGCTTGTTGGCGGCGGTACGGCTCTCCTCCTGCTTCTGCTGGTCCCGGTCCCGCCACTCCAGCCACACGTCCCGATAGGTGGAGGGCAGCAGCTGGTGCACCGACTGGGAGGAGAAGAGAAGGGGGGTGGGGGGGGGGGTGAGGAGGGGAGAGGAAGAGCGGGAGGAGAAGGGATGAGTCAGACAGAGGATTAAAAGAAGAGTAGAGAAGGAGAAGAGAGAAACGAAGGAGGGATGAGTCAAACAACAGAGGAGTAAAAGAAGCGTAGAGAGACGAGGAGCGAAACGAAGGAGGGATGAGTCAAACAGAGGATTAAAAGAAGGGGGATGAAAAATAAATATGGAGGAGAATAAGAAGGAAGAAGGAACGAGCCAACGCATGTGTGTATGTTTAGTGTAAAGGCTGAGGGGAACCTCTGTACAGTGAATGTAAGGTGGCTTGACGGCCCCGGCCGTTACCTGTCCTTTGACCATGGTGTACAGAGCCAGGACGGCCCCGAGGTGTTGGGCCTGCATGCCGTCCTCGGTCAGGATGGTGGGACAGACCTCCAGCACGTCGTCTAGCCTCTGGACACGCACCCTAAAGAGAGACGAGGTGACGGAATCATCAGAGGGGGGGCGATGGTCATTTCGTTCTGTTCATTTTCATTTTGTCACACAAACATGACGGCCATATGCTAGATTGTGGCAAGACATAGCATGGTCTAAATATACTGCATGTATTGTAGCTACAGGAAGTATTTTGCAGTTTTCAAATGCATATACATTATAATGATTTAATAGACAGTGATAGTCATTGCTTTCATTTGTTGCCTTGGAATCAAAATATATGCTATACACAACATACTCTGACTGCAGAGAGATTTAACTGAGTTATCTACCGCCACGTGAACATAATAACCTTTGGGCTGGGGTACCATGGAGACAAACATCTGTAGACACAAACACAGGTAAACACACACACACACACACTTACTTGCACTTCCAGTACTTCCCGACTTGGACCTTGTGGAAGGCCGGCGCGGGGCTCTTGGGCAGGTTCTTGCGGACCCAGTCGATCAGGAACTGTTTGGGAGACTTGCCCGTCCAACTGCGGGATGTGTAGTCAAAGTCACGAATGTCCTTTGGCTCGTTCTTCTTGGACTCTGCAAAGAAACGTGTAGTTGTGAGGTGGCAAAGGTTTTGAAAAGATGATTGAACATCTCAGACCTTGTTTGACCAATTGTTGTTAGTGTACCTTTAACTGCCGGGGGCGGTACTGGAACTTGATCAAACAGGTTGAGCCCCTCCTCCACGGCAACAGGAAGTGTTTTGTTCTCCTTGGGCGGCGCGTCCACTACCTTTATAGCGGGGTTGAACATTGGATGTGACTCCAGAGGTTTCATTTCTAGGAAAGAAAAAAAAAAATTATATATATATAGTCCAATGGGCCAAACATTCTTGGTAAAGATGTCGCTCGTCATCATGTGATTGGTGGAAATGTCCAGACCTTGCTGTATGATGCGTATCCTGTCCTGGGCCATCCTTTGGGATGCTTTGTCTTTTTTTAACTTGGCGGTGGCTGCCATGTCCTTGGCGTCGTACAGCTGGGCAGTTAACACCAGGTACCTGTCGTTCTGGTGAAACAGAGTCACACAACACAGATGTTGAAACACAAACATGCATCTCAGTACGTTGTACCAAATGGAGGTTTTAAGCCCTTCCACTTACTGGGTCAAACTTGCCCTCCTGCTCCATGCGGCTGGCAAGATTGTTCCCTCCCCCCTTTTCTTTCTCCTCCTCCTCCTCCTCCTCCTCTTCGCTGCTCTGCTCGGCGTACCTCAGGATCCAGTCCTTCACGGCAGCCTCATCCTTCACCGGGACCTTCGGAGTAGAAAACAAGCTTGTGTGAGCCTCAGCATGACGACAATGGTTGTGAATCTCTCCACCAGTGTCCACAGACACACTCACCTTAGCGGCCTCCTTGGGAGAGTCATCACGTGATGCTTTGGGGCTGGGTGGGGCGGGCTTCTGGGGGACTACAGGCTGGTACTTGGGCCTGCTCTTCTGGTTCTCCTCCTGCATCTGCTGCCGGAAACCATCCGGAAGCTCCTCTGGTGAATTGAATGAAGCACGACTTAGCATTAGGCCCAGATCATACACTGAATGCGTTTTTACAGCTGGGGCATCTACGGGGCTTCTATAACCACATTTTAAAATATCATGCAAACGGAGAGAGATAAGTCATCTCACCATCTTTGAGATTCAGACAAAGCCAGTCGAGAGCAGAGTGGAGATCGCCTCCATACAACACACTGCTTTTCATGGCCTCTTCAATGTGCTCCGTCTTGAATTTGAACTTCTGCAGAGCGGTGTAAAGGTCCTGCGATCAGAAGAAAACAAAGACAAACCTGTTAGACAAAAAAAAGAGTGACTATACCAACCTGTAGTAGTTCTATAGTCACTGAATTCGATTTTTTATGTACCAGCAATTTCTTATTGGTGAGTCTCCCTGATATTGGCCCCTTGTCTCCATTCTCCTGTCTGAAGTCATTGATCAGCTTGATGATCTTCTTCTCCAGGTCCACTTGAATGACCACCTACAGTGGGGTGAGGTTAGGTCAAATCCCATTGAACAGTCGGTCAATTGGTTGATTAGAATGTCTTGGGTTTATTAATGTGACGTCTTAGACAACATCAGTTATAAACAGGTTAAGCATTACATAAATGCTAGTGAGAGTAAAGCAACGTGACTATAAAGAGCGTGAGGTAACGTAAATACTTTACTTTGAGAATCGACTTGTCAGCGACGCCACCGGTGTCCACCTGGGCCGTGTTGGCAAGGCTGTAGGTCCTAGGAGCTAACGAGAGACACAATACCTAGTGTTAAAGATTATACAATACAATTTATTGGAGTTACATGTTGGCTTGAGCCCCACATGAAAACTTCAAAACCTGCACTGTGTGTCACTTACTTTTGCAACTTTACCCTATGAATCGTGCATGAACTCATATAGTAATTTAAATCTATCTATGTATTTGTATCTATCTATTGTATCTATATCTATTTTTTCACCAACACTCACATTCAGTCACACAAGTGTCATTTACTATAGTGTGCCTAGGCCCTAGGCCTAGGGTAAGTAACGATGCAGGAATGATCTCCCACTGTACAATGAACAGAGCCCCAGCAGAGAGCTGTACCAGAGCAGGTGAAAGAAAAAGAGCCCCAATAGTTACCAGAGCAAAATGTGAGCGAGACAGTGCCCCAGCAGAGAGGAGACAGAGCCTCAGCAGAGAAATACAAGAGCGGGGAGACAAACAGAGACCCAGCAGAGAGGAGACAGAGCCTCAGCAGAGAGGGCCAGAGCGGGGAGAGAAAGAGACCCAGCAGTCACCACAGCAGGGGTTTTATAGTTGAAGTTCACAATGCTGTTTAACTTGTATCGTGTTATTTTTTATCTGAAATAGGGTATCTGAAGATGTTCAATACGTTATTTGATTTATATGTCTTTGTCTTGTCATTTTAACAGCAAGTGTTCCACACTTTCAAGTGCTAGCTTCCAGGATGTGTTATGTTTGGTAACATTTAAAAAATACAAGCGTATCAGACAGGTATTCTGAAAAACCTGAATGCCATTCAAACCACATTAAAACCATCACCAATCCGGACCAATCCGTTTAACGTTACCAACTCAAAGCTGTCAGTTTTGACGTAGCAACATGCGATAATACAAGGATACCTCATGCTACTTTTACATGACGTGTTCATCAAAGAAGTGGAGAGTTGTTTGTCAACAGTCACCTTTGGGTTTGTTGTCCTTTACTGGTTTCACTGGCTTGTTCGGTGGTGGTTTCTTGCCAGCAGAGGGGTCTTCTGCCACGATGTTGGCCGCTGCAGGAGCCCCTCTAGCCGCGGCTACAGGCACCGCTGCCGCACACGCTTTTTTCTTCTTTCCACCCATTAGGTCGTATATATACTGCTGATGGTCAACTCGAAAACTATCTCTGTGCTGCCATTCAGGTGTTAAGTCATTCAAACGTGACAATCTATTATCTGTCCATCCCAAGCATCCAGTTGTGTTAGATATTCGTTAGAGGAGCACAATTTGGACGCACACGGCTCGGGGCTTCCGTAGCGGAAGTGTTACCGTAGAGTCGCGTTGCATTGTGGGAATCGTGTCACTGCCCCTTGGAAACATGGCGGACGCTTTTGGAGACGCGCTGTTCAGCGTGTTTGATGATGATAACGCTGCGTCTAGCAAAACGACACCCACTCCCCCCACAACAAATGCTGGGTAAACATTCGTTTCATTTAATTGAATTGTGTTTATTTGTATTAAGTTGAACTGGTTGTATTTTTGTAAGTTTCACTGGTCTTATTATTGCACGTTGAACCAGACTCCCAGAAGCCCAACCGGGGCATCATGCTTTGTACAACTTGACCAAGTAAACACCGCTAGAGACCGGAGACTGCCTGTTGATTAACAGGCCGATTTCCAACAACATTGATAGCGTTAGTGTTTTTTACGATCAAAACATTATCCTTTACAACCACTTTGATGAGTGGATGAACCACGTTGTGTCTCCAAACGCAACCAGTCCCACATGGTTCATTCAGTCCCACAGTTTGGAGAAACGACATTTACATGTTGATTATTAAATTGTAATCGTGCTGCCCTTCCATATCCACTTTTAGGCACATCTATGCCGTGTAGCTTCATATTTGTTTTCTCATCCTACAGTTCACACATAGATGGGGATGATGCCCCTCACGGCCGGGGCAAGAGGGAGGCGGACCAAGACGTCACGGAGGAGGTGGTCTACAGTAAAAAGTCTCGACATGATACTGCTGACGACAAGTGAGTTACATTTTGTGGAAAGCCTCAGATTTTGTGTGTGTGGAGGTGTGGCTGTGTGTATGTTATGTGGCAATTCATTTGGAAAAAAATGATGAACTGATAACGTTTTTTTTTTGTTTACCTCAGTATGACAGACTTTATGCCCCAGGTGAAGGTGGAGCAAGTTGATACTGTTGAAGGATGCAACCATGAGGTACAGAACCGTAATCAAACTGATATACCTTTTTTATAGCAAAAATTGATTTCATAATTCATACTCCATTCAATAAATGTTTTGCTTACAGGTGGCGCTCCAGGCCAGTGAAGAATACACACCCCTGAAACCTCGAGTTGGAAAAGCAGCAAAGGTATGCTGTCCTGAATGGAGTCGTCCTACTGGATGACATACTCTCCCGAATGCTGTCATCCGATTGGATGACAGACACACTCCTGAATGCTGTCATCTGATTGGATGACAGACATACTCCCGAATGCTGTCATATGATTGGATGACACAATATTCTGAACTTGGTCATCTGATTGGATATGGAGGAGACTTCCGCATTGTTGTGATCTTCTATTCTGTCTCTTGCAGGAATACCCTTTTATTCTGGATCCTTTCCAGCGCGAGGCCATCTTGTGCATTGACAACAATCAGTCTGTACTGGTTTCTGCTCACACCTCTGCTGGCAAGACCGTCTGTGCCGAGTGAGTGTTTCCTTAAATGTAACTTAATCAAAGTACAGATCAAATATTATAGTTGAGCTGAGGAGAGGCTCTAAACTGATCACCTGTTTGTATTGCTGGTGTCGCTCTTTTAATTGGCTTGGATTGGAACTCTGCACATATCTTTGGTTTAATAGTCAGAAATGAACGCTGGGTACGGTTTTATGACGGAGACAGAATTGCCACTGCCTAATCAGGTGGCGCAAAGAAACAAACATGAAACCTGCCTTCTCTACACATGAAGACTGCTGTCTCCAAACATGAAGCCTGCTGTCTCTAAACGTGAAGCCTGCTGTCTCCAAACATGAAGCCTGCCGTCTCCAAACATGTAACCTCCTGTGTCCCCGTCCTGCAGGTACGCTATAGCGTTGGCATTGAGGGAGAAGCAGAGGGTGATCTTCACCAGCCCCATCAAGGCCCTGTCCAACCAGAAGTACCGAGAGATGTACGAAGAGTTCCAGGACGTCGGTCTGATGACTGGTGACGTCACCATCAACCCCACTGCATCCTGCCTCGTCATGACGACAGAGGTATAGGACCCAACTTCCCACAACAGGAGTAAAGCTGAAATTATACTGCTTCAAATTGCCGACATGGTGCGCCACAGGTCTCTTTGCCAGTGCTATCATTTCTAATTCTGTGCGAGATATGAAGCTAATATGTGAAGCTACATCTTTGGGAAGTTGCACCTAACAGAGGGACACCACTTCTGTGTGCTACCCCAGTTGCAAAGAGACTGTCTAAGGATAAGTATAATTTGACCTTAAACGCAAATCCAACCCCCCCTGGTTGAGCTAGTCCCCGCCCCATAATGTGTTCTGCCAACGTTTTAATTTCCGGATGGGGCTATATTGCCTTTCAGGCTTTCATTGGCCAGACTGTTTCATTCAAAACGGCCAATAACAGGTAATTCATGCAATAGCATGTATGTACCCAAAGAGGGCAATTTGAGTCCATAAAAACATCTTATCCTACAACAACAATGACTGAAGAGCTGCTGTGTTTGGTCAGAAAAAAGCCGGGAGCGATCTAAAATCTACAGGGTCTTATAAAGAGGCAGGATAGAATCAGATATTCTTGGAGCATTCAATCACTATTAGCTGATGGATGACTAGGCCATCTAACCAAGTACAAATCCAATCAAATATAGCTCTTAAACTGACAACTTGTAACTGGAAATTTTGACCAGGATCAATCCATATCACTAATATGTAAGCCACTACTATCCCTTTAAATTGGAACTCAATTGTTTGTGTTTTAGAGTTAGAGTTTTCCTTTAAGGGAGCGAGCCAGTGGTGACATTGTCTTTTCTCCTCAGATCCTGAGGAGCATGCTGTACCGAGGCTCTGAGATCATGAGAGAGGTGGCCTGGGTGGTCTTTGACGAGATCCATTACATGAGAGACGCAGGTATGTATGTACTAAAACAAGATCAAGTCGGCTAGCAGTTCTGTGTAAACTGCAGCAGAGCTAAACGATATATGCATTTTTTTTGTGTTGCCTATGTAACCATCAGGCCTTTTTTGACGACCATCCCTTTTCTGTTTTTGTCAGAGCGCGGTGTGGTTTGGGAGGAGACCATCATCCTACTTCCTGACAATGTACATTACGTCTTCCTGTCCGCCACCATCCCCAACGCCAAGCAGTTTGCAGAGTGGATCTGCCACCTTCACAAGCAGGTCAGCTGGAAGGAGCCTCGCGAAGGATCACTCTTTCGCTGTGTGCGCCTTTTGGTAAATTGTGCATTCACAAATCAATGAATTGCATCATTCATTGAATCGTTCCTTTCCCATGTCTTATTTCGTAGCCTTGCCATGTGGTGTACACAGACTACCGCCCCACTCCCCTGCAGCACTACATCTTCCCAGCAGGGGGCGACGGACTCCATCTGGTGGTCGACGAGAACGTAAGCTCCTTTTGAAACCTGTGTGGCCTTAAGCTGGGGGATGTAAATATTTGTAATCAGGGGAAGAACCCATTGAAACCAAGTGTGCTACATATGTGTGTCATATGGTTCTAATCATATCCATTCACAATAAGCAGAAACTTTTTTATCAAAGTAGACCACCTATTGTGTTTGTCCTGCGACTATACTAGTGTGAAAGGGGGCTATTGTGGTCAATGTAACATTTTTAATGTCGATGACAGGATGACTGCGATTCTAAGTCAGGTGCGTTCCATGTGCTGTCCTCCAGGGGGACTTCAGAGAGGAGAACTTCAACACCGCCATGCAGGTGCTGAGAGACGCCGGAGACGCGGGAGGAGGCTCCGGAGGGGCCAAGTGGGACCCCAAGGGCCGCAAAGGCGGAACCAGAGGTGGGTCTGGCTAACCTCGCACCTGGGTTTCTGTGTTCCTCACATATATCCTGCATTCGGGTTGATAACCGCAAAGACAGGCAGATAGAAGTAGATCGCCTACTGGTAATGGACACCATTAGCCGCTGATCCGGTTGCCTGGCAGGCGTCAGGGACCTGAACATTTAATCGAGTTTCATGTTTCATGAGCAGCGAGGGAATGTTTAGGGTTCTTAGTGTGATGACTGAAATGTTACCTTTACGATGGGATGCCTCTTTCACGAGAGCAGTGTGTTAAAATGTTGACAGAATGACAAAGGAATTTTGATGCTTTTCTTAATATATTATTTTCCATTATCGTGATACACTTTCACCAGTTGAACCCCCCCCCCCCCCCCTAAGAAAATGTATGTGTGTTGTCTCTTGTTCCCCAGGTCCCTCCAATGTATTCAAAATAGTGAAGATGATCATGGAGAGGAACTTCCAGCCCGTTATCATCTTCAGCTTCAGCAAGAAGGAGTGCGAGGCCTACGCCCTGCAAGTGTCCAAGCTGGACTTCAACGGCGGTGAGAGAGCCGCGAGTCTTCAGTGTGGTTCTAGACCCGTTGGGTTCCTAAACCGCTGTTACGCTTTGGACACGGCACCACCCACCACGTCCTTTGGGCTGTAAAATAAGAAATCGTTCTCTATTGGTCATCAATATCGTATCCTCGTTGTCTTTAGATGGACCTAGATGGGATGAAAATTAATTAATCGCCAAGAAGTTAAATCGGCTGTTACAGCAGCTAAAATTGATAGTACATTGCAGATAAAGTAATAACAAGCTAAAATAAATAATTAAGAAATCAATGATCAAATGAACCGGAAAAGGCAAGCCACTCAGGAAGGGCGAGGTCTGTCTTAATTCTGTCTCAACAGTAATTGGCTAAGTGTGATGTTTTGGCGGAAGAGAATGAGCAGGATGTTTTCTGAAAGGTTAACACTTTTAGCAATGATAAGCGAGACCGATAGGAGAGGTTTCCTGGACTTCGGCATAATTAAGGACTTAATTTCTTTAAATTTTTCTTTCTCTCTCTCTTGAACGCACGCACAGAAATCAAATCACGGCAGTGCTCTACTCCTTATGAACCTTCATTGAACTGCTGTGTACAGAGCTTGTCAGCAATCATATAATTGCGTCATATATTGCGTATATTTGTAAGTACACAGTTGGTCGGACGGGAAGGCAGTTTTAACGCCAACTACCGCAGGTTTAACCGCCGTAGTGTAATACAGTGTATAACCTTTTAATACCGTATGTTTATACCAAGTCCCGGTTCCCTGTGTATTCCAAGGGCAGGGTGCTGTTGCTGCGTTTACAGACTCCCTCTCCTGTAATTTTGCCACACAGGAACCCCACTTATCTTCTGTTTCCTCCCCTCTACCTCTTTTTCCCCTCGTCTCTTCCTCTTTGCCCTTTTTATCTACGACTTTAACTGGATGACACACACAACCCCACCTCCCCCCGTCCCCGTCCCCCATCCCCTCACTTCCTGCCCAGCCCTGTGTAACACATCAGTTCTGGGCAGTGTCTGCAGGCCAGCCCTGCTCTGCTCTGCTTGGATTCAAGGGAGCGGCTGGTGCCACACTGACCCTGAGTGTCTGACACAGACAGACAGACAGACAGACAGACAGACAGACAGGTCAATGATGCACCAATGGGAAATGTTCGGCATTTCTGGGACACGTTTACACTTATTATTTTTGGCTTGCAATGCTTTGATGGCAATCAATGTCGTGAAGTCTCACAATGTCACATTCCGTACCTGCCTTGGGGCTACCATAATGTTTATCACTGAATCTGTAAGATAAAAGGCTTTTCTGTTTAGTATTTATGTGTTTTGAAACGCTTGTCTCAAAGCCAATTTGGATGTTTCCATTCCTGGGCTGCTGTGACAGTATCTAGTTAAGAAACGCATTGATTTGGTCCTCATCAAATACGCTTTAAAGGGCACACCATTCGGACCAGGTAGGGGTCAGAGGTCAGGTTGCTGGAACCCAACCCCAGTACATACGCTAGCCTCTACACCATCCTGGCCCTTGTGTAATCCTATGTCTGCTTGTTCTGTGTTGCAGAGGAGGAGAAGAAGCTGGTGGAGGAGGTGTTCAACAACGCCATCGACTGTCTGTCGGACGAGGACAAGAAACTACCGCAGGTCAGACCCCAGCCGCATGCCTCCGTTTTTACGGTTTCCTCTTTTTACTGGAGTCCACACCACCACACTGTTTAGCTTGAGCTGCCTATGGCGCTTCAGTGAGACGCTTGATTTCCACCATTTTTTGGTATTTTTTAAGACAAACACGTAATGGAAGTCAGAGCATAGAGGTTCAACATTGAACTATATATACACTTTAATGTTTAAATTCAAGGCGTGGTTCCAGACACTGTTTAGGCTACCCAGTCACGCTCCTTTTGAATTAACCTACACTATTGAAATGATGGCTGCCTCCCGTCAGACCTCACCCAAAAACGGATCCCCCCTTTTGACGGTTAAACCAGACGCCTTTGTTGCATTGTGTGTGCATTGTCCAGGTGGAACACGTGCTGCCTCTGCTGAAGCGGGGAATCGGCATTCACCACGGCGGCCTGCTGCCCATCCTGAAGGAGACCATCGAGATCCTGTTCGGAGAAGGCCTGCTTAAGGTGAGCATGACACCCCCTGATGAGGAGGAGGAGGGGGAAGCTGATGGGGTTGGCTCTAAAACAATCGGCACTACTTGGGCATTCCGGGGAAGGATACCTAGGACTTGGGGTGTACCGTGTTCTAGGTTTGAACCACAATGTCCAGTCATTTTCTTCTATTCTTTCAGGAGTGGTTTTGATAATAATAATAGACAAGTTAGAAAGAGTTAAAAATAAGGGTACATTCATTAAACATTCATTACCATTAGTTAATGCAGTGAAAAGCATTGACAAACATTTAGCTAATAGTATTCATGTTTTCTAATGCTGATCATGTTAAAGCTAATGGTGTTCATGTTTACCAAAGTATTATTTTAAACATGATTGAATAGGGTAAGGGTAATCTTAACCCTAACCCTAATGGTAACCCCAAGCCCTATCCTAATTCAATATGATAATGCTTATAACAGCATTAACTAATGTTCCTTCATGGTTAATAAATGTACCCTTATTATAAGGTGCAACATGGTTTCAGTTTAATGTCAATCTTTTACCATTCGGGAGTCCTTTCATGTGGTAAGGAATGCAGTACATTGTTCAGTGGCTGCATATGTTGCTGTGTGCTTCAGAATCAGGCCGCCACCAGAGTACAAATGTATAGTAAGGACTAAAGGATGGGATGGGGCGTGTCTAAATCCTGGTGTGTTCTTCCAATGTATCCCCAGGCCCTGTTCGCAACAGAAACCTTTGCAATGGGGATCAACATGCCGGCCCGCACTGTGCTTTTCACCAGCGCACGCAAGTTCGACGGAAAGAATCATCGCTTTGTACGTACGCATGCTTTCTCTCTCACACACACACACACACACACACACACACACACACACACACACACACACACACACACACACACACACACACACACACACACCATGAAACAGTAATTTCATTTTAGCAATTCCTCTTCTCTTACTCTTCACACATTGTTTATAAAAGGGCCTCTGAACAGTTCTCTGAGAGGAAGTCCACTGCCTGCCCCGCTGTCATAGCTTTATATGGCTACAGAGCCGGTGAGCTTACACAGCCACATAAACTGTATACATAAACAGCCACGTAGTGTTGATAAGTGCCAGGAGCACAGTGCAAGCTGCCATTGCTTAAAGAGACCCTTCATCTTTTGACGCATGCAACTTGCTGCAGCTTTTGCGCGCGCGCACATGCACACCGTTTGCCATAAAAGATGAAGGCGCAACAGCTGACGTGTCGCCCTGTGGGGAGAGAATGGAAGAGGGGAGAATAGAGAGAGGTTCATCAGGAACATCTGTTGCCCTTCACAGAGCCAAGCTCCACGCAGGCATTCCTCTCACACACACTCTCGCTCCTGCTTCCCACACACACTCGTGCTCTCTCTCTCTCTCTCTCTCTCTCTCTCTCTCGCTCTCGCTCTCTCTGGCTTCTTGCTCACTTCCAACACACAACTCCTAATTCCAAAACATCTCATTCCAGTGTGTATTCAACCTTTTAATAAATGGTTGGAAAATTTCAATACTATCAATGACATCATCAGTATTGTAATGTATTTACTGGTTAAAGATGTGGAATGAGGCTACAGAGAATACTGGCAGAACATCCCATATATTTTCTAATGTAATCAACATATTTTGAGAGCCTACGTAAAGAAAACGTACGTCAAAACGCAAAGAGCTGACGTAAAAGCAACACTCGTTAATCCTCCATTGTGAACCATCCAGATCACGTCCGGGGAGTACATCCAGATGTCCGGGAGGGCCGGCAGGAGAGGAATGGACGAGAGGGGGATCGTGATCTTCATGGTGGACGAGAAGATGAGCCCTGCCATTGGCAAACAGTTGCTCAAGGTACCGCGTCTACACCCCCCCCCCCCCCCCCTTTGCTGGCCATTGAGAGGACACTGGTGAAGTCACTGACAGAGAGCAGAATTTACATGTAAATAAATTGACAATTTATATGATGTAGGCCGAAAATGAGCTTCCCCTCTTTGAAAGACCAGCAGCCGCCACTGATCAAGTAATTTAAGGGACACTTTCATCCAAAGCAAGACTGAAACTAGCCACAACATGCAATGAGTATTCTTTCAGTCTTAAGTGAGTTTTAAGTGCTACAGAATCTATCCACTGCTTTGGATCTCTTATCAACACGATCAAGTCAATCGCATGCCCCACCCATCATGTCTCCGGTGTTCCTCTGTGCCACAGGGCTCGGCGGACCCCCTGAACAGCGCCTTCCACCTCACCTACAACATGGTGCTGAACCTGCTGCGCGTGGAGGAGATCAACCCCGAGTACATGCTGGAGAAGTCCTTCTACCAGTTCCAGCACTACAGGGCCCTGCCCGGCGTCCTGGAAAGTGAGTCTCTCCTCCTCCTCCTCCTCAGTGTAGTGGTTGGACTCCCCGGTCCACGGACCACCCTGTAGGCAACCCTGTAGGGATTTCTCCAACCCAGTGTTTTCAAAACTTGGAAGTTAAAGTCGCAAATGTGTGACACTTCAACCAGCTCGTAGCTTAAAATAACCCGGACGTCGCAGATGTTAATAATCAAAGGAAGGTATCATTACGTTCCTGCACATACAAACAGTTACTGTTTGAGCAAGTTACTTCTTATCATCTAGTGTGGTGCAATACGTGGACTGGGACTTTGTTTTTCCAGACCGTTGATTGAGTTAAAATTAGGTATGTCGAAACGGTTGTGATAAAAATGGAAGAGGTTGCAAAAAAGTTCCAGAACTATAAATGGGGTCACAGGTCATCAAAATGTTTTGCAACCCTGCTCCTACCCCTACCTGCTGCTTTATTGGCATGTGTATTTTATAATATATTTTAATTCACTGCCGGTCACTTTGGTTAGTTCTGCTCAATTTCTATGAAGAGCACAATCGTTGTGGTTTTGTCCCCGGCACAAGACTATAGATGGATCTTGACGCACTTATTCTCTGCATTGGTTGAGTTTCATGGATCAGTAGATTGTCATTTGATCCAGTACATTTAAATAATTCAGTTAGACAGTGGAAGTCCTTTCTCTCTCCCTCTGTTTAGGTTATCTGAGGTCAGCCAGCGTACCTCTGCCAATAGGGGTTGAGTAAAGGCCATATTCGTCTAACAGAACATGCTTTTTAGAAATTCAAAATATTTATCCAATCATCAATTGTACCATTATTTATAGTAATTCAAAATAATATAACAATTTTTAATAACATTTTTTGTCAACCAATCCATTTGAGAAGTCAAGAACCGTTTTGAGAACTTGACAAATCATCCATTCAGACAAAACATTGTGAGCCCTTGTGAAGTGAGTGCGGGCCAGCAGAATGAACTCCCCTTCACGTGCCCCCCCCCCCCCCCCCCCATGCAGAGGTGAAGATGCTGGAGGCGCAGTACCACGCCATCGACATCCCCAACGAGGAGAGCGTGGTCACCTACTTCAAGATCCGGCAGCAGCTGGCCAAGCTGGCCAAGGAGATCCAGGAGTTCGTCCACAAGCCCAAGTACTGCCTGCCCTTCTTGCAGCCGGGCCGACTCGTCAAGGTAGGCCTGACCTGGTGTGCAGCGCTCCCCCCCCTTACACACCGAGTGTGGGACGTTTGAAGTAGTGTCTGCACGCGTTGAATGACGTTTGGTTTGGAATATGTTGTTTGTTTCTATTGGGGTCGGCTTAGCTCAGGAGGTAGAGCGGGTAAACTGGAAGGTTGCTAGTCTGATCCCTGGCTTCTCCTAGCTGAGTGTCAACATGTCCCTGAGCAAGACTCCTGACGTGCTGGCTGCCGCCCTGCATGGTTAACTCCACTGTCAGTGTGTGAATGTGTGTATGAACCGTTGGAAGTGGCTTTGGATCAAAGCATCTGCTAAGTGCCCTAAAATGTAAATGTAAAAATTGTAAATATTGGATGGTTCTGTTTTGACGTTGATCAGGTGAAAAGCACCAAGGCTGACTTTGGTTGGGGCGTGGTAGTGAACTTCAACAAGAAGACAAACGTCAAGGTGAGCTGGTTTCTCTTGAGTGTTCCTGTTTGGCAAGCAGTGTGGAGAGCCAGTTGTTTGCCTTGGCACTTGCATTGGAAAAAGGAAGCAAACTCAACAATATGGAAATGAACAAACATTGCATTAACACGAGATGTATTTTAATTCTGTGACACGGTTACATTGTTTTCTGTTCTGTGACGCTAACGTTGTGGTCCTTCTCTCCATGCAGGCGGTTGCGGACGCTGACCCCCTGATCGTGGTGGAGGTCCTGCTCCACTGCAGTAAGGACAGCGTGAAGGACGCTGCCACAGAGGCTGCCACGCCCGCCGGCCCGGGGGAGACCGGGGAGATGCAGGTGGGCTCCCCATGCAACACACACACACACACAGTACACATTATAGACACGACTGTATCGGGAAGTTCATGGGAAGTCAATGGATATACAGACGGAAGGCTCTGGGTTCAAACCCTAACATTCAATGGATATACAGCCAGAAGGCTCTGGGTTCAAACCCTTCAATTCAATGGATGTACAGCCAGAAGGTTCTTGGTTCTAACCCTTACACTCAATGGATATACAGCCAGAAGGTTCTGGGTTCTAACCCTTACAGTCCATCTGTGGTGTTCTTTAGCAAGATGCCCCAACCCCTACCTGCTATTTTAAGTGTTGAATCCAGTCTCTCCACCATGTCTACGCAACCCCCCCGCCCCCCACCCACCCCATATCTGCTATCTATTTCACCACCTGCCCTCTTATCCATGTCCCCAACTCCCCTTTCATATCTACATCCCCACCTCTCTATCTATGTCACCACAACCCCTGCCGTTCACAGTGCTTAAACTAAACCCATCATCACAAGCTGAACTCCACCAGCTGCACTCGTCTATTCACAACAACGTTTTCCCTCTGATAAACACTTTCTAAACCACTCCACTTTATTTTTGAGCTCAACACAGTATTTACATGGCATAAGTGCTGATGGTCAAGTACCATTGATACAGGTCACGCTATCCTCTGGCTGGGGCTTGCAGGTCTCTCTTCGCCTCCCGCTTGACTACTCAATGGGGGACCGAGACCTGGACGGGTTTATATGACACCCCACAGACGACCTTGTGTTACACCAGGCATCCATCATGCCACAAAAGCCCCCTCCCTGACTTGAGGTGTTACCCAAAGCGCCGTTATGGATCCTCTATTATTCACCCGTTTACACGCCCTGATTGGATTCCTAGTAGTCACAAGCTTCTGCTGTTACACTGCCAACATTTAATATGAATGCGCTTTCCAAGTACACCTCCTGTCTGGAGATGACCTTCTGTCTCTTAAGGTCGAACCTGACACTCATTTCCCTGCTGGATTCAATCCCCGCCGTTCCTCAGCCCTATCTTTTTATAAGCATCCTTGTGCTCAAGTCCCGGTCCCTTCTTTCCTCTTGACTGAACTGTAGGCCCTGTTAGCTAAAAGCTAAACGACTGTGTTTGTTATGTGATTGTTCCAGGTGGTGCCAGTGCTGCTGCACCTCCTGACCTCCATCAGCTCAGTGCGTCTCTACATCCCCAAAGACCTGAGGCCCTATGACAACCGACAGCTCATGCTCAAGTCCATACAGGTACCAGCAAAGAAACCTTTATCACAAGAGACAGATGTAAAGAAAATGTGTATTGTGTGTTGGCTGTATTGGCTTGGCTGCTCTCTAAATTGGTGCATCTGCTAATCATTCTTTTCATTTCTTATTTCTTTCTTTCTTCCTACCCCTGCTCCCGCTTAGGAAGTGAAGAAGCGCTTCCCGGACGGCGTTCCCGTGCTGGACCCCGTGGACGACATGGGTATCAAAGACCCGGGGCTGAAGAAGGTGATCCAGAAGGTGGAGGCCTTCGAGCACCGCATGTACTCCCACCCGCTCCACAGCGACCCCAACCTGGAGTCGGCCTACTCGCTGTGTGAGAGGAAAGCCTTGGTGAGCCACCATTCCCAACGTCCTATAATAATAATATTAATCATAATATCCTGTGCCTAGCTTAACATCTTGCCAAAGGACTACAGTTGAAAATGAACCTGTTGGCTAACACTGGCACATTTACAGGAATGTAGATTAATGTTCACTGTCCTTTTTAAATAAATTAATTAAATGAAATGCATTTAATTCGAAGGCGCCTTTCTCGGCACTCAAGGACACCGTACAAAGGTGCACAAGAGTCATTAAAAAGAAACGACAATAAGATAAAGAAAAAATAATAACAATAGTAAGAGACAGAGCAATTGGCATCAGGTGGAACAGGCTGTTTTAAACAGATGTGTTTTGAGTTGTGATTTGAAATGGGGGAATGAATCGATGTTTCTGAGTCAGGGGTGGTAATGAATTCCAGAGACATGGAGCAGAGTGGCTGAATGCTCTGTACCCCATGGTGGTGAGACGGGCAGAGGGGACAGACAGGTGTACGGAGGGAGTGGGAACATGGAGGTGGTCGGACAGATATGGGGGGGGGCCCTTACGTAGGCCCTTCTGACACCCTGGTCAGCGTTATCGTTTACTGCGGTTCACATGGGTGTTGTCATGGCAATGTGTCGGCCCCCACACTCGCAGGTAGAGGGTGCTGTGTCCAGGTACGCCATGTGTAAAGAATAAACGTGGCAGGTGGACTTCAGCAACTCCGTATCGAAGGTCACGGATATGAACAATTATAAAGGGGAACCAAGTGTGAATGTATAAAGATCATAATCGCAAAACAGTTACCCGGTCAACGGTAATCTCCAACAGCTAACTGCAGCTGTATAACTTGTCCATCAAATACCTAGTATATGGAGTGGGATATTAGCGAGGACAACTCAGTGTTGTAGTGATTAGAGGTGAAGGTTTAAACAGATAATGTGCTTAGTTGCGGTCAGATCAGTGTTCTCTTCTTGTTTTTACGGGAGGCAATTGAAGGATCAGGGCAGTGACCTAGATGGGAATGATCTATTCAAGAGGGCTTTGTTGGCGTGGACTAAAAACATTGCCAAAGCAAGTGAAGGGAACAGTTGATCGATTAATTTTAAATCCATTAAATACATAATCCTTCAGATAGATCATGCATTGTAAGAAAAAGGTAATCCTCTTTATATAGCCTTAAGTTGGGCAATTTATTTTTAGAAGCATTTTGTTCACTCTTTTAAATCCCAACAGCAATCAAAAAATCTAATGTTCTGACAAAAGAAAAGAGGGTATCTGTGGCTGTCCCAGGCCTGTAATAAGCCCCTTGCAATAAGCCCCTTGCCCCTTGCTAGTCACATGTTTTGGGGTCGGGGCTTAGGAACAATGCCTAAAGGGAGGGCTAGGATTTTTAACAGTTGGATGCTTAATAAATCTGACTTACTCTCCCTCATTTTCTTTTGTTGCCTTCCCTCCATTTAATAATACAACTTGGGTTGCATTCTCCATTGTCACATATCCCGATTACATTCACCTTCTCATTAAGCCGCCGCTTTTAGCACAAGCGCTTTACAAGGGAGGCTAAGAACAGTGAGAAGCCTTCAATCAACAGTGGAAAGAAGTTAGTGCTGCACAACCTAGTCGAAGAAAACTGTAGCAGGTGCAGAAGGGCCAAAGGACATTATCTAGTTGAATGAATGTTCATGGTGACGGTGTAAGTGCACATCATGACGAGTGCCTTCTAAACGTCCCACTCCTTGTCATGTTGAAACCGGTCAGATCGCGGCGGACGTGCGCACGGCCAAGCAGGAGCTGAAGAAGGCGCGCACGGTGCTGCAGATGGACAAGCTCAAGTGCCGAAAGCGCGTGCTGCGGCGGCTGGGCTTCGCCGGGCCCTCGGACGTCATCGAGATGAAGGGCCGCGTGGCCTGTGAGATCAGCAGGTAGGAGGAGGCGGCCAGACGCCCGTCCATTATTCAGGCTGGATGGCCTGAGGGGTTGGAGGTGTTGAACAGGCATCTCTGCCTCGTAAAGGAAGACACCTGATTATTTAGTTAGTTTTAGCTTTGACAGGTGATATTCAAACTTTTGCACAAATCAGTTTATAGTTTATACACTGACTTCCTTACACTAGACAATAATAATAACCTCCATAAACTAGACAATAACTTCCTTAATTTAGACAATAACTTCCTTAAACTAGACAATAACTTGCATATAAGAGTTCTTGATCAGTCCATTGGGGCGTAGAACCAAGTGTTACACTGTGTCAAGTTGAGGGCTGCGTTTGTATTTATATGGCTTTAAAAAGTCACCTGTGTGTGTGTGTGTGTGTGTGTGTGTGTGTTCGTTCCAGTGCTGACGAGCTGCTCCTCACAGAGATGATCTTCAATGGCCTGTTCAACGACCTGACGGCCGAGCAGGCCACCTCTCTGCTGTCCTGCTTCGTCTTCCAGGAGAACGTACGCACACGTCACACTCCCTCTCCCACACACATGGATAGATGTACATATAGAGATAGATGGATATAAAACCCTCTTTTCCTATTTTCACACAGTTGGGCTCTAAATTGCATGTTTTTTTCTGCTTAACAAAATCAGAATCTTTGTCTCGCATAATGAAGGGGTCCTGGTTAAAGGCCTTTTGGCTCCATGTCTGTCCATCTGTCTCTTGTATAGCTGAGATCACCAGCTCGTACCGTCCAACTTTCACTTTTTCTCTTCCCCTAATTGTAAACCTTCTCTCTCTGTTGGTTCACCTGTCTCATATTTCATCAGCAAAAAGAACCCATGCAGCTGTCAGGTGTGTGTGTGTGTGTGTGTGTGTGTGTGTGTGTGTGTGTGTGTGTGTGTGTGTGTGTGTGTGTGTGTGTGTGTGTGTGTGTGTGTGTGTGTGTGTGTGTGTGTGTGTGTGTGTGTGTGTGAGCTGTCACTGGAAATACATTGGCAACTGCTCTTTGTGAAGCAGTAAACCAAACACTGTCTCACTCTTGAAAAATAAGCTATAATAAACTAACTCTACCAAGATCCCCCCCCCAATCTCCCACGGGACTTGTACACACAGCTTGTACATTACAGCATGTTGGGCCTGTTTCAGCCACATCCAACATCCACTTTGCTAAGAAAGTTTGCATCACTGACGAAGTATTTGGCGTTAATTTATGGCATCAAAGTAGTAACTGGTGCATACTGTAATGCAGTGTCCTGTTCTGGTCAGGCCGGAGGACAATGTGGGTATGTAGACAGATGGCTAGGTTATCGGATGTACAGAGAATTCTTAACAAATACATCAAAAATGCTTCTTAAATATATTGCCCTTAAAAGGTAAGCCTATCAGACATGTCTCATGGAAAGGGATTATATGATTCCAACAAAGATGTCAATCTTTTTATTTTCCCCTCACTATTTCAGGCTAGTGAGATGCCAAAACTGACTGAACAGCTGGCTGGGCCCCTGAGACAGATGCAGGTAAGACTGGAAAACACATTCAAACACACTCTGGACTCTATTGCTTAGCACTTCATTAATCATTAAATAATCAAACCAAGAGTGTTACTATCAAATGTGGTGCATAACAAGTCATTCTGTGCAGTGAAATTGTTTGGACAAGGTCAGATGACAGTTTGTCTGTACTGAACGTCTGTCAGGACTGATTGTCTGTACCGTGTATTGATCAGGACTGATTGTCTGTACTGTGCGTTGGTCAGTGCTGATTGTCTGTACTGTGTGTTGGTCAGTACTATATATTGGTCTGTACTGTGTATTGGTCAGTGCTGACTGTCTGTACAGTGCGTTGGTCTGTACTGTGTATTGGTCAGTGCTGACTGTCTGTCCTGTGCGTTGGTCAGGAGTGTGCGAAGCGCATCGCCAAGGTGTCTGCGGACGCCAAGCTGGAGGTGGACGAGGAGACGTACCTGAACCAGTTCAAGCCCCACCTGATGGACGTGGTGTACACCTGGGCCAACGGCGCCTCCTTCGCCCAGATCTGCAAGATGACCGACGTGTTCGAGGGTTCGTCGTCCTTTGCCAAACTGTTGTCGTGCCACCAGTGGCTGCCGTGTAGCGGAGCTCATGTCATGAAGCTAAAAGAAATGTCTATACCAATAGTGTGGTTCTGGCTGTAAGGCCCTGCGAGGCATATGAGAAGGGACGTTCGACGTCATTCCTTTCTATTGTATCCAGTCATCCATCCAGTGATGGTAGTCGTAATGCATGCAGGGGTTATGTATGAAATAACTTAATTAAGGAGTTCTGCATGAGTGAGTACTGTGTTTTGGAGTAATGCATGAAGGCCAAGCAATATTGGTCTAAACATGATAATGAGTAATAATGTATGAGGGAGTACTGTATGAAACTGAATTAAGGAGTAATATATGAAGGAGTAAGGTATGAAGGAGTAACGCCTGACCCCCTCCCACCCCTGCAGGCAGCATCATCCGTTGCATGCGGCGCCTGGAGGAGGTGCTGAGACAGATGTGCTCCGCAGCCAAGGCCATCGGCAACACAGAGCTGGAGAACAAGTTCGCAGAAGGTAGGACGTGTGTGTGTGTGAGTGAGAGAGACGGTTCAGTGGTTTAGCAGATGCTCCTCTCCATCGAGGGGGTCCTGTACGGGGAGACTGAGGACGTTGGACTCGATCGACCCCAATATTAATTTATACTATACTAAATGGATAAAGAACATGTTTTTTAATCTTATTTTTTTATATTGAATGTTTTTTCAGTGATCTTTCATAGTGGTTCCTCTTTAGAGTAGAGTACTTGAGTGTTTTAGAGGAAGCGCTCAACATATGTTGTCTCAAATGTTGTGTTATGTTACACACCGCAGTAAAACCGTCCCGCTTGTGTGTTTGCAGGAATAACAAAGATCAAACGGGACATTGTGTTCGCTGCCAGTCTCTACCTGTGATCACCTGACGTCTCCCAGACACTGAGGAGTTCACCCAAACCGACGGGATCCGTTTTGTATTGTCTGTCCCGTTTTTTGTGGTTTTTTTTACCTTTCCAAAGCGTAAGAGGAGGCTAAACATGAGCCCCAGTGACCGCCTCTCGCCTCGTCTCCATTTGGTTACGACAGAGGATCATCTCACTGAGTGGAGCTCGTTAACGGGAACCACTTCCCCTCTGAAACGCAGCCCTGCGGTGGAAGACGTTGCATTGATTCCCATTTTAATTTCACCAAAACGTACCGAGTTCCCCCTAGGTGTTATTCAAAAAACATGACATGCAGTTTTTTCTGTTCCTTTTTTTTGTTTAATTTTATTTGTCTTCATGTTAATAAGCAAAATGTCTGGGTTGTTTTTTTTTGGTTGTTCAACATGCAGAACATCAATATTTGTACATATTTGTAACGCCTCTTCATTAAAAACAAAAGAATCAGTTGACATACAAAAGTGGATGTATTTTTCTTTGTCTTTTGCTCTGCACATTACATCTACACAAGTTTAAACATGACATTTCTATATAGTACTGAGATCCAGAGTTCTGCACTAGCAGCAGTAGCAGCATTCCAGCTAAGGCAACACGGAACACAAAAACCACAACATCCTTCCTCCTTACTTTGTCCAAAGGGGGAATTTTTTTTTCCTTAAACGTTTTAAGGCAGCAGAACAAAAACAAATTACAAAATTAAACCGCTATCATTTTACCGTGATCTGTCCTAAAAATGCTTTGTCAATCGTTGATAGCGAGATGAGAGGCCAGCCTCGCGTGGTCAACAGCGATCGGCTTCAGCGAGGAAACTAGGGAGTGTGTGATGCTGAATGATTTCCGTACTTTCTTTAAATATAAATCAGTGTCGCACAACATCTGGTTTGAAGGGGGGGAAAGCATGAAGTAGTGTTACATTCAATGACACGCCCTCTCCCAGCAGTGGTCAAACCCTTTAGTGGACACATGCAGGACCTCTACATGCAATAATGGCTCCCAACTGAAGACCAAAAGCCAATGAAGCAACTTAAATAAAAAAGATAAAACTGATCTTAAGGGGGGCCACGATTCGGTGTAGGATTATATAATTCCTCTCCCTCTTGCGCGATCATCTCCACGTGGTGAACCACCACGTCCCATCTCGTCCATGATTACGGTTATATGGCTTTTGAGACAAGTGAACGGCACACAAATGCAGTAATACTCTTGTGTATGTCCCCGCCAAGGGGGCGGATACTGGATGAAAAGAAGGCGCATCAGGTACAAGCGCTAGTGAGCGTATATGCAACGTGTTCCCATCCCCTCGTTGGCTCGTAGCTTTTAGTTGGGGCTTTCAAAGTTCCCGTTGGTAGGGGACTCCACAAAGCTTGCATGGGCAATCTCCTCTGGTTTTACCGCCTCCTCCTTCTTCTTGAAAAAATCAGACACGAAAAACACCTGGAGAGAGAGAGAGAGAGAAAAAAAAACAGTTTGTTTCTGCGTAGTGCGTACCCTGCTTAATGCTTGCAGTCCTGTTTGGGTCCATTGGTGGATCATGGCATTCAATTGATCGGGCGTTCGATTCCCACCCTGGGTTCCTCATGCTGTCAAGCTCACTGTTCGGGACAATGATTGAATGAAGTTGCCCATCCGACGCCATTTTTTAACAATGATTACCATTTAGTCATAATTGATTGAAACAAACAGTGTTTATGCTTTTAGATACTGTTGATCCATACTGTTGGATCCATGTCGTCAATGAGCACATAACGGTCAGTCACCTCGCTCGAGGACGCAACAGGTTAGGCTACGTAATGGGTCCGTAAACCCCCTTTGCGTTGCGTCGACGTGGAACCACAACTAAAAGCTCTAATCATGGTTCCACATCCACCGCAAGGGCCTGACGCGCGCCCTCCCCAAAAAATTCAGGTTCACGACTGCGTCGAAGCGTCTGCGTGTTCCTTGCGGTGCGTTCGACGTGGGCCCATAACTGAGCCTCGGGCATTGATCCTGACCCCGCCGCGTTCCTTTTTGTGAAGTGGAACCAAGTGCAGTGTTTCCGCTCACCACCAGGACGGCCATGAGGGCTCCCTGCAGCAGGCCCACGAGCACGTCGCTCCAGTGGTGCTTGTAGTCGGACACCCGGGACAGCCCCGTGTACACGGACGCCGCGATCAGGAAGAACTGCAGGGTGGGCCGCAGGAGCCGGGCCCAGCTGGCCTGGAGCCTCGCCTGGAGGTAAAGCTACATAGGAGGGAGGGAGGGAGAGGGAGGGGGAGAGAGAGAGATAAGTATGACAGGTGTGCTATTATGTCGTTAGCCTCGTAGCATAATTGCCTGAGTTATATTGTACGGTTCATGTTGTATTTATCCTAACCCTTAGTCAAATAGATGACTTAGATAGTGATTATGGAATGTAAAAAAGCACTCTGATTGGCTTAGGATACAGACAATGAGGCAGAGTGAATCAGCAGCATTAGGAGAGTACAGTTAGGTTAGATATCAAAATTTGGCTTAGGCAATTGCAATTATGCTATGAGGCTAACTATATTGAACAAGTCAAGGTCACTGGTAAGAAGGTGAGAGCAGTTGGCTAACGCTACTATGCTACACTGTGTGTTGCAGTATGCTAATGCTGACATTCATTCTGGAGTTCTCCTTGTGACTCACATGTAGGTTAATTACCTCAGGATATCCAAATGACTGACACAGGAGAACTGAACAGTTTGACTCTACCCACGCATCGAGTTTCTGCCTATGTTTCAGCTGTATATACCTGTCACAAACAATCTTTTTAATCTAGACGAGGTGAAAAACAGGTCTTTCCCTCCACTCTCTACTAGTCTTCTATTCTATGAAAAAAAACAAGGCTTTTGTTATGGCACCAAGAGCCGTTGGTTATTTTGTTAATTAATTATCAAATATATTTAAACTAAATTACTTTTTTTTTTATTGGTTGGCATACTGTGAATGCGTAAGTCCTTTGAGCTTTGCATAGGCAGTTCCGGACCAATAAAACAGGTCACATTCTGCCTCTCGAGTGATTAACGACGATACATCCCATAATAAAGATAACATTATGGAACTCACAGCCAGGAACAGCATGCAGTACATGGAAAACGAGGAGTGGCCCGAATAGAAGGACAGCCTGAAACAGAGAGAGAAGGGGAAATAACAAATAAATGACACGTTAACTGTGTGTGTGCTCTCCTATGAGACAGTGGAAAAGGTAGCCATCTAATCTTTCCTACTTAGGATGAAACCAGCATTTGAAGGAGTGTCTTTGATACACCCATAGTGGAATGCTTTGTCTTGATCAGGAAGAACCACACAGACAATTCTCTCTCTCTCTCTCTCTCTCTCTCTCTCTCTCTCTCTCTCTCTCTCTCTCTCTCTCTCTCTCTCTCTCTCTCTCTCTCTCTCTCTCTCTCTCTCTCTCTCTCTCTTCTCTCTCTCTCTCTCTCTCTCTCTCTCTCTCTCTCTCTCTCTCTCTCTCTCTCTCTCTCTCTCTCTCTCTCTCTCTCTCTCCTCTCTCTCTCTCTCTCTCTCTCTCTCTCTCTCTCTCTCGTCCTGTCTGTTAGGAAACAAAGCAAGCCTGTAGGAATACATAGGAAGAGCGGCATTCCTTGACACAGTGGTCGTTAGGTTTGGGGCCAGCCCATAATTATCCCCTGAGCCTGTGTCATTTACCTGTTTACCAAAAAACACACACACAGAAATCACATTAAGTACTGGGCTGCAGCTGCATTTTTTTTTGCATCGCTGTTGTAGCCTGAATATTTCTTTCTGCCTAACAACAAATATACACACACACACACACACACACACACACACACACACACACACACACACACACACACACACACACACACACACACACACACACACACACACACACACACACACACACACACACCGCTGTTTGAAAGGTCAGTGGTTTCTATTAAGACATATTTATTTTGGGACCCTCACACACATTTTCCTACCACAGACCCGACAATCAGCCAAAGTCATTCTTAGTATTGTGAGAGCTTTATTATTGGTGGAACAATCAATTATTAATTGATTAGGAATAGGAAAACAATAGCCTTCACTGTAGCACTGCATGTTTATTGCCCGTGTTCCTCTCTCTTATCATGTGCTGCAGTAGCAACACCATAAGTCTATCCCAGGGACAGCTCTATCACTGATGAAACACAGGTCATACTAGTAACAGCCGTTTTCTGCTCAACAGAATCCCAAGTCCGGTTACTTTGTGCTTCGGTCTTCCCTGGCTTGATATCAGTGTTGGGATAATTTACCCTTCGTTTTCCTAGTAGATGAGGCTAGCCTTGAGTAGATACTATTTCCTAATTAGCATGGAGCCAATATCCCAGCGCTGGTTAGCTATAGCTAGCTCGACAACCATCCACTCATAGTGTGTTAGCTCTGTGAATGGACTGCACAGCGAAGTAATACAATCACACCCCTTGTCCTATTTCACATTACATGGGAAATATTAAAGGTGTAGTATGTGATTGATTGATGTCCTTTAGAAGCATTTTGTCCATTCTGGGCTGCCGCACACACACACACACACACACACACACACACACACACACACACACACACACACACACACACACACACACACACACACACACACACACACACACACACACACACACACACACACACACACACACACACACACACACACACACACCGACAGGTGTTTGTTCCCAATCCAAGGGACTCGTGTTTCAGTAAAATGCCTTCATGTCTCAAGAAGCACTGCTCTAACAGTTCTGTAGACTGCAGACACACATGCTATGCTGCATGTTATTCATGGGCCCTGACTGACCCATGAACGTGATAATAACATGATCTGGACAGGTCATATAGACATGTTATGCTGCATACACTGACTGACCCGTGAATGAATAGCCTGTTAGCCTTGTATCATGGCTCATGTGTCCGTATGTGTGACAATAATCCTATGGTGTCTCATACAAAGCGACCAGGGCACGGCCACCGATATCATCAGACAAGGGCCAAAAAACAACACGTTTGGGGGGATCGTCTAGCAGTTAGGGTGCCTGACTCCCAGCTGAAAGGCTCTGGGTTCGATTCCTCCATGTCTGCAGTGCAGACACACTCTGCCTGTGGGCGTCCTACAGCAGGATCCCCCCCAACTGCTACCTGCTCATTAGCGTAATCACATTCACGGTGAGTGGCTTTGGATAAAAGCCTCTGCTCAATGACTGAATGGTAGTAAATAACAGGTTGACTTGGATACGGCTCGGTCACCATGGGGATAATGGAATGATTGTGTTAAATTGGGAGGACTAAACAGCGGAGGGCGGGAAGAGACCAGAGGAGCTGGCCGACGGAGGGGGCGTGCTCTGCCGGGACGTATGAAACCCATTTGGCATACTCTCATCTCACTCATTACTAGCTATGAGATTTGCCGCTATTTTCGTCCATGTCTATTACAGAGTGGGCCAAGGGAAAACAACAGATGTAATTGTCGAATGGCCTATAATAGATGGATGAACCACAACCGTTCTAATTTAATAACAAATTTGTTTTTGTGGTTACATCTGCTTTTAAAAGTCTACAAAGTGTAATTGCAGACACCAATGTCATGGCCATCTTTTAAATGTATATTAAGTTGAACAATGGATTGTAGAGTTTCTGGGAGGTGGTTCCGCCGCCGTGTCTCTATGCATGTTTGTGCTTAAGGTCTTTGTTTAAATATTAATGGCGGAATATGAATAGGAGGGGATATCCTCTTCACCCGTTCTGCTCTGGGCTGATAAAGAGTAGAGAATTAAAGGGGAAGCAGTGGAAAACTAGTCGTCTTTGTTTTTGGTCACTAGTTTTAGGTGACATTTAACTTAAACAGCACAGGAATAACGGTCTGTTTGACTTGTGTGACCCTGTCCATATTAAAGAATCTAGCAGATAAAAATGTACTGTTGGTTGGGTGTAGGCAAAGAATATGTGAAGCAAACACCAGAGGCGAAATTGAGCATCGACAGTTGGGGAGTGAAATGAGAGTTGCCAACTACTCCTCATGTACCAGCTACGTTCAACTATTTAGCGCTGCTGTCCAAACCTCTGATAACTTTCACAGCAAGAAATGTGGTTCCGCTTTATTCAAATGACTATTTCAAAGAAGGGTTAGACTAAATATGACAAAAAAATTATTCTCAAATAAATGGCCTAACCTAGCCTTAAAGGGCCTTGTTCCCCAACAGCCATCTTGGTTCCATATACTAGTGTTTAGAACCAAAATGGCCGATACGGGGGTAAGGCCAATAGCACTTTGATGAGTCCAGCAATATTTACCTGCCCTCGTTGCTCAGCCTGGTGTCTCCGCTGCAGCTGAAGTTCTCAATATAATCCCCCACTGTGCAGTTGATCTTGGTCCAATCGGGTTTGCACACATCCAGGAAGTGTGGCCTGAGGCGACCAATAGAATACTTGGCAATGTCCGTCAGCGATTGGCTCATCGCCGCGCCGAAGAGGAAGGTGCCGATAGCTTTGTAAACAGCGATTAGGAAGCTTTTGCTGAAGGGTGAACTGGGCTTGCTGCGGTTCAGGTGAACCGTGAGCCATTCTCCTAGGAGCATCTGGGAGGGATGGAAGGGGTAGGGTGAGATATGTTGGTATACAGGTTTTCAAGTTAATTCACAAGAAGTGTCATCACAGCATTGAAATGTATGTAATATATGGAAGTGGAGATTACTATCCTATAATATCAAATACATATTTCATATAATATTTTATTACTTTTTTATTTATATAAAAAAATGAGAATTGAAAAAATGAATTGAGGTGAGGGTTCCACTTTTGAGATTATAATTTGACACTGACAAAGCCAAATACAGAAAATTATAATTGGATAAAGACACAAATAAAGGCAAGAGAATAATGTCCACTTGAAAATATATCGGTCTTTTGCCTATTTTGAAAAATGAAATCTGCTTCAAGGAATTTTGGGCACGTGTATGGTCGAGTGACGGTGTCAATGTATGAAATCTAACTGTACTGTGATGACAGATACCGATAACAGGACTAACTCAATATACTTCTCAGTAGAAAACCGGTTGTTTTCGATTCCACTTGCATTTTTTTAAAGTATGTTGTATATCTTGACTTCATGGGTTTCAGTGCTTCATTAGACGTGACTCTTTTTCAGACCGAATTTACAATCAGTAAAATGTTGTGTACAATTAGAGGAATTAGTGTTGTAATTAGTAGTGTTATAATAATAATGAGTAGTCTGTCATCAAAAGGAAATGTTAAGGGTAAATTACTGATTATGGTTCCACATCAACGCAACGCAAGGGGGTTTATGGACCCATTACGTCCTTGTGGACCCTCCTTACGTCCACCGCAATGGCCTGACGTGCGCCTCCCAAAAATTGCAACCTTCTGTCGAGGGGGACGCAGCCATAAGGGCTGTGATTGGTCCGCTCACCAAAACCCGACGCAGAAGCAAAACAGGTTCACGACTGCGTCGAAAGCGTCACGCGTGGTCCTCGCGTTGCGTCGAGGTGAAACCATAATCAGCCCTTTAGGGTTATGTGCAGCACCATAAAGACAACCACAACATGCAACTGCACAGGTGTAAGCAGCCAGGACGAGCGATGCACTTACAGTGAGCACCAAGACGGGAATCATAACGCCCCCTAACAACTGATAGGTAATGGTGTCGTCTTTATAGGGGTACCTGATCGAATCATCGTTACAGAAAAAACCCCTGCGGAAAGGACTGTGCCGGATTGTGAGTATCGCAAATGGGAGTCCCGCTAGCAGGAGGAGCAACGAGAGATAGGGGGGAGGGGGGGGGTGGGGGGAGGGAAGAGGGAGAGAGAGAGGAAAGACAAGAAAAAACAAAACAGAACGGGTTATAAGAGTGACACAACACCCTTGCACACGTACCCCCCCCCCCCCCCAAAGGAGCCCCTACTCCGTTCAAACACACTGCAGAGGGCCGTAGAAGGGAGCGAAGCAGAGGCAGACGGAGATGCTGAGGCCCGGGCCGGAGGTGTGGTCGTGTCCAGTGGTCGTAGCTCTACTGTCTTGGCGAACGAGGCGGGGAATGGATCTATGTTTGCGTGAGGAGGCCGGTTTACGCGGCTTGCGGTGTTGTTTTTTTCCTCATTGTTTTGCTGGCACTCCACGCCCAACGTGGATATTTTGTATGGACATATGGTGTGACCAATGGCTCCATTTTGAGCGATGTGTTGATGGGAGGATAAGGAAACCAGAAAAACATAGATTCACCCCCAGCCTTGTCCTTTGGAAAAGGTTAACATTTGTAAGAATAATATAACTTTCAGCAGTACACGTTGTTTCAATGGAATATTTGTTACGGGTTATGGATTAGTTTGTTATGGCTTTGCTCAGGCCGACATGCCAGTGAAGGGAGAAGGTTAGAAGAATGAGAACATATTGTCAAAAATGGATCCCTCTTTCTTCACTACTCTTAAGGTTCTCCGAATTGTTCCTAAGTGTGGCTCTAAGGTCACGTACATAAAGTCATGCTACGCTACTCTTATGCTGTAAAAGAAGGATGGACAGAACACTCAGGTGACTTCGTCCAGTCCTCTGTCGCTCCGAGTCAGGGAGAAGGGCCGGCTGGCTCTTAAGATCCCAAAGGTCACTGTAAACGTCTATCGGAAGGGAGCCGATGACGGCGTGTTCCATTACCGATTAAATCACAGTCTCTCTCTCTCTCTCTCTCTCTCTCTCTCTCTCTCTCTCTCTCTCTCTCTCTCTCTCTCTCTCTCTCTCTCTCTCTCTCTCTCTCTCTCTCTCTCTCTCTCTCTCTCTCTCTCTCTCTCTCTCTCTCTCTCTCTCTCTCTCTCTCTCTCTCTCTCTCTCTCTCTCTCTCTCTCTCTCTCTCTCTCTCTCTCTCTCTCTCTGATGACCGGTGTTTGCTTTTGTCTAAATGATAGTTGATGTGATGTGTGATGTGAAAAAAAGGCCCAACGCAAAATCAGAAGGATCGTTTCTTAATGCAAAACACTTGCGACAAAATCTCACTTCGGTAAGTCAAGTTCCAACCCTAGGTTTCGACACAGAAGTCTTGCAACCTTTTTTTTGTTTTAAGTGGACATTGTTCTCAGCCCTATTGGTGTCATGTGGTTGTGAATAGGACCACAGGGCTCCTGAGTAGTGCCCTGAAAACCCCTAACCTGAGAAAGCAGAACTGAAGATGACTAGCACTGTTTAAAAGTCAAGTTCGACCTCCAGCGCAGTGCATTGTGGAAGTGGCACAGGCTTATCAGGAAGAACAAAAGAAACCTGGTCACTCTCAGATCCAGGTAGGCCTCCATTGGCTTTACCGAACCGTCAAAGGGAGTGTAGGAGGACAATTCTGTTTAAACTCTTCACGGGAGCTTTAAAGGTGACATATTATACCACCAGGTGTGAGTGTGATTAGCCATAAAAAGCCGTTTTGGAAAATCTGCCTCTTCTGACATCACAAGTGGGCGTGTTCCACCTAGATGTACCCTGGATGGATCAGTCTACCTGCCTACCCAGTGGCCTGTAGCAAACGTTGCTCGTCTATCCGTCATACATCTAGGTGGACACGCCCAATTGTGATGTCAGAAGAGACCGATTTTCAGAACGGCTTGTAATGGCTAATCACACTCACACCTGGTGGTATGATATGTCACCTTGAAGTCTCCTGCTGCACACTGTTTGACCGTGGGTATCGTTTTGGAGGTGAGTGGCTAGGGGTGGAGTGGTTCTTTACTTACAGAGCCAATGGGCAGGGTGAAGCCCACGGTGTACAGCACCGTGGAGGTGATGGTGCTGTCGTGGAAAGGGTAGCGGATGCTGTCGTCTTTACAGAAAAAGCCCCTCTGGTAGGGGCGGACCTTACCGAGTTTAAGGATGGCTAGGGGTAAGCCTCCTGCGTTGGGGTGGGGGAGTGGGGGAGTGGGGGAGTGGGAGAAAAGGAAAGGGGGAGCTCAGAGGTCAGGGGTCATCGTCAAGAGTATGTCATCAAACTCATAGAGGGGGGGGGAGAGAGTGGGATAGATGGATGGATGGATGGATGGATGGATGGATGGATGGTGGACGAATTAGAACGCTCAAATTGCAGCAGAAAACGAGTGAAAGGACTGATCCTTTTTAACAGTGATCCCAATGTGTTTTCGTACAAAAACACTCTTTGGTGGACAAAGCTATGGATAAGAAGGATATGAAGTTTGTAATAATCATATGAATACATATTTGATCAGACATTCCTCACAACATTTTCAAGAATGTGGATGAAACAACCCTGCCTATGAAGGCCCTGTCTAACCCTGTAAGAGCCTGCCTAACCCTGACCCTACAAACACCGTAAAGACGAGAGACAATGCTAATTGGGTCTGAAGGTTCAAAGTTTCAGCCGAGCATTGCCGCCTGTTCTCTGCTCTTGTTATGAGCTTAGAGAGAGAGCTAGATCCGCCATTTTTTAATTAGTTTTTATAAGCAAGCATTATACACTAAGAGCAGGGGGGTTCAGGGCCCTGGCAAGTTAGGGGCCTGGAAATGCTTTGCAATGCTGCATGTACGAGAATCTCAATTCCTCCACACAGCACGCATATACATGCCTGCTTGTACACACGCACGCGCGCACGCACACGCGCACGCACACACATGTGTCTCCCCGGCAGGCATACATCGCTGGACATACAGAAACGTTTCATATCACCAGGTGTCAAAAACTTGTTGTAAAACTTGTCAAACGCCTAGCCAGGCCCTAAACATTGGCAAATGAAACGACTTTATACAGATTCTCAATAACAACAATGACTGTGCAGCTGCGAGGGCTATCAACATAATTCAAAAATGTGTCTTTGTAAAATGGGCTATTGGGCTATAAGCTTCAGTAGGGGGGTACTAATCCAGCCTTGCACACGCACACACACACGCACGCAGACACACACACACACACACACAATGGCAGCAACCATGCTACTGCACACAGTCACCTGACATTCTGGAAATACTGCTTTCTGCAGACAAGGGCACACAGCCGCCATGCTGTGTCTCAGAATCGGAGAGAATCAATATCCATGGAAACACTGATTGAAAGTATTGATTTTCCATCACAAGACTATAGGCCCAGTCCCATTTCTCTCCCCTTAACAAGAACACTTGCTTTGCGTGCCCTTAGCTGCAAGTCGGCTCCCGAGCTGGCTAGCGTTTAAGGGTTGATTTGAAGAGAAAAACAGCACTCCGCCTTGCTCCCCTAAGTATTGGGACACCCTACCCCTTCGCAGGAACACGCAAAATCTAAGGTTAGGGCTCAAATCTAGGGGAAGGGGGAGAATTGGGACAGGGCCTATTGATTGTAAAGCCAGGAACTCCTCTTAGTTACTGGTAGTGACCTGGAAATTATGTGGAAATACTTCGGTCATTTATTTACTTTCTTATGGCTATGGCTAAATTAAGCTTTGCTGATATATATATATATATATATATATATATATATATATATATATAGAAGCTCCAGCTGAAAGCATTAAACCTGTTGTTCACTTATCAATGAGTGGAAGACAATGGGTCCCTCGTGGAGGATATTCAGTAAGTCTCTATGTGGGGGAAGCTGCCTGTGGATGAGTCAGTAAATATCACGGTATAATCATATAATCTGATTTCAATGGTCCTAAACTGCCCTGTGCCATTTAAGCCTGTGAGACACAACGGACTGTGCATCTGGTCAATGGACAACACATAGATATGATATGTAGGCCTAAGGATTTATATTTATTTTAAATACTGGGTGAAAATAACATCTCTTAGCTATATATTCAATATGCATAAATGATATAGGCCTATATAAAATTATACAGATCTAAGGTGAATTTTAGTAGGAAACAATGTTGTGATGACCTGTAACAATTAAGGTTAAGGCATTCCTTATGTTGTCAATGAAAGCATGCAGCATACGTCACTCCTATTATAACACTATTACCATGACTTGTGATTACTATGACTTATTATAATATGATCACGAATATGTCAGAACTGATCATATAGAAAGAAGACAATGTCTCCAAGCATTTCCTATTTGTCATTTGGGAGCTACACATTGATGACAATAAACCCTTCAGGAACATTGTTTGAGTAAACACACGCCATGCTTTAAGCTCGCACCACTCCCTTTGCGTCTAGGCGTCAAGAAATCAAAACAAAACACACACGCACACGCACACGCACACGCACACACACACACACACACACACACACACACACACACACACACACACACACACACACACACGTTATCAACGAAGGCACACAGTATCCAGTCGATGTTACTTGGTATACACACCTAGTATGAGACACGCGATGTCCAGCAGAATAAACGCGATTCCCTTGGCCTCGAACATGTTGTCTTTGGCTGATCTGTACACACTCCTCCTTGGTCCGTCGCTGTCCTGTCCGTCAGTGGGCGCGTTCAGCAACGATACGGACGAATAGTAATAAAGCCTAGGTTACAAAACCAGATATAACCACGCATTCCAGTTGCTCAAGTGTTGCTCCAACATGTAGATAGAAGGATTTGAATTTTAGTCACTGCTGATGCTGATAGGGCATATTATGCGGAAAAACTTGAAAATGTCGAATTAGGAGCCGCACAATAATTTGGAGCGACACCTGCCGTGTGCCAAAGGACGCATTGGATTTCAACCGGCGAGAAAGCAAGGATCTGAAGTCGTTAACGGCCGGACGGGACTGTGTCGTATGCCCGCATCTCTCCAGCCCGAGGTCCCGTATGCAAAAAAGGGCGGAGTTAGGGGTGCGGTCTGGGCGGAGTTATCCGGGCCAAGTCACCGGGGCAGTAGTATGTCCCCGTAGTCTCAGGACCTCACTCCTAGGACCGCACTTCTAGTAATCGTTATTTGGGGGTTTGGTTTGTTAGACGCCGGCAGGAAGAGTTTATTTTCATAGGATGGCGTTGTAAATTACGTGAAAGCAAATGTCTACATAAATAAATTTAAAAAATGAGCAGGTGAGATGGTTAAGTTTAGGGTTTTGGTTGCTATATGTTTATGCTTTATGTTGTGTTTAATAACGTTTTCCTGAATTATTCCTGAGTAACTCATTATAATCATCATTCATTCGCCGTCCAAGGAAAAAGTAATGCATGTCCCAAGGACAATCAGGAAGGACCAGGGTCCTGGAACTGCGGTCCTGAAACCGCAGCCTCCTCTCTAGCAGGGACATACCACCCTGCACGGGAGCTGAGGCCTGAAATACTTCAGTTGTTTAAATCCTCGAAAGATAACCCGCTAAGAGTTCTGCTTTACTTGAAATGCAAATGTTTCTGTAGCGGACGACTTTAGCAACCTATAATGAACAATTGCTTCGTTTAATTGTATTCGAATTTATCCCCATTATTAAACAGAATGGTTGTTCCATTCATGTGCAAAGAAGTTGTCTCAAATGCAAATACAGACCATTTGTATTTCATTGTCTGAAGTATTCTATGTGAAACCGTCCACCAGTCATAACAAACTAAAATACTAAACTGAACTGGAAGCTTTGTTCGGAAATACACCTCCCACGTTCATGACACAAATAGTCAGGGTTGTCGAGGAAGGTGAAGGTCAGAGATGCCCTACAGTAAACTGGTTATTGAGAGAAGGGAAGTTTGAGGGCCCTCTAAGTTTTCCATGACTGTATTGGTGATGTACATTTGTTTTGCATACTTCCTTTTTGTGTCACTGATGTTAGGCCTAGTCGTAGCATAATGAATTGAAGCTCGACATGTGAGTCACACATTATGAGCGAGTGAACAACTTATTTGATAGGCTGCATTACCCCAATTGCTGTGCTTTTCTGAACAATCTTAAAACTGAACACAGAGTTTCCTGAATTAGGAAAAAAATGAAGCGGCAAGGGACCACCTTTCTCTCATTTTCCGCACGATGCTGCCATCTACTGGCAAATCGATGTAGTACGTATCTTTATAAACAGAGGCCTATAATCTAGTAGCCTAGTCCTAACTAGACCTTTGTACTCACTTCATTCAAACCGATGGTGAGACAAACGATTTCTCACTTGAAGGCGGGTGCTGTTGAAGTTTAAAATCATATTGGCTCTGCCCAGTGCCACTCCGAATCTGCCTTAACCAATCACTAACGTTTGGTCGTGACGTATTTCATGCTTGCCAGCTGGAAAATTCAACTTTTCCGGAATCCCGTGGGAAGAAGCGCCACAACATCTTGACCACCATCTATATTATATAATTATATTATATATGATCTATATATTATCTATATTCGGCAGAGTTTCCACAACAGACCGAATAGCTTTCTCCATGGTCTTCCTGCTACTTCCTGGTATTCGTTTGACTACAACTGAAACTCGCGCACGACCTGTACGTCACTGTTCTCAGGCTGCGCCTCCTGTTCGCTGATTGGAGGGACAAACTTGAGGGAAAAGAAATCGTTCGAACGTACAGCACTCCCAGACCTAGTACTGAAGTGAAATGAAAATTGTACGGAGGCGGGCAGAACCAGGCTAATAATCTAGCTGACTATCTACTTTTATTATTTTCAGGATGTTGTCTGATGGATGTAATTAGAACATTAGTACAGTTAGATGAAAGTAATTATCACAGGCTAGGCCTACTATATTACATTCTATAATAATTACATGAAACTGGACTTCGTCCAGAACAGAAATCGTCCTTGTTTTCATTTCACTGCAACGCATTTATGCCTGACCTTGATAATAATTTGATACCTCTTTCCTAATAGAGAGAGAGAGAGAGAGAGAGAGAGAGAGAGAGAATGTGTGTGTGTGTGTGTGTGTGTGTGTGTGTGTGTGTGTGTGTGTGTGTGTGTGTGTGTGTGTGTGTGTGTGTGTGTGTGTGTGTGTGTGTGTGTGTGTGTGTGAATTATCTGTGAAAAAGAAAACATTTTACCAGGCTAACATTCAGGCTTGCATCGAATATATACTAATCTTTTTGTCTCCTAACTTATTTGCCGATATAAAAATATACATTTATTCAACCATGTTAAAGGGCACCTATATTTTACCCACCGGGTGGGAGTTTGTCTGTTTTTGACATCATAAGTGGAGTGGGAGGGTCCACCGAGATGTATGGTGAACCGATCAGGGGTTAGGGCTATATTTGGTCACCTTCCTAGTTAGATGTAGTAACTGGTAGGATAGAGTTGATGGCTCCGCCTCCGTCCAGCCGTTTCGGTCATACAACTGGCGGACACCCCTATTTGTGATGTCACAAATGGATTGTAAGGATAATTTGAATAAATAGGGGCCCATGAAATCCATGATTTGGAGTCATGAGTTAGTGGAATTTTTCTGTTCAAATAACGTATTTTATATTGAGAAGAAATGATACTTCAGACAATTTCAAATATTTTAAATAACATTCACGTTTTGTTTTGCTTACACTGCAATGTTCAATTATATGTGTGTACTGAGACCTGCAGTTTGCATGTCAAGAAAAACACACGTATAAATTAGAAGAAAAAGGGGAATGTAGGAATAAAAAGTAAAGAATTATGAATAAAATAAAAAATACGGAAGTTTTACAACGTCAGTCCACTAGATGGCACAATCGACCCACCCAATAAGAAGTAGACGAAAAATATCTGCATTTTCGTCATAGAAGGCACTTAACGACTCTGACTTCATTCTCTGTAAAACTTCCAGAGACAGTTTTTTCAGAATTTTTTTTTCCAAAGACCTCACTACAGGGAGGGTATTTGTCTGTCCTTCCTGCTCATTCATTGCCACGAGTATACAGTTACAGCCAATACGGCTTCTTCTATCCGCCCATTTCCATTCACCGATGGGACAGCAGTAAAACAGACCACGATCAAGTGTCGGTTGAACGAAACTCCCACGTTGTTCATTGCTCCAGTTGTCGAGATGAATGCAGATTTTTTTTGCCCAAAAGTTTCACACATAATATTAACACCTCACTGTTGTCTCTGGTATAACCGCGTTTCCAAGGCGTTCACGTCTCACGAAGTAACGTCTTGAGCGGGGTCCACCAAATGTGCGTTATTGGCGAGAGAGAGGGCAGGACTTCCCGGCATGCAACAGAGGAAGCAATATCTGTTCCAATTCCACGAGTTTAGCGGAGAACGGCGAGAGAGAGGGCGGGACTTCCTATAGAGGGATATCTGTCTCCGTAAAATATTTAGGTTATTGCTGTGTCAAATTCTTTGTAAAAAAAAAAAACAACAACTCTGTATTCATCCTCCTTGTCGTTGTTGTTGTTGTTCTTGTCATGTTATTATTCTTCTCGCTCCGGAGAATGTTAACTGGTGTACACAACTCTAAAGAGACTGAGAGACTGGTGGACTGTTAACTGGAGTCACCAGCTCCTAGGAAGTAGGATACCAGGGACTGCTCAACGGCGACAGATAGCTCACAGGAAGCAAGATGCACGGACACTGCGTGGCAGTAGACCAGGGATAACACTTCCCTTCATGGCCCTCTCTCAGTCTCTCAGCCTACCCGTGGCGTGTGCTTCAGAGTCCTCATGGCGGCGCAAAAGGGGCGCGTCCTCCATGTCGGATCCCCAGCGTTAGTCAGGCTTTGGTCTTCTTGGGGGGCCTGGCGGCGGGCTTCTGCTGGCGGAGGTGGGCCTGGATCTCGCTCCTGAAGAGCAGCATGCCCAGCTGGCCGTGCGAGGCTTCGTTCATGGCCTTGGTCTGCATGCACATGCGGTACTGGTCGGGGCGCAGCTCGTCCGCACAGTGCTTCTCGTGCCACAGGTGGAACAGGCCCCTGGAGGGCGCGCGCACCACCAGCAGGTTGCTATGGAGATACTTCCTGTAGAGGTGGACGTCCTCGCCGCCCCAGCCTTTGATGTCCACGTCAAAGCCCCCTGGAGGAGGGGAAGGAAAGGGAGGGGGGGGGGGAGGAGAGGAAGTTGGGGGGGGGGGGGGGAACCGTTGTCAAGGTCAACGCTAAGTAAGAGCGTAGTTGCTTTTATTCGTATTATTATTATTATTAACTCACTGACTTTATAACAATAATCAAAATCATCGTCTTCATCATCATCACCATCATCGTCATCATTATCATTATTATTAACTAATCCACCTTATTATAAAATCTATATAAACTATTGTAATACCTTTTTGACCTTTTACAACAAGGGTACGATGGTTACCCATTCAATCTCATCGATGAATTCAGTAATAAGCCTTATTATAAGCATTAGCATTATTACACAGCATTAGCATAGGGCTGAGTAATAACTGGGTAACAACTGACTATGTCCGTTGTGTCGCTGCTACAACAAAAACGAATTGTGATTGATTTCGCTCGTCATGATTAAAATATATGATATCCGTCCCAATCTTTTCTCAAACTGTTGTGGATCAATACCATCATGGTCTACAGGTGTGCGAAACAGTTATCCCACAGTAAGGCGCGATGGTGGGAAGGTATGTTTATGAGCAGGGAACAGGGTGATTATTATTGTACACGTTTAAACGTGCCACTTTACAGTGAAGCATTCTTTCCCTCCTTTAATTTTTGTTTCTTTGTTCCTGTTGTCCTGCGTGTCAGCGACCGGCTGAATACGTTATATGTTTTGAACCTGGTTTTGGTAAAGAGAAAGGTTATAAAATATCTCTCTTTCTCCTCCATCGCTCTCCCTCTGTTTCTGCTCTCTTTAAGAATGGCATACATATAACTATCTTGAGATTTAAAAATATATATATATATTTTTATATTTGTGTGTCGTTTATTTATCCAACCAGAAAAGTTGTTTCGTAAAGTTTAAAAAAATAATAATAATCTCGGGCAAGGATTAAGTTGGCATAAATACCATCATTAGATCCACCATGATGAAAGCACACAACTTTCTGACCCAGTTGAACTCATTTGTTATTTTCTGCAGCTAAATAAAGCTAAGCGGGCCTTTTTGTTAAAACACTGAACAATTATCCTAATAAAGCAAAAGAACATGTTGTTTTGCATTGATATAAAACCCATGATAGCCGTCCAATGAGTGTGTTTGTGTGTGGCCTGTACCTACCTATGTTTACAAAGTCCGATCTGTATTGGCAGGTCATGCCGTAACCAAAATCCCTCCAAAACCCGGTGTCCTTCTTAATCACCTACGAAAGGAAAAGGAGTCGGTGGTAAAATTCACAAACATTTGCTAGCAAACATACACAGGCCCACGATCTACTCAACAGAAGCAGATTTCTGGGTATTTTTCTCCTTTGCCACTGAAAAGGAAACAGGGCACAATAAATATTTATATCCCACCCAGAATTGAAAGCAACAACACTCTGCCCAGGGTTTTTCCATTAGCGGTTGGCAGTTGTCGGCCCTTGTTTAATGTAAAGAGAAACATGAAATAGTTTGTGTTAAACTGCATTACCAGCTGTTGCTGCACAGGTGGGATGTGGTCGGGACCTCCGTAGATAAGTGTGGGGTTGTACTGGCTGAAGAGCACCGGGTAGAACACCTTTTTACCTGGAAGAGAATAAAGAAAATATGTGTTAGACATCTGAACATGGCTGTGGTATGTGTGCTGTGGGGTTTGGCTGGCTGTGTGTCCCACTGTGACCCGTATCTGCTTGTGTGTGTTTGTTTTTCATTTTTTTGTCCAATGCAGACTATATGCATACTACTTGGAATCGTTCATGGTTTCGTTTCTTTTTTTATTGTTGGTAGCGGGTTGGTAGAGTGTTGGTAGAGTGTTGGTAGAGTGTTGTTATAGTGTTGAAAGAGTGTGGTTAGAGTGTTGTTAGAGTGTCGGTTGATTTTTCGGTAGCGTGTTACTATAATGTTTGTTCATCTTGGTAGAGTGTTGTTAGCATGTTGGTAGAGTGCTGTAGCATGTTGGTACAGTGTTGGTAGAGTGTTGTTTGGTAGAATGTTGGTAGTATGTTTTAGTAGCATTCATAGTGTGTCGGTTGAGCGTTGGAACAGTGTTGTGTGTGTCGGT